>NC_066618.1:21324122-21626659 GCF_025201925.1 Gopherus flavomarginatus
AAGACAGTACAAAAATGAAGATGGAGAAATTTTTCTCAACTGTAGTTGACTTCTAGAACTTGTTCATTTTACTGATAAATCATAGTTGCTCCTTGAGGGCACATTCAATAGTCGTTACCACCCAATGACAAATGAAACTTAAGTTAAATCTGGGTCTTTAAAAACGACGATTAGTTCCAATTTTTAGAAAAGGTGAGAATCGTGCCTTTCAGAGAACAGCTGACTAGTATGGTAAGTTAGTCATAGAATCATTTGACCTAGCTTGTCACAATCAACCTGATTTTGTTTTCCCTATAGTTGCTTATTTCCAGGTTGTATAGTCTTAGAATGGAGTTAGACTACTGTAGGACACAGCAGTCGTTTGTTAGGATTGCTTTTGTAACTTATGCTATGTATCCTTCTGTAAGAAGATGTTTACAAGACTTTAGAACTCTAGTTAGATGTACTGGCATATCTAGTAAAACACGTGAACCATTTCTGAGAAATTTTAGTTTCTTTATGTTAGATAACAACATAACCCATTGTCAGGGTGGATAAAAATCTTAAACCCTTAAATTGGATTTTGGTATAAATCTTAAACATGTTCTAAACATTGGGAATTATGGCAACCTGTATTAGGGCCTAAATTTCACCACTGAACTAGTGGAAGTCACTGGCCAGTCAGCTGGAACTACTCTGAAGTGATAAACCAGTTTTTTTGCAGCATAGTCTTTTCTGCAGGTGTAAAGAGAACTTTCTTTTTAGTTTATTCAGCTAGTTCAGTTCAGTGACTAATAGCTCATTCAAAGTTGAGAAACTGATAGGGAGTTGAAAAAGCAGGAAAGCTTACTTTCCCCTTCAATCTGTGAATAACATTTACATGTAAAAGGATTAGATCTTCTAGTTCTAAAATGTGTATAGAGTACATCCTTCTGATTAGAGGGAAAAAAAACCAGATTATACCAGCAAGTGAGAATCCACTTTTCTCTAGGAAAATGAGTAAAGTAAATTGTAACACAAGCTTAAAAGTGGTGATTTAAATCACTTCACCCTGCCCATTTTTACATTAATGATGCTCCATAGTGTTCATCGTCATTTCTAATATGTGATTTCATTCACCTCTCCCCATGAACACAAGGCTTTTTTTGGTCACATCAGCTTGGAACTTTGTACTTAGGCTGAAAGTTTGTGCTGTTTTTTTCTTTTGACAGTTGTGACGACTGAGAAGTTGAAGTAAAATCTGTTCCATACTTGCTAAACCATGTGAATAGGCAACTTCATTTTGAAAATGCAATTTCACTAGCACTTTAAATCTTGATAAATTTTCTGTGATTCTGATAACTTTTTTCAAACTATAAATAAGGACTAACTACTGAACAGAATGTAGTCCAGTTTCTTTAATTCGTTTTGTCACATGCTCCTCTCATACGTTTTCATACCTTGGCTATTTTAAATAGCATTGCTCTAAACAAATTTGAATAAAAATATAGTAACTTAAACATTTTAACTTTATTCGGTGCTGTACAAACTAGCAAATCCTTTTAAAACCTAATCCCTGTTTGGCTTTCCTAGAAGTTAATTACATATGCCATACAAAAATACAAAGGTAATGTTAGTTGTATAGCAAAACACGCTAAAGAGGTTTCAGAGTTGTAGCTGTGTTAGTCTGGAGTACTTGTGGCACCTTAGACTAACAGATTTATTTGGGCATAAGCTTTCGTGGGCTAAGACCCACTTCATCAGATGCATGGAATGGAAAATACAGTAGGAAGATATATATATATACATAGTACATGAAAATATGGATGTTGCCATCTTTTCACGTACTGTGTGTTTATTTGTGTATGCAACTCCCATCTTTTCATGTAGCCTCTTGGAGTAATAAAATGTCATAATGCAAGTAAAGACTGAAAGCTCTTCAGGGCAGGGACTGCCTTTTGTACTCGCTACAGCACCTCTTGATCAGAGCATCTGGGTGCTATTGTAACAAATAAGTGTCAAAACTTAGCAATACATATTTTGACTGAGTGAGTGCTTAATCCTGCACTTTTTAATGTGCTCAACATACTGGGAGTGCAGAACATCCCTAATCCGCAAACTACTTGTTTGGAGGAAATAGTGAATTAGCAACAGATCTATTTTGAATATTAGTATTTACCTTGGGAAAATGAACCCATAACTGGGTGTAGCTGAACTGAAGCGGAACATGATTAAACTGCAAACATAGCCAAGGACAAATTCTGTACAGTGCCATCTCATACAAAAGGTAACTTGATCTATGACAACTTTTTTTCTAATTCATTTGTAGTTTCAGACATGAAACTATTGCAGGCGTTCAGAACGATTACTGAAGCATCCTTGCAAATTCTACTTTATCATGGGCACAGAGCCGGCTTTAGGAACTGCAGGGCCAGATTTGAATTCCTGTCAGTGGTCCGGGTCTTCGGTGGCACTTCGGTGGTGGGAGGGAACGGTCCTTCACTCACTCCGGGTCTTCTGTGGCACTGAAGAACCCACCCCACCCCCCCCACCGCCGAAATGCCACCGAATTCCCGGAGCAAGTGAAGGATCCCCTGCTGCTGAAGTGCCACCACACACTCGGATCACTGCCAGGTGAGTAACAAAAAATTTAAAGGCATCTAAGGCGTGGGGCCCGATTCCGGGGAATTGGCCTAAAGCCGACCCTGCATGGGCAAGTAACCTTTTTGTTTTAAAGAAAAAATAAAATGTAAGTAGGTCTACATCTTGAATGCAAAGGTTGACTTTTTGCCTTTGTTGGTAAGTTTTCATGACCATTTTGCAAGCCTACATCAAAAGGGATGTGGAAATGTCAGATTTTTCTCAACTGCTGGATTATAATTTTTTTTCTTGTTCAAAAACTGACTATTTCAGTAACACATGCCTTTTAGCTCCAAGGGTGGATTTCACAACAGATCTTCCTCATACAGGCTCTCATTATTGATGGGTTAGCTTTCATCTCATGTAGCTTTTGTTACAGTGAAAATCACTTGTGCTTATAGAAAAGTTTCCTGCCTTGAACATCACTGGATTTTTCAATTCTTGATGTATATACTGTGGCATTGTCATGCTCATGGAACAGTATAATTTTAGTGCTGTGTACTAGAGCAGTATTTTTCAATGACCTGGTCCGTGGACCAGCACTGGTCCCGGAGATCTCACTGAAGCAGTTTAGCAAGGCATGAAGCTGGTTCCTGGTATCAAAAAGGTTGAGAAACATTGTACTAGCGTAGTGGTCCCCAACCTTTTTTGTCTGGCAGGCGCCAGACAAAGGACCGTGGTGACATCATCGAGAGGCAGTGCTGCCGAAATTCGACGGCATTTTGGTGGATGGTTGACCGCCAGCCAGGACGCGGGCACATTTAGATGCCCCTGCAGGCGCCATGGCACCTGCGGGCACCATGTTGGGGACCCCTGTACTAGAGAACTATGCCAAGACACTTTTTTTCTACACTGGTTCTATTTGAATCAAATTGTATAACAAACTAGTGATTTATGAGCAACAAGGACTTCCGAGTAATTTCACATCTTGTTAGACATAGTCACATCTGGACTTATTACAAGCAAGTAACCTTTGGCCACTGTTCATAATAAAGGAGGCTGAAAGTATATTTTACTCATGTAGGGCATAAGTAATTGTGGTACAGGTTAGTCCTGGGGGGATTCTGCACACTATCTTAAAATTCTGTATATTTTATTTTTCAAAATAACACAATATAATCACACCAGTTTCAATTATTTTTGGTCATTTATTGCAAAATCCTGTAAGCAAGTGTATCTAACAATACAGATGACAAAAAAGATTCAGGAAATGTTTTTTGACAAATAGATTCCTTACTGGGCATATTAATACAGAACCCTTGAATTCATTTAAACTGTAATACAGACCTGTATTTCCCATGCCGCTCAGAAGCAGTGCAAAGGCTTGGGGAAGTCAGGGATAACAGAGGAGCTGAGGGAGAGGGAAGTAATTGCTGGGAAGGAGTTTGGATGTGAACTTGTTCCATACTTTTCCCACCCATTCCCAACAAAAAGGTTTTTTTGCAGGTGTGGGGAGGGATGAGCTTCCCCCATGCAGATGTTGGCTGACCCCTAAGTCTCTCCCATTCAGTCAGGCACATCCGCCTGTCCCCCTGTGTCCTACCTCATCCACATGTGTCCCTCCAACCCCACTCAGACACCCACTCCCTCATCTCTATGTGGGCCTGCACTCCTCCCTCACTCCTCATCTGTCTCTGTGCCCCCACTCAGCCATCCCTCCCTCCCCAGGTGGCCCTGCATCTCCACTCCCATTCAGCCTCTACCCCAGTCTATCCTCCCCCAATAGCCCTTACGAGCCCGACACCCCCCTAGCAGCCCCACAATGTCTCTCTCCCCATAGCCCCCATCTCCTGATCTGGCCTGACTGGCACTATGAAGAAGGTGGGCTCTTTCTCTTCCCTAGCTGATGAGGAACTGCTGCTTTGTTCTATCTTGACAGTGTCCTCTGGTGGGTAAAAGGCAAAACTGCAGCAACTTTCCGGCAAAGTTATTTTCTGCTGAGGCTACTCTGTTCTAGCGCCATGGTGCCCTGTGGGCAAAAGGTGGAACTGCAGCAGCTTTCTAGCAGAAGCTTTTTTTCTGTGCAAATAATTAATGTGTGGCTTATTAATTATGCATGCACACAGTGGTGTAGAATTTCCCCCAGGAGTAAACCAGTACACATTCTCCTCTCCACTTTTTCCATACTGGTTGGGATGTCTTGGAGTCATTCATGATTTTCTTTATTAGCTTTTTTTTTTGTTATTTTTGTTGCGTTTTAATGTTAAGCTACTAAAGTGTCTTGTATTTGTTTGATTAGTTTTGTAATTGTTAGTATAACTTTTATCCTAAGCTCAGCACTAAAATTCTTCTTTTTCGGCATAAGTAAGTCCTAGGCCTCTTTAATTAGTTACTGTGAGAACAGCAACAACCTAAACTCAAAATAGTTAAGTAAATGGCCTGTGCTATATTTGCCAACACTACCACCTTCCAGTACCTTAAATTTCCAGAAGTCAAGAAAACTGACAGGCTTTGACCTGGTTATACACCCAGGTTTTGCAGGCTGAAATCAGTGGGACTTGTGATTCGAAGTCATTAAAGTGCCCTTAAATATTAGAGCTGAGAAGTCTTTTCAGCTATTGGTAAATTTGCCAAAAAATGCAGTTTTGGGACAAAAAGCTGTTTGCAAATTAGGATCAAATTTGCATTTTAGCTAAATAAAAGCTTTTTTATTTTTTCCAGAGAAAGTCAGAAGAACAGTTTACTTCATTTTCTAAACAGTCTTGACATATTGTTGTGAAATGTCATTTTTGACTTGACCCAAAAAACTCTAGTCTTTTTTGTTTTTGGCAAGAAACTGAAAAAAATCAGTTTTGGCTACCAAAATACTAGTTTCAGAGTAGCAGCCATGTTAGTCTGTATCCGCAAAAAGAACAGGAGTACTTGTAGCACCTTAGAGACTAACAAATTTATTTCAGCATAAACTTTTGTGGGCCGCAGCTCGCTTCTTCGGATGCATAGAATGGAACACACAGACAAGAGATATTTATACATACAGAGAACTTGAAAAGGTGGAAGTACGCATACCAACTTTAAGAGTCCAATCAATTGAGAGAACCTATCAGGAGAAAAAATAACCTTTGAAGTGATAATAGATGACCCATAGAAGGTGTGAGAACTTAACATAGGGAAATAGATTCAATTAGTGTAATGACCCAACCATTCCCAGTCTCTGTTTAAACCTAAGTTAATTGTATCTAATTAATTTACATATTAATTTGAGTTCAGCAGTCTCTCTTTGGAGTCTGTTTTTGAAGTTTTTTGTTGCAAAGTTGCCACCTTCAAGTTTGTCACTGAGTGGTTAGAGAGGTTTAGCTTATCTGTAGTAAATATGAATTTAGGAGTCAAACATTAGGCTCCTGTGTCTAAAATTTTTGGCATGTGTATGAAAATTCATAAAACTTAATGTAGTCAAAGTCTAACCTAACCCCTTAACACTGAAGTAGTTTTATTGTGGAGTGATACATTCTGTGCCACTAAATTTTTCATAAATACATATTTCTAGCACTAGCAGCTAAAAATGTTAAGCACATACTTAATGGTCAGCACATGAGTAATTCACGTCAGTACTTGAGTGCAGCTAATCATGTGGGTAAATTTACACACCTACATGTGTGTCAAACATCATGCTCTGGACAGGCAGCAATGGGAAAAATGGATTGTGCCACGAAGCTCACAGGATTCCAAGTTCTAGGTCTAAACCCCTCTATGGTCTGTCCTTTTCCAGGTCCCAGCCCAGAGTAGAGAGCAGGGGGGATCTTGCTTCCTTGAGGATGTCTTGAGCCCTGCGCCCAAGTGCCAGGATTTTGGTGACCCCTACCCATTTGTTGCCATCTGACTGGGGGTAGGGTATTTTGCCTTTCTTGCAGTATGTGAGGTCCACTCCCTGTTTGTGTACCAGAATCATCTATCAGTTATGCTAACATATCTGTCGCCAGTTGTTGTGGGTGGTTGAATTAAACTGGCAGGAGAGTTCTCTCCTGCTGGCTAAGAGCAGCTACATGGGAGACCTTATCGTGACACAGATGTAATGGTTCAGCTGTGTCACTGCAAAGTATGTAGTGTAGATGTAACTTGAGGAATTGCATATCACTGTGGCTTAGTGGAAAGACCACTGGACTGAGACTAGTCCTAGCTCTGGCTCTGGGTGACCTTGCCTGAATCATTTTCACTTCTATACCCATTTTACAGATATGAAACTGAGGCATGATGTAAAGCTCTCAGATCTTCTGATGAAAACCCCTATATAAAAGCTAGGTCTCTTTATTATTACCACGAAAATATATCGGCTGCAAATCTGAATGAGAACTACAACTACCTAAATGACCACTAACTCCTATCACCAAATATTTGTCTAATTTTTTTTAAAAATTAGAAAATTAAATGGCAAAAAAAAGGTCATTAACACATTTAATGTTGCCTGATGATAGCTCATGACCTTTCAGAACATAAAGTTCGGCTAAGTAAAACATCTGAAAACCGGGAAATAGAGGTAAAGTAAGCACTCACACAGCCTTAACTTTGTCTTCTTTGAGTAATGCCCCAATATGCTCATCACACACATACTTTCTCTCCTTTACTGTAATAGGCAGTGCCTGTGCTTGCCCTATACAAATATTGAGCCTGCTTTCATGACAGAACTCTGCACTGTTACATTTTAGCAACCACTTCATATCCTCTTACAACCCCTTCATACTTCAGCACAGGGTAACACTTAGTTTTACTTTCCCCACCTATCGTTAAATCCACAGACTGCTCTTGTATCCCACCTCACTACTGACAATACCCATGGCAAGAAGACCGAAGTGCCCTGCTGCTGATACAACCTGCACAATTCTGTATTGAAATGATGTAGACTGGAACTTCAAGTATATATGCACTCTTTTTTTCCTTTGGTAACACAAACAGGTTGGCTGGGGAGATGACTCTAAACCAGATCTCCTTGTATCACTGTCAGTTGCCCCCAAACTACTTCAACCCACTCCTCCACCATTCAGTACAGTTACATGCATTCCAGCGACATTCACTGTTACATGCAGCTAATACCCAGTGGCTATTGCCAGCTCCAGAGGGCAGAGTTATGATTGTATGGATGTTTACCTTAATTCTGTCGTCCGGTTTTCAGAAATTTTGGTATTGCTGAACTCTGCTTTCTGGA
The DNA here is from genome assembly GCF_025201925.1 of Gopherus flavomarginatus. Taxonomy (NCBI): domain Eukaryota; kingdom Metazoa; phylum Chordata; order Testudines; family Testudinidae; genus Gopherus; species Gopherus flavomarginatus. The sequence goes on from NC_066618.1 coordinate 21,331,858, forward strand.
AGAGCACAAGCTATCACTGAGCAACCTTTACGCTGTGTTAATGAAGTTTTGCCATTTAACTTGAGTGACTTTGTATTTCATGATTTCTTAAATGTTGGCTTGATGTTCCATTGAATTTGTCACTCAGGATTTAAAACTTTTCTTTAAAAAATATCAGAACTAGAACAATTGGGTTCAGAAAACTGGAAATCTTAGTGAAGGAATAAGCAGGGGTAGTTTAATGCTGAAAGGAAGGGAAATTTTTTACAGAATAAAGCAAGGAGGTAAAAGCTAGCTGAAGTCTCTAATAGGATTCCAGAAAGACTCGTGTACTCCAGAGACCATTCAGCTTAAGTGAGGACTTAGATGAACTGCCTCTAATACTGTATTTCTGTCTCTTAATAGTGACCAGAAACATCATGGCCTTTTTTTTTAAACTGGACAAGACTGTTGCTCTAAGCCAAATAAGTCAAAATTTGTTCACTAAAATTACGTACCATAAGATGCCTAACTATTTGGCTGTTTAAACATCTAATATTAATCTTAAAATAAATTTCATGTGGGTATCTCACAATAAACAACTTTAATCTTGTTTTCAAGGTGGCTGATTCGTCTTCTAGATTTGAGTCAGACTAGAGGGTCCTTTTCACTTGGCTATAATTTTCATAATAAAAGAGATGAATGACTAGCAAACTGAATTTAATAATGCTTTATAGACTAATGACATCTGTAGTAACTTTATGGCTGGGTTTGGATATATACGTTCTTAAGATAATTAACTTTCTGAATTGGTTCTCAAGTTACTTATTTATTTTTATATAATATAAAAAAATACCGTTCTGAAGCTTCCTTGGGATCTTATGAATAGCTACTAGAAATTACACCTGTCTAGTTCCTTTAGTTGAGCGCTCTCTGGTCAACTCCAGTACTCCACCAGAAGGAGGAGTAAGGCAAATTGACAGGAGAGCATCTCCCATTGATGCAGCACAGTGTGGACTCTGCAGTAAGTCAGCCTAAGCTATGTCTGCTCCAGCTAATCTATTCACATAGCTGGAGTGGTGTAATTTAGTTTGACTTACCCTGGTAGTATAAACAAGGCCTTACAATGACAGTAGTAGTCTGGTATGAAGAAGGTGCTATGGAAATATAGGGTAGCCAGACTTCATAATGGCCTGTGACTATAGAGGTACGGCGTAAAAAGTGACCACAATAGCAATAGATCTTGATGGTTTTTTAGCATGCTAGAAAATTAGTGTCCACCTAAGTACCGTCAGTACTTCATATCCACAAATGAGAAATGACTTGGCTTTCTGTCTAGTCCAATGTAGATATCTGCCTAAATGACAGAATTGGAGAACATAAAACCAAATTGCATCAGCATAGGAGTGGACTAGTCCTCCTTGTACTACCGTTTGTAAATCATGTAATGGGAGAGATGTCATGTTACTCTGTTGTAGTACTGTACCCATTTAGTAAAAGGTTCTTGTAATTGCAGGACTTGCTGTTAAGACAACTGTTAAAACATGGTGGATTATTATGAGGTTCTAGGAGTGCATAGGCATGCCTCTCCAGAAGACATTAAAAAGGCGTAAGTACCATTTTCTTTGTTCAAGTCAAATCTTGCACACCTTCTCATAAATAAATACCAAATTTCATATCAAAAGTATTGGTAATTAATACTAGTAATTCAGAAAACTATTGAGTGCTCCAGAAAATCATCTTTCATCTTATGTACACACATCAAGAGAAATGTTTCATAAGGTACTTTTGTATCCTAATAAAGCACATTAACCATTCTAAAAATTGATCCCAAGCTTTTAAAAAAAAAAAAACTTCTGTACTTTTTGTTGGTCACTTTCAGATAGAGGTTTTATGAAATGCACTGGATTAGATCATAATCAGCTGTTCATTCTCGTATACTTATGCCAGTTTTGTGTCTCATTTAGACTAGATTAGAAACTACAGAGTTAAGTAATTCTCTTAGAACCTTTCTTGGCTCCCTCATACTTCCTTGGCTTCAGTCTCATCAGTTTTCTTTTCTCTCCCTTGGTGTAGACTACATGTTTACGAGTACCAAATCTCCCCTTGCTTCCTGGAAACACCCACTGCCTCAAGTCATTTTGCATTCTGATGCTGCACTCCTGTGTATGCACTATCCATACACTGTCTGGTGCCACTTGCAAACTAGATCAGATTGGAACAAACACAAATAAGACCTAAAGCAGCCATTCATATGTGTGGAGAGGAGCTTGTTTGTTTTTTAGATTGAGCAAAACGTTTCTAGAAACCCATAAGGTTCTGGAATTTGCAGAATTCTCAGGAATAGTCACTGTTTCTAGACTGAGCACTTCCTGGTCCACCATTTGAGAACTGGCTTACCATGCTATATGCAACTTCCTTTATACTAGGTTTTTAATGACTTCAGATTATTATACCTCTTCAAAATGTGGAGTAATGATTTCAAATACTATTAAAGATTTCCACAGAGCACTGAATGGGGCAAGAATAACATTGAGCTGTTAGAGTACTTTACAACTTCATCCTAACCATATGGTACCTAGAAGTACTCCCTCCTAATCAATACTGACACTGCCCTGCAAGCTTGCCTCAGGTTTTGAGACAGCACAAGCAGTGGCAACATCTGCTGTGTGGATCAGCTAAAGTTATCAGTCTTGACTCCATTTCCTTCTCCTTTCAAAATGTTCAGAATGCCTCAAACCAAGATGAAGTCTCCTCTATTTAATAAAAAGTATGAGGCATCTTCTTTGGAAATTAACTCTCCAGTTTTATCGAATGAGATCTGTTTTCCATGTTTTGACTGAATGGATTGAACATCTACTATAAAAAGGTGAACACATTTAAATTAGGAAACTTTTTAGAGAAATCAGATACAGCTTTTAATTTAGACTTGTGCATTACTTGCAACTATAAAATAGCTGTCTGGCAGCAATGCTCAAGTGAGTGAGTGACACATCTTAGTTTCTAATCACTTTTTTCAGAAACTACTGAGAAGAATCATGATTTCCTATTTTGACACCTGTATTTCTTGTGTATATCTGTCTGCTTATGAGTGCAGTTTACTGAAATAGAGTATCTTCCCTTTTCATTTCAGGTACCGCAAACTAGCTCTAAAGTGGCACCCTGATAAAAATCCAGATAATAAAGAAGAAGCTGAGATGCGATTCAAACAAGTAGCTGAAGCATATGAGGTTTTGTCAGATGGTACGTATCTTAAAAGGGATCTTGGCAGCAGGTAATCTTCAGTTATGGAATGTTGTAGTGGAAATGCTGAAGAAGCATAGTGCTTTAAAGGGGTTTTCTTAAATTGGTCCACAAATGGCACTTTTTTTGTGGTGAGCAATTAATTTGGTGCTCTTGGAAATAAGTGGGAGTGGTTGTACATTCTGGTGCCGAGTGGGTGGGACGTGAGGAGAGATTCCAAGACACAAGAAATATTTTGAATGAGTTGATATAACAGTTTAATCCTACATGTTAAATCCTGAGTCTACAGAGACCTGTAATTAAGAATGAATCCTCTACAACTGTATGTAGGAGTTGATCATGGTTGGGGTGCGTGTGTGGATGTGAATACCAAAAGCCTCCCTTCCTCTCCTTTCAGTAGTCAAAACCAGCAATAGAGTAACTCTAAAGATAATATTTAATTTCTGATACATGGTGAGAAGGGCAGTACCCCTTTAAGAACTTTGTGGCTTTCAAAATTCTGTGGGAGAGGTGATATGTCATGAGGGAATCTCCTAAATAGATTATGCAGCCTTCCCACATAGCATAGTGGGTAATGTATGTGGAAGAATCCATGGAGTGGCTCACTGGCAAGAGGTTTGTGTTGCAATAAGAAACTTGAAAGAATGTATGGGTGGTGAATTTATGTCTAACTTGTCTTTATAAAGTTAATTTTATAAATTTAGTGTAGAAGTTGCAGTTTTAGTATTTTGTACGGATTAACCTCTTGTAGGAAACCTTTACTTAAATTTGGTCAGCATCAAAATTGTGTAGTATGAGCTACTATAAGCAAGAGGTCACTTTGGTTTCCCTTCAGTGTAACTTCTTGACTTATAAGGAAGCATCTCTTTTGTCAGAACATTGTCAGCAGCTAATCTGAACCACAAATAAAAGGGTTTGTGCATCTTTTATATTCTGTATCCTCAGATAACTTACTGGAGCTGTTAACCTTTTTTAAGTGTTTACCTGTTCTGTTCTTTAATCAAGTGATTGATCCCCTGTTGTCCATTCCCAGCTTCTGGCAGAGAGAGGCTAGGGATACCATCCTGCCCATCCTGGCTAATAGCCATTGATGGACATATCCTCCTTCAATGTTCAGGTTATTAGAGGAGTAACACCACTTCCTCCCCAGAAATGTCCATGTTGCAAGTGAAGTTGACAAGTGACTATGGGAAAAGTTCTGCTAGAGCAGCACCATCCTTTGTCTAGTCTGCCTCTCAAAATAGGGCCTGGTTTGGCAGGCTACAGACTTGTTTACCCAGCCTCACGTTTTGGGTTCTGGTGTCTAATTTATAAGGGCTAGGCAGAAACTTCCTCTGTGGGCAACTTATTCCATAACTGTCATTCTCTAGGTTTCTTGCATCTTCCTGTGAAACATTTGCCTCTGATTGTTGTTAGGGACAGGATATTGGACTTGGTGGACATCTGATCTGATCTGGTACAACTGTTCCCATGTTGCACGAAGATCGTTATTTCAGTGTAATGTAGCATCTAAAAAGCTTGGTTATTTTTCATAACCAGCCTGTACAAATCCACATGTCAGATACTGTAGCTTTGATTCAGCGTGTCTAATTTAACTCAAGAGAGTGGTTGGAGATGCAGTCAATTCTCCTATAATTTTATTAATAATTTTGTCGTCATTGCCATTTTGAACAGAGATGAGTTTTGGCAAGAGTAGCTTTGTTAAGGATTATCCATGCAAAGAATATTTGACTTGTAGACACTGTGCCTGTAGTTCCAAGAACATGAAGTTCTCAAACTTTCTGTTCTGCCAGCCCACATACAGGACTTCCTGTCTCTCGACTGCTGCTTTTTTCTAGGCTGCCTAGCTTCTTGTTTCATTGGTCCTCTTTCACTCGTTTAACAGGCTGTTAAAATACTCCATTTTGCTTCAGGAAATTACTTTTATTGAAAGGTAGTGTTGTAGGTAATGTACAAACTTGTGAAGCGCTTGAAGCCAGAAGGAATTCATAAAGCTTCAATATCCAAGAGATAATTTTGTCTTGGACTTGAATCGTGAATGGTGGTTGGTGCCTATAGAATAGGCACAATCCCTTTAGATAAGGGGTTCTTACTAAATTCGTTAGTGTCCCAAAATGTTAACTGTTAAGTGGTAATGCTTTTTCCCTGAACAGTCTTGAATTCCTGATTAGACTCCCATTAAAGTCTGTGTGTGTTGGATCAGACTGTGTCTAGTTTTGTCAAATCCTCTGGCAAGTCTCTTGCTTTCACTTCCAGAATAGTGTCTGAACTGCTGGAGCAATAAGTCCCATGTTCCACCTGGCAGAACTCTCCAGGCTGCTCTGTCAGTAAGTTCAGACTGAACTCTTACAATGCACACTTGATTTAGTTGCCGCGCCCCCCCGCCCCCCCCCGCCCCCCAAAAAAAAAATTGCCCTGAGAAAAGATCACTAACAATGAAGGTGCATACCCATGGACTTCCAAACATGGCAAGCAAGTAATTTCAGTCAGCTTTGTGTGTGTGTGTGTGTTAAACAGCCCCTCCTTCACTTGTTCTCTTTTCCATCCTGCATTCGTACCTAGCAATGGTGTAATCCTCTTTGAAAGAAGCCTTCCCACAATCTCATATCACAGTGGCAAAGTCTCTTATCAGTTCTGCTGCAGTGCCTTTAGTTATCTTGCTGAATATACAAACATGACGTCCATAGGCTTCCTTCCAAGAAAGAGCTACCTTTCAGCATATTAAATCATCTCTCAGTGGAAATTGTGATACAATATGGTGAACTTGACACCTTATTAGTAGCTACTAGAACTAAATTATTGACATAGAGTTTTTTCTTTGCCCGCGCTTTGATTATCTTTAGCAAAATATTTGTACTCCTGTATTTTCTGTAACAAACATGGCTTAAATAAACTTGCTGTGATAAAATTCAACGGAGTAAGTTAGTGATACATACTGCATTTCTGCTGCTTCCAAATGCAGTTTACTGATGTAATTAACTTTTTTTGTAGCTAAAAAACGGGACATCTATGACAAATATGGAAAAGAAGGCTTAAATGGAGGAGGTGGAGGTATGTAGACTTGGCATGTTTTTTCTTCCATATCCTCTGAATGATTTTAACAAACTGTTCCACTCTGCAGACTTATTTTAGTTACAGATTAGTTCATGCCCTGAAAAGCATTTGTAGCCATAAAGGCTAAACTCTTTTTTTTTTTTTTTTTTAATGCAATTAAATTATGTAGAAACAGAGCCACTAGTGATGTTGTGTTATCACATACCATAGAGTAGCAACTTGACGTGACTCTGATAGGACTAGTTCCAGCTAGTGAATTTGCTTGTGTAGTCCAAAACAACATTTTAAACACATAATCGGAATTAGTCTGTATAGTCAAAGTAAGGGAAAGCAAGTTAGACTTTAACTTGGCCCAACATTTAAATTGAGATTTTTTTTACAATGCAGAAGACTAAAAGACGAGCCTACATTTTTTTCTAAAATGTATTCCAGTTATCAGGTGCTTTTTAAACAAATGTGACACCTGCAAAGCAGAATCTGAAAGTTTCATTTTTACTTAGTCATGTTCATTTAAAAAAAGTCTCTTTCAAAAACAAGACAATTATCAGGTAGTCAAATAATAAACCAGAGGAGAAACTCTTTCCAAATTCTGCTAGGAGAGTCTACAGTCATAAGCATAGTCTTAACAACTGAGCTATCTAGTTTTAGCTTGTTTTTGCCAAGTGTAAGTCAGAGATTTTGTATAATATAAATAAATCACTGATTTTTCGACCTATTGGTCCCTAGGCCCCTGGGGGTCTGAAGACTAAGATTTCCAAAGGGCTCCACACCTCCATTCAATTTTTTTGAAGGGTCTGCACATGAGGAAAGATTGAAAATCACTGACCTAAATCAAAACCTGGCAAGTGATATTATCAAATAAACCATCACAAGATTATACTGATTCAGGGAGTAAAGATGCATCAAACTTCAATGTCAACAAAGAGCTTTGAGTTTAAAAAAAAAATCAGACAAGAAGACTTCATTTTTAGTCAAATGTGTACCTTTAAGTATAATGAGAAATAAATGTTGTTGTCTAGAAACCTGCAGAAGAACATAAATGATAAAAATAACTTGTAGACTAACTTTAGAGATCTGGAAAGGGGGTGGACAGAGAAATTGAAACTTTAGTAATAAACTACAGATGACCTCTTTGTTTCCATATGTTACTAATTAGACAGTCATTCTTTGCTATTGAAAAACTGATTACAGCAATTCTAGATACAGCAGAGCTTTTTAGCAGAAAGTGAGAATTTCACACGAAGTCTCACTTAACTATATTAAATGTGGTTTGAAGAATGTATCGAGAAAATCCTCCAATGACAGAGGAATGAACTATTGTGAAAAACTAGAATTCTGTATTTTAGAAAATATAGAAACACATACAGCTTATATGTACAACTCAAATATTTTATGCCTCTGTAGTGTGAAGTGAAATATAACTTCTTTTTCTGCAGGTGGAGTTCATTTTGACAGCCCGTTTGAATATGGATTTACATTCCGTAACCCAGAAGATGTCTTTAGGGAGTTTTTTGGTGGAAGGGACCCCTTTTCATTTGACTTCTTTGGTAAGTCGGCGGCCTTTGAGGAGTTGTGGTGGAGCATCAAAGTAATGGCTAAAATTGATTTCTACATAGCAGATGTGTGTAATTTGTCTTTCACTGGAAATGGTCCTATTACTGATCTCTTGGACGATTTAAGAGTCTCTCTTTTTCTTTCCCTCTATCTCCTTCCTTGTTTTTTGCTGTTGCACGTAGGGTTTTGCGTTCAGTTTTTGCTCTCTCAAGGTCTGATTTGTTTAAAAATATATCAAGTTTGCTATAGTCTTTCTAAAAGAACTAATAAAGCAGAATTGTTCTCTGTGTGATTTAGTAAATGTGGATTGCTCTGTCTGTAAGGCGTACAAACACTTTCTTCCCAAGTCTGGTGCCGCATGACAGTCAGAAAAAATGCTCTCCCCCCCCCCACCACAAAAAAAAATAAAAAATAAAAGCATAAGCAATAGGTGCAGTGAAACCAGCTTCTGAAGCCTCTGGCTACCATGGAGTTAAAGAAAATAATAAGGAATTAGGTTGTCAGCAAAACAGTTTAAAAATACTTTGCTTGCCAGCATCATGCCAATGAACTGTTTGCTTGTGAAGGCACCCACAGCCATACAAAAGATCTCCGCAGAAGTGCTAGGGATGTTATTCAGTCTCTGCCAGTGCAGCTGCTTTCCCCTTTTGATCCATAAAAGGGGAACACAACCTGTGTTCAGCCTTTCACTTCAGGAACTGCCTAGAGGAACCAGAGGAGTAACAGCTGGAAGATTGCAAGAAGAATTCTCTGCCTGTTTACAGACAAGACATGAGAGACAAGAAAGGGCTCCTGGCTATTCCATGGAGCTGAAGAGGAATTAATGCAAACAGTTGGTGACTTTTATGTTTAACTCCAGAATGGGAAAGGAACAAATATCATTCTTTTGTTATAGGAATCTGGAAAAAATGCATTAGTGGGTCAGAGGAAGCTTGTCTACTAAATGTTCACTGTACACATGTACAGTTAAGGTTGAGTGTGCAGTGGGAGAGATTTGTACCATGAATTTGTTTTGAGCAGTGAAGCTTCCCATAAAGTAACATATGCACCAACATCTTTTCACAATCTTAATCATCATGCATGTTTCCTTCTCCCCTTACCCATCTATTTACATATACGCCAACACTATGTAAGCATATGAAAGATCAAGCTAGGTTGACAGAAGAGGCCATTTATTTCCCAGAGATTTTGACAAGTATACAAAAACCATGCAAAACAAGAGAAGATGAAGAAATCTTAGGAAAGGGGAGAGCTTGTTTTCTAATGCTTTAAAGAGGCAGGAAGTGGGGAGGGAGTTGTGTGCGATTTTTTTGTTTTTGTTCTCTTGTCTTTGTTTTTAAAGAGGAAGAGAGGCTTATATTCTCCTCATGTTAATAATGAAAAAACAAAGTTCAGTTTTTTTGCAAATGAGCCCCATTGACCTGCAGGAATAAAAAAGGGCTTATGAGGGAGGGGGAGAAATGAGGAAAGGGAAAGGAGTCAGAAGATTTTTAGTTTCCTATTCAGAAGCTTGCTCTATCTTTTTTAATTGCTCTTTAGATTAAAAATGACCCAGGAGCAAAAGTGGTTACTTTCAAGTGGAGTACTGCTGAGTGATGTGGTTATTTCTCAACTGCTGTGAATATGAAATCAAGTACTTAAACATAAACTGAGTGCAAGGAATCCTGTGACAAACTGAAGCATCCCTACAGTCTGAGAGTATACTATATAGTAAAATAATGAAGTAAAAATGCCTACACACTTGATTTTAGTGGTCAGCTTCTAAAACAAAGCATTGAATAACCGTTCAATACAAATATTAAACCATTTCGTTAGCGTATAGAAATCATTTATTGTTGCTGCTTTCCTGTTTAAGTGGCCAGATAATGGGGCTAACTTATAAAGGAGGAAGGTGTTTATAGGTAGGGTGACCTAATCTTTTTTTTAAGATGACATGCAACTTCATTGACATAATATACTGGTAAGTGACAAAGGAGCTAAGAGCTAATTTACTGATTACAGTGGGCATGTTTCTTTAGGTTCCTACTCAGTGATCATCAGTTGGCTGCCTGAGGAGTCTCATGGAGGATCAGAGGATCTGGAGGAAGAATCTAGTGGAGGAATGGCAGAGGAGTTAGTGGAGGGGCTGGAGAAAGAACTCAGTGGCAGATTGGCAGGGGAAGAATCTGATGAAATATTGGAGAAGGATGTCAGAGTAGGATTAGATTCGGTCTCAGCCCTGGGCTCCAGCAAGTCTAACACGAGCCCTGCCGCCCTCATTAAAATGGGGTCACAACCCACTTTGATGTAGTCCAATAGCCTAACAGTGTTCTCTAACAGTGGCCAGTAGAGGGTGCTTCAGAGGGAATGGCCAAAACAAGGCAATTAAGTGATCCATTCCTGTCATCTGGTCCCCAGCTTCCGGTAGTCAGAGGTTTAGGGACACCCAGAATGTGGTGGTTTCCTCCTTGACCTTCTTGGCTAATTGCCATTGATGAATCTATCCTCCACAAAGATATCTAATTTATTTTCTGAACCCATTTATGCTTTTGGTTTTCACAACATCCTTTGGCAAGGAAGTCTGCAGGTTTTATAGACCTCTGCCAGGCCTCTCTTCTAAGCTGAATAGTTCCTGTTTTTTAATCTCTTCTTGTGTGGAAGCTGTGTATATTCCTAATTTTTGTTGCCCTTCTGTGTATCTTTTCCAATTCTAATTTTTTTTTAAATGAGGTGACTGGAACTGTATATAGTATTCAAGGGTTGCGTATACCATGGTTTTATATAGTAGCAATACGATGTATGTTTTTTCTTACTGTCTATCCCTTTCCTAATGTTAGGTTTTTTTGACTACCTCTGCACACTGAGTAGATTTCCCCCGTGTCTCGGAACTATCCACAATCAGTCTGATTTCTTCCTTGAGCAGCAACAGCTAATTTAGACCCCACCATTTTGTATGTATAGTTGGGACTTTTCCCCAATATTCATTATTTTGCATTTATCAACATAGAATTTCATCTGCCATTTTGTTGTCCAGTCACCCTGGTTAGTGAGATCGTCTAGTAACACTCTGTAGTCAGCTGTGCCCATAATTATCTTGAGGAACTGTATTGTGCAGGTTTTGCCACTTTACTGTTCAACCACTTTTCCAGATCATTTATGAATAGGTTGAACAGCACAGGTCTTTGGGGAATCCATCTATTTACCCCTTTCCATTGTGAAAACTAAAAGATATTCCTACTTTTGTTTCCTAAATTATTAATCAGTTCCATGAGAGATCCTTCCCTCTTATCCCATGACAGTTTACTTTGCTTCAGAGCTTTTGGTAAGGGATCTTGTCAAAGGCTTTCTGAAATTTCACGTACATTATATCAACTGGACTACACTGTCCACATGCTTCTTGACTCCTTCAATCAATTCTAATAGATTGAAGCATGATTTCCCCTTACAAAAGCCAGTTGACTTTTCATGACAACTAATATTATCACAGTAAATATGTTAGGAAAAGTATAAAACGGGTCAGCAACCTATGGCACGCGTGCCAAAGGTAGCACACGAGCTGATTTCTGATAGCACGCGGGGCAGGCTGGGGGAAGGAACCCCAGGCTGGCAGCAGGCTGAGACCCCAGCTGGCAAGGAGCCGGTGCTGGAAATTCCAGAGTGGCGGCAGGCTGAGCTGCTCAGCCCACTGCTGCTCTGGGGTTCTGGCTGCTGTCCCCTTGCTAGCCGGGGTCCCCTCCGCAGCCCTACTCACCTTGCTTCCAGTTGGAGTTCCAGCGCAGGCCCCCTGCCAGACAGGGTTCAGGCTTCCGGCTCTGCTCAGCCCTATCAGCCGCCAGCTCCACTTACCTCAGCTGCTGATCTGGCGTTCCAGCCACTGACCCCCTGCCAGCCGGTTATCAACTTGTAACTCAGAAGCCTGTGTGCAGCTTAAGGTATCTAAATAGGTGCCACCAGACATTGGAAAACTCAGCAAGGAAAAGCAAAGGCAAGGATCACACTAAACTAATAAGATCTGCATTTTAATTTAATTTTAAATCTTCTAAAACATTATGAAAACCTTTTACTTTACATATAACAGTCATTTGGTTATATATTATAGACCTAGAGACCTTCTAAAAAACGTTCAGATGTATTACTGGCATGCGCAGCTTTAGAGTGTATATATGAAGACTTGGCACAACACTGCTGAAAGGTTGCCAACCCCTGATATAAAATCTAGATTGTATATATGAGGGGATGGACTTGTACATAACTTGGTGCTCCCCTGATCTATACTACTGTCTGAAAGCAAGGTAAAATTATCAGTCCACAACTATGTATGCATACATTAAATAACTCTATTTGAAATCCAAAATAGTTGAATTTCAGTAGCATGATGCTGATTACAGCCAACAATCAGTATTTGTTATGGAAGCATGCATAGGCTCTGTACAAAAGCAAAGGAAACAAGTCTCTGAGCTTGCAATTCTAAGAAAACAATTAAGATTGAGGGGGGGAAGTCAATACTATGTGCAACATGATCATAGGCATGTCAAGTTCCATTTTTGTAAATATGTGCTTGTTCTGTGTTAGAATGTAATGTGTCTTTTGGGGGGCACTTAAAATCAAGTGAGAGTAGGGCAGTGGTGAAGTGTACATGATGTAATCTGTGGGGTAGAAAGTGGAGGACTACCCATTAAAGATGGGAAATGAGGTCCTGGGCAGCTTCAGGGTTGCAGCGATAGAAGCGGGCATGGACGTGGGGGGAGGTGGGACATCTGGAGTGTAAATCTACAGCTATCCTCTGGAGCCTATGTTGGCATAGCCCCCTAGTATAGGTGCAGCCTGTGCTGGCAGAAAGCATTTCTTCTTTTGGTATTGGAACACCATCTTCCTGGTCAGTGTTAATTACATCTGAAGCATTGTTCTGTCAACATAGCTGTGTCTACACTTGGGATTTACTAGTGTAGCTCTGTCAGCTGAGTTTCCTCTCACATCCCCCACTGCTTTGCTGATGTAATTTAAGTGTAGAGTAAGCCCATGTATCATGAGTGGTGATGGCAAGAGCCTGGAGACTTCCATAGTTCCTCCCCTTCAGGCTCCCCCTAGCTTGTGGTGGTGTTGTGACAGGGATAAGGAGGATGTGGGTCTGGCACAGGTCACCTGTAAGTGGCCAGTGATGAAGTGGATTATAAAAATATAGTATAGCTTTGACATGAGTGTTTTGTTTTTATTTTAATGCCAGGTAACTGAAGATAAACTGGACTATAAATAGAAAGCATAATAGTGGGCAGTAATATAATATAGATCACTTGTATGCATGTGTGAATGACCTTCATAACTCACTAGTGAGTCATTCTCTAACTAGCAGGAATAAATTGGGCTATAGCACTGTTAACTGCAATGGCTTTATTTGCTGGCTACTACGCTGGAGTGAGAGACTCTTATATGCTAGTCTTTGAAATTGCTACTCCAGGTGTATAATAACTTGGAAATATTAAATTCCAATAATTTTTGTGCCAAGAGTTCAGCCTCAGATTTGCTAATGCATATATAGTATTAAAGGTGACCTACAAAGGATTTTTATAAAAACAAATATTAAAGTTGATACAAACCTTTGGGTTTTTTTGATGGGAAAGAGGAGCTGAAAGCATTTTGGGGAAGAAAAACAATGCCTGTATTTTACCTCACAAATTTAAAGTTACGTCTGTATTCCCTGGTTTTGTTGGAGGACCAATGAGAGGTATAAGATGTTTGTGAGTTCTTAACATCATATTTGATGGGGGTAAGAGTATTGGAGATCTCAACAAAGGCTTCAGTTATTCAGCATTTGTTAATTTTGTCATTCATGTTAAGAAGATGTAAGCTAACCAAGCAGAGGTTTAAACTGAGACTAAAAATCCCATTTTCTTTTCACTTCATTTTTATTTTACTTGTAATGTAGTCATTTCACTAGCTCTCAGTAATCTGTCTTCCAGCCTAGGTTGGAACTGGATTTTAATTGGGGGGGAGTGAGGGGGAGAAGAGGGCAGGAACCTGTTCTTGGTCTCTGATCTTCACTTAAAATGAAGTTGGAATTCTAATTAGTTCAGTGGTTTATTATGAATTGGCTGAAAATGACAGTGGCCCAGTTCAAGAAAGCAGGGACATGCTTAACTTTAGATATTGCCTTCAATAGGACTTAAGCATATACTTAACTCTTATCCTGCATGAGAGTATCTTCCATTCTCTGAAACTTCAGAGATTTGGTTTAGAATTGGAAAACTCTATAGTTGAAGAAAATATAAATGCTATTACAGACCTCATATGTTGGAAAATAACTTCTTACAGTTCACTTTTAGACTATTTTTTGCAATATTACATTTTTCAACAACACTTCATCACAGGTCAGGCTAACCTGCCTAAAACTGTTCTGTAGATAACCCATAGTATTAGTAAAATATTTTGTAAATGTTACTAGTGTCCTGTGCTATGTAATATAGGGTCTTGTAAAGTTCCACTGCAGTGGATGCTGAAATCCAAAATACCTTACATTCAGAACTAAAGATCTACAACTTAATGGTACATGGTGCTGTGTAAATCGTGGTCCTACAAAATGCTGATATGCTAGTATGATGTAAAACTCAAACTTCAGTTTTCTTATACTTGTAATTATTCTAGTGGAATTTCCTTTTTATCTAGACACATTGTATAACTTTATAGAAACTTCCATATAGGTATTCCATATTTACTTATTAGTCTATGACCGGTGTTTTATAAGCATAAAAGAAAATCATATTTGTGCCAGGGAATAGAACTAATGGCCTGCCAGCTTTTTAAATCCAGCTATAGGATTTTGAGCTTATGCACTGGCTGAAGGCCATTTTGAAGTTAATTTATGCAAGTGCTTGCATAGGCTGAGCCCTGGCAACTTGAGACTTGGTAGTTCATAGCCTCCGCACCTCTGGGCTTATTACACCAGTTAATAAAAGTGTGTGGGGTTTTAAAAAAAAAAAATGCTTTAGCCCCAACACCTTTCATTACAAATTTAAGCACTGCCTTCAGCCCTTATTTTTTTCATCCCATAAAGCTCTTACTTGAATTTCCTCTTAAGCATCTAACCCTCCAACTAGTTAACTTAAACTAAAACATTTGCAGATCACTTAAAGTTGTATTATGACTATTTTAATTCCCTGTCTCCAATATCCTTTACATTTCAGTCTTAATGAAACACTAATATGTTCAACCCGTCTTAAGCAAAGTCCTGGTGGTGGTGGTCTTCGGATAAATCTTGAATGAAGTTATACAAGAAGTGTTGGATATTTAGGGGTTGAATCAAACTTGATCACATCAACAATATTAAGTTTAAGCCCCAAAACTCAGCTTGACAGACAAAGTATTCCACAGAGAGAAGGACTTCTCTTGCAGTAACTTCAGATGTTTGACATTCTCATGTTGAACAGCAAGCGGATTGTTGCCTCTCAGAACAAAACAAGTAGTCATTGCTTTCATCGTGCTGTCAAGAAAAGTGTTTATAGTTAATGGCCATGTGAGGAGGAGACAAGTTCTTAATTACCCAGATGCTAACTGACCTGAACTATCTAACCTACACGAATTTGGTATAAAACATGGGGGGGAGGGTGTACCTATATGAACATACATAGCAATTGTATAAGTGGTAAGTTTGGCTTATGTAGCATAATTCATGTGGAACACATTTCTCTGCTAAAAACTGAATTTCTGCATGTTCCCCCTGATGTTTACTAGTCACTTGTAAACTGGCACAGCACTAAGGAAGCAGGACTTTGTTCTCAGCATGCCATTACTTTAATAATAGTATCTAAAGTTCTGGAGACCAAGAAGAATCGGGGGGGGTGTGTGTGTGTGTGAGAGAGAGAGATAATATTGGTCTCTTACAGGTCTCAGAGGAACACAGAATTGCTATATTGAATCAGATCTGTGCTCAGATATTCTGTCTGCCAGTACCAGATGCTTCAGAGGAAGGTGCAAGAAACTTCCTTCTTTACTAGAAGTCCTCATACTTATTAAATATAGCAACTACTGAATAAAACTGATCACATCAGCCTCCTGTATTAAAATCTGTTTTTTGTTTGTAGAAGATCCTTTTGATGACTTATTTGGAAACCGACGAGGTCAACGTGGGAACAGAAACAGAGGTGGTGGGCCATTTTTCTCTGCATTTAGTGGATTTCCTGCATTTGGGAGTGGTTTTTCTTCATTTGATACAGGTAAATATTTTAAAGCAAACTTCAAGCCAAACTTAATATTGCTAGAGAAGGAATTTCTCTGGAACAGTAAACTGGTACAACACAGTTAAATTATACCACACTGAGGCCTATTACATCTCCCTATAGAGTCCCCTAGTTTTAAATAGTCACAGTGCTGTAGAGTATTTGTTATAGCAAAAATCTCATGAAAAGGGAGTAAGCCCTGTTAGAAGGAAATTAGATCTATTCTGCTTCTTGATCTTTTACTGACGCCATTAGACTGGACAAGTCTTAACCTCTCAGTACATCAGTTTCTATATCAGTGTTGCTTGCCTTACCAGATGGTGTGTTCAGTGTTTTTGAGGCCTCCAAAAGGGGCTACAGTAGTGTGTGCCTTTAAATGAAATTATGGACTCCAAGTGCTCTCAATTATTGGAGCCTAGTTGAATGCTAAAGGCCTAGTTTTCGCCACTCCACTTGAAGTCAGTGAGACTAGCAGTTACCCAGCAACTCTGAAATTGAGGAACTTGGTATTTGAAATTGGAGAGTCAGAATTAATAGACCAAAATTTGATGGTCCAGCAGACCGTCCTAAAGTAAAACAGTTATTAAAGGGTTTGTGATGAAATTGTTTACAGTGCTTTAATGAAATAGCTACCATGTCTTCCCCCCAGGTTTTACTTCGTTTGGTTCATTGGGGCACGGGGGCCTTACTTCATTCTCCTCTACATCATTCGGTGGCAGTGGGATGGGTAGCTTCAAATCAGTATCAACATCTACTAAAATAGTTAATGGCAGAAAAATTACTACGAAGAGGTAAGTGATGTAAAAAAATAAATGTTGTTGTAATAAAAACGAGTCTGGTGGCACCTTAAAGACTAATAGATTTATTTGGGCATAAGCTTTCGTGGATGTAAAAATCACTTTTTCACTCCTTGTTGTTTTTGTGGATACAGACTAACATGGCTACACCTCTGATACTTGGTACCATGTAAGTTGTTGTAATAGAATTAGTCAATATTTTTCTGATAACTTTCTTTACTCTTACTGTTTTGGTTTCCAATAACTTAGATATCCAGTTGTGTGACCTGTAATGATAAACCCATTCAATTCTCTTTTCTTTCCCTACTATTACAGGATGGCTCCTTGCTACAGCATGTGTAAGCATGCAGGGGTTGGGCAAAAAGTACCTAATGCCCTGTAGCCAAGAGTTTATTCAAAAGTGGGGAAAACCCTTAGCAGCAGTACCCTGTGTAGCCTAATTGACGGATTGGTATATTGATTAACTTCTTTTCTTTCACAGTAGTTAAGGGTTCAGTTTCTTGAACAGCTGCAGCATCAGGAAGATTACCGATGTTGTTAGAATGAGAGACCCAAGGAGTACAGGACAAACAATTGAAGTTGATCACAAGTACCTTTTTATTAGCAAATATACCGAACATATAGATGATCCCACAAACACTGAAATACAACAGCAGATAGTGAGTGTAATGTGTTTAGCTCTGTGACTGGCATCGCTAACATCTTCTGCAGGGGATCCCCACGGTGTCAGTCGGTATACTAATCTTCATTGTCATTGTCACCAGTGGGTGTCATCCTGGCATCTTCTAAGGACGTAGATTGGGATACAGCTCTTATAATGTGTTATGCTGATGCCCACGGGTTTATGTATATTTATGAAGGTTTTCACCTCTTTTCCTTATTTGAACTTCCACCTCCCACTACCTTTTGGAGTAGCCTATGAAAAATGGAACAACTTGTTAACGTTCCATATTATTCCATTAATATTTACATTACTCAATCACCATAACTTGTGGCTGGCTGTAAAATCCAAAAAATATTATAACCAGCTTTCACCAGTCCATTACAATATATATGTTCCATTGCTACTAAACTGCTATTGTGTGGTATCTTGTCATGTAGGGTCATTGCTATCTTGTGACAAATTTTGATCCAGTTCACTTACTGGTTAGTTGCTTTGTCAGGTCTGTCCTTTTAGTCCTGAGGCCTTGTTTGGCAAAGCTAAGTATCTTGCATGCCTGATGGCTGTAAGCCATGTTACAACGTGAATTCTTTAATTTCCCCTTTATATCTTGAATATATAATCTTTTTGTTCTTGGGTATACCTTCTTCTGAGAAGCTCAGCCACCTGTCAGCTGTTGGGCAGGGAGTGGATATGGGGATTCCCAAAATGGTACTATCATTGGAAGTTGCTCAGGGGTGATGCATCTTTTAGTATTGGCTTCTAGCTAGTAAGTGTCTGAATACTGAAGCCCTCCTCACTAGACTGCTGGAAGAGAAAAGGAGTACACTGTTGCCTTCCCCTCACCCATGGAGCGATTGATTGGGGATTGGGAGGCCACTGTTCTGCTCCAACCCAGCCTTCTGGTTGTAAGTAGTATGAGAAGCATAACAGGTGGTCTGTGTTATGCTCCAGCTTTCCTCAAACTCTGTTTTGAGAGTTGACCCTCCCGCCCAATAGGTTTTCCCAAGCAACATTAGTGAAAGTGATCTTTTCTGTGTCCCTACTGATGGTATGGATTTGAAGTGCAAATAGTCTTGTCTGATCTGTCAGGTAAGCTAATAGCAGGAGTTAAAGTTCTCTATCAGGAAAAATGTATTGCTCACTACTGGTGAGTGAGCGTTCAAGCACGATACACATCAGAACCTCTCCTCACTATTTTACACCAGTCCTTGGGAAACCCTTTGCAAATATGAATTAGTGACAAAATAACATGCAATAAATTAAGGATATGCATTACAAATGTAATTGACAGTTGTCAAACTGAAATGTTCTTAGTACTTATTAGTAGAGCTCATTGGGCTGAGACCTCATACCATGTACTAAATCTTTAAGAAATGGAGTGAGACCTCTAGGTTTCTGTATGAATTATACCATCTGTAAACTAGCAAAAATACAAGGTTCTACTATATAAGTGAACTGGAGAGGTGTCCCTTAATTACAAACATTTGTCAAGAGGTTTGTTCTAAAGTGAATTAGTGACAGTGCCAAAAATCCCCAACGTTTTGGTATTTATCCAGTGTCAACTGGACAAATACCGTGACACAGAAACTGCAGCCTCAGTCATTTAGCTGCAGTTTGTATTTAAAACGATGCTTAGCCAAGGCCTGGGTCATCATGCTTTGCATCATGCCTTGCAAGTTAGCAAAATCAAGCCCTGATAAACCCAGTGTGAAAGAACTTGAATAGAGCAGTGGTTCTCAACCTGGGGTCCTGGGCCCTTGACCATGAGCAGGTTTCAGGAGGTGTCCACCAAGCATGGCCAGTGTTAGACACACCAGGGCCCAGTGCAGAAAGCTGAAGTCCTGCTGCACAGGACTGCAGCCCAGAGCACCCAACCCCACTACCCAGTGCTGAAGCCACAGCCTGAGCAACTTAGACCCCCAGGCAGTTGCCCTGCTTGCTACATCCTAATGCTGGCCCTGGCTTTTATATGCTGAAACAATTATTGTGGCACAGATGGGCTGTGGAGGTTTTTGTAGCATAGTGGGGGTGGGGGCTCAGAAAGAAAGATTGAGAATCCCTGGAATAAAGGACCTTCTATCAGCTGGGAGGAACTGACATATCTGGACTATTAAGTAGAAAGTCTCTGCTGTTGACAGGGAGGCTGTCTCCATGCCTGTAATCAACATTACATCTTTACCCATGGCTTTTGTAACCAGTTAAGAAGAGGCACAGTCATGTCAACCAGTTAAAAGTAACACGGTACAGTTTGTGTCCACACAGTAGCTTTTCTGTCATCACAATTACTTCATTTGGTCACACTATTGTATCAGTGGGTTCTGGGAAAATCTGGACAGCTGTTTCATAGCATGTCATGAGGGCATCAGTAGCTCAGAAGACAGGGCAGTGCATCATTTGATGGCCTGTTGCATAGACTTGGGAAGAACAGGCCAAATTAATTACTTTATAATTAGGAGACATAATTAGGAGATTCTATCCACAGAGCAAACAAGTGTGGTTAACTGCTTATAGGAAGACAATTGTTTCAGTCTAGGAGCAAAATACTGTTAGCTGACATGGTGGTTAACCAAGTGGTACTCTCCATATGTAACAAAACATACTTAGAACTTCCCAGGCCACAAACTTGTTACAAATGTTAAGGTGTAAGATGGACAGGATCTCCTTAAGTCTGGTTAAAAATAACAGAATTAATTGCTCCCCAAAGCTATTGTAACATACAGAACACAGATGTACCGTGCTCAACATAACTAGCAGTCTGAGAAAAGGGGTGATATCCTTTTGAAAGAAGACAACCTTCCTTGGTCACAGTTCACAGGATGGTAGAGTTCCTGGCCATTACTATATTTCCTCTAAAATTTGGGTGTAGTTATATAATTTAAAAAAAAAAAAAGGCCAAGCAACCCTTGATCAATCCACATTGAGAGAGCAGGCAGTCTTCTTTGGAGAGAACATATAACATCTGCCTGTTCATCACATTTTCTCCTAACCACAACTGCTATTGTCTGATTCTTTATTGAGTACGTCCTGCCCCGTCTGATGATCAAAATAGAATTCTGTTAATTGATTTATGAAGTGAAAAGCTGCTACATGTTTCTATACCCTAAACACAGGTTACTTATGGATAGTATTTAATTCAAACTAGTCCTAAATATGGCCTACACTTGTGCTTTGAACAAACAATTATAATTCAGTGACCAAGAGAATAAAATGGACTGCTTTGCAAACCCAAAATTACACACTAAACATGTAACAAGAGGGGCAAAAGTTAATCCTGCTTTTGAACCTTAACTTGGCCACGTTAAGCACATGCTGTGTAGCTCTATTTTGGTGCTGTTGCACGTGTTCTGTATAGTGTTTCATCCTGCTTAACTAGTTAAACATATCCGTGTAATATTGTGGGGAAAATATACACCATAAAACACACTACGTTGAACACAGCTGTCAGAACCTTAACTGCCACAGTTCCTAACTACTACTTTAGCTGAAACTCAAAACTAAATTGCATATGATGCTTTTTGAATGGGAGGGTGGGGAGCAAAGGGGAGAGATGGAATAAACTTCGATCTAAGAGAAGAACTGTGATTATGTAGAATGTAGTGCCAGCTGCAGTGACTGTTTCAGTGCTGTCTACAACACTTCAGTGTAATATGCTGGAGGACTGGGAGTTAGTCCCTTACGGAAAGGCTTTTCAGTGGGTTGGGAGAGAAGATGCTAATTGTTGTGGCTTCCTCGCTGTTAAATATGATCACTTACTGCAGTTGCATCAGCCAAGCTTTGACCCTAGACTTGGCACTGTATTTCATTACTTAAATATCTACGTGTGGTGTACTTTAATCATATTGAACATGCTTTAAAACTATGATTAAATGGATTTTTGTCCTACAGAATTGTTGAGAACGGACAAGAGAGAGTGGAAGTTGAAGAAGATGGCCAGTTAAAGTCATTAACAGTAAATGGTAAGGAGCAGCTGCTACGCTTGGATAACAAGTAATTCAACGCACGTGTTAACAGAAATTTTAAGCTATAACAAGCATCATTTGAGGAGTAACAGGAACATTTTTTTTGAAGATTTCAAACGAACTCTTTCAATATCTGTACTTAAAGTATTTATAAACAGCTCATCGGAGCTCATGGTATTTGTCATAGACTTTTGAGTTAATTGTTGGGACCACATCAGTAGGACCATTTTTTGTCCTTAAATTGTTGTAAATTTTTGTATGCACTTTGCTTTTTATTAAACATGATCCAAGGTGACCCGTGATCCTTCAGTAGTGCTAGGGCAATATGTACACTAACCACTAGCATGAATCTTGCTTTTCCCACTTTGTTTGAAATGTGAGCCAACTAGTAGTTTGTCTGCTGTGAAGTTAACATTTCAAGGATGAACTTTTCATTAATTTCAACTTTTTTTTAATATTTAGTAGTGAAAGATGTTAATACGTTACTGGTAATGCATTTCTGGTTTAAATAAATTAAGGATGTTTTCTAGTTGTGCATGAATGCTGACAACTTAGTAAGTTCTGACAATGTTTAAATATGTAATGTTTAAGCTTAGGAAAACAACAAAGTAAAGCTGGTGAGCTGGGTCTTTTGTCAATTGCTAAAAAATTCAAATGAATAAATGCTGATGTTTGTGGTGCATTCTTTCATGGATGGCATTTGTAGCCGCCTTGTGTCTGTGTGATTTGGGCAAGTGGGGAACCATATTTTGCTTTTCAACACCTGCTTCCTTCAGGCTTCAGGCTGAGGGCCTTCTCTTTGCAGATGTTTTCTTCAATGTGACTGAAAACATGGCTTGTAGTTTCCTTTCCAAACCATTTTTGTCTTGTAACTAAGATGTTTAACATGAGTATACGATATCTCTGAAAACACTGCATTAAAAGTCCTTTTCTTCATATATGGGGCAACATGCCCATCTGTTGATGGACTTCCACAAAATTATTGATATCTGTCAGTCAATGAAAAGCAAACCCAGAATATCTAAATTAGCAGTATTTTTTTTAATGTTCTGGCATAGACGTTAAAGGAAGAGTAATTGTGATTCATAAATGTCAGCATCTTCAAACCTGAGTAGTCAAGGAAGTAACTGTAAAACTCTGCTATTAATGTGGTGTCTTCAGCTGCATAGACTCGAGTACCATTGGTTTACACACTAACCAACATTAAAATGGAGAAAAGTGCCTACTTACATCAGTGGAATGGGGAGTGATAATATAACATGGTCAGATTTTTCAAAGCCAGGCAAAAGCAATTGTTTGCAAGGCCCCTGTATGCCTGCTTTATACAGTAGAGATTTATGCTCCATCAGGTGTCTTGTGCACTGGGTATTTATGTATCAGTGATGCATGTGCAGTTTTATGCATGCAGCTAGCTCTGAACATCTGACCTACAGTGAATTGTCTAGGCTAGTTTAACATCCACAAACATTATGTAAGACTTCAAACCATACACTTTGAGGTGATCAGTTAATCTTTTCTAGAGAATACTGTCTGTGATGGTGCACTAATGAATGTCTAAGAATTAAAGTTCAGGAGGTGGATGGAAAAAATTGACAAAGTATATTCTTCAGGATAACTGATCCAATTTAAACCAAGAACAAATAACCTAACAAATTGTGTTAATTGCTGGTGACTGCAGTGAGGTTAAACACTGAGGTTATAAAATTTTAAATGTTTCTCCTGTTCAACTTTATAGTCAAACAATTTAAAGATGGTAGGAGAAGGAATAAAATATAGAAGTTATACTTTAAGGTTGGGAGATCAGAAGGTATGTACCTTTTTAAAGTATATGCCAAGGTCCTTGTAATAGAAGCTCAAAACTTAATCTAGCAACTCTACATTTTTTCCTTGTCAATTTTCCTCTCTCATGCACACCACTTGTTGCCCAGAAGATGACTAAACAGGGAAACAAGAAGTTAAAATGGTTTGAAATACATTTGTCATTAGGTCTGAAAATGTTAGCCACAATGCACTCCCCCTTCTACTGGCATGTCTTCAATCTGTTACAATGCCTACCTATGAAATACATGTGGCTTTTCAACCTCTTCCTTTAGCTGTTTGGCATAAGCTGTGTTGTAAATTGCATAATGAGAGCGTAACATGGTGACTTCACTGAAGATCCAGTCTGGATGGTGCTTTCTCTGCCTTCAGATTTGCATGGTTGATATTTTTCAGTGGTAGGCCCCATGCAGTTTTGAAATATGGCAACAGAGAAAACAGGCCAAAAACAAAAAGCTGGCCAGTTGGTCCACTCACTCTAGTCAATCAGTAAAAGACCTGCACAGTATTTAAAAAAAAAAAAAAAAAGCACTGGCATCTGAGGGAGTTGACCCTGGAACCAAATAACTATTTTGATTTGGTCCCAGCTCTATTACTTGACTGCAATCCCTCTTCCGCATACAGTGGTGTAAAGACTTTAAGGCTCCACATAGTTTCAGCAATCAGAGTGTCATTATTTCAGAATAAATTCATACTTGCTGCTCACTCTTAATTGTCACTTGCTGTTCATTCTGGATATAAAAATCAAATCCTGACCGCCACCCCTTCTTCCCCCTTATAGATCCATTGTGCACTTGCAACACAAGGGTGTGAGTTAGGCTTCTGTGCCTGAAACCCTATGTCTCTGGTAGCCTAACTGTATTAAAATTCCCACTGTTGTAATACAGAAATGCATGATTATTTTCTGCTCTGTTGAAAACCGGCTTTTATTAGGTTGCATTTAAGAACTTTGCATCACCTTTTCTTACTAATACATTCTTTGCATGCAAGACCTGCTCCTTAGGAGTAAAGGGTTACTTTGGGCACCAAATTTAAAGACTCATTAGCTTTCCCTTCTGCATGGCCTCTAGAAAAATATATAGTAACTTTCTCAGTTCCAGCAAATGTCGGTACAATGCTTTATCAAATATGTAGAGTAAAATGGGACTAAATGGAAACTTGTCCTCTTAAAGCTATTAGCCTAAAAGTAAGAAATTTTGTGCAGATGGAGACTAAAATGCTAAATATTGGACATTTGAAAAAGCAGGGTGGGACATATGCCAAGATAAAGCTTCCTTCAGATTTAGAAAAAGTAGAGGTGGTTTCTAGAACTACTATCCTTTCTGTGGTCTGGACTTAGTTTTCAGCTACCAATAGTATTCTGATGCTTTTACTTGGTGAAACATCTCAGCCCCTTCTGTGCAAAACCTGGATAATTCTTTACAGGGCAGTAATTTTAAGTACTGTATGTTGTACTATATGGTATGTGGGGGAGAGGGTTGGAATATCCAGTTTTCAATCCTTTCACTAGGACGAGTCACAATGCTTTATAAACTAATGGTTTTGGTTTTGACTGAATGTATTTAAGTGGCAACATACTATTTGTTAATCTTCATGTTTGAAATGTGTTTATTGCAGCATTCAGTTTTAATTTGTAATCCATAAGGAAGCTAAACCACACTGAGCTATATGGTAAAATGACAAAGCTCTACACGCATGTTGTATAGCTTGGTGTGTGGGCTGCAGTTATAACTCTGAATTAAGTTTTTATGTCTAGTCAGTAGATGAAATGTCATTTTACCATGGGATTGATGTCTAGCATGTTTCAGAAAAACTTGTCTCTGCTGCAGTTTGTAGTGTCCTACAGTAACAGTAAATTGTCACTGTTTGCAAAGCTATTGATATGAAACTTCAACTTCTTAAAATTCCATCAAAAAGGTCAGTAATCGTTTGACACATTCTTGTCTGCGTTCATGCTCGTATTCAACTTTCCTGTTGTCTATGTCTGCCTGGCTAAGCGCAGTGGATTTTATATGAAAGTGATGCTGATTAGTGTTGTGTTTTTGTATAGTTGTACTTCTGTGTGTGGTATTGTCTGTAGGAAGCAGCTTTGGTCGAGGAGGTTTGGAGACTGGAGTATCTAGATCTGCCTGTGTCCTGTTTGTTGTCAGTGAGTGGACTCACTTCTCTGCCTCAGTTTCTTCATCATTAACATGGGCATAATGCCCACTTTCAAGACTGTAATCAAAGTAAAATGGTTATACCAGCGTTGTATTACACTTGTAGTTAAGGTTTATTTTAAGAAAATATAGGATGGGATTTTCAAAAGCATTCTGGCACTAGCCTAGCTATGCTTTCATTGAAGTTTGGTAGTAAAACTTCCACTTAAATGGAAGAATAATTACCCAATTTGAGTACTTGGGAAGATCCACCTCTAGCATCAATGCTTAGCACTGTTTCTTTAATAATAATTAATAAAAAATCCACCAAGGATTTTCCCCAATATGGATGCACAATAGGTATTATCCTGCCAGCAAGCTGCAGCTCTGACTTCAAGATTTTATCTTTTTTTAAGGGAAAAGACAGTTGAATCTGCTTGTTCTGTCAAAGACTTGTTTACTTTGGAACTGAATTGTGACCAAAAACTCACTTCCCATGCTACCAACTAGATTCAGATGGCTTCCTTTTTATCCCTGGGTTTGAAGTGACTACAAGTAAAAGGTTTTCACCCCCTCATTCAGTTCCCTTGAAATAGATATTAAGACTTAGAAAATGGGTTTCTTTTAAAGATTACTTGCAAATAAGGACTTGTATTGCTTTACCGCTAAAACCCAGAAAGATCTTAGACTTTGGTCTATTGTACAATGTGCATGTATTATGTGAGGTTGTCCACGTAGGATAAATTTATATCTTCAGGCTTCTAATTACTATGGGATTTACTATTTTGTTCTGATCTTGGATTTAGTAAAACTCTACTTTCTATAGAAAAATGGAATGAAAGGTCAAATTGCCTCAATGCACTTCTGTTGAGTTTGAGTTTGGCACCTTTTTACAGTGATGCTTTGCTCCATTATCTGTCTCAACTATACAAAGGGAATATTCCTGCCTTTTCTCTCCCATGCTATTTTTATTCTATTTAGGGCTTGTCTACACTACCAGCTGGATCGACTGGCAGCGATCGATCCAGTGGGGGTTGATCATCGTGTCTAGTATAGACACGATAAATCAACTGCCGATCACTCTAGCGTTGACTCCAGTACTCCATCTCAATGAGACAAGCAAGGGGATTCGACGGGAGTGTCTCCCGTTGACACACGTTCACGTAGCAGAAGTTGTGTAGCTTAGATTGATTTCCCCATTCTTCCCCCCATGCCCCTGTAGTGTAAACCCTCCCATAGAGTGCAGTAGTGCTCAAAATGTGCTACTGGTTTTCTCACTCGAGAGGA
This sequence comes from Gopherus flavomarginatus, assembly GCF_025201925.1. Lineage (NCBI taxonomy): Eukaryota > Metazoa > Chordata > Testudines > Testudinidae > Gopherus > Gopherus flavomarginatus. The sequence goes on from NC_066618.1 coordinate 21,358,519, forward strand.
AGAGACTGTCTAAAAAGGTAAGGGCTGGTGGGTGGGAGTGGGGAGAAACAGCTCATGCAAAGGATGAACAAAATGGATGAAGCTAAGTAGAAGATTTAGGCTTGGTCTACGCCAGCAATTTGTCAGTATAACTTTGTCACTCAGGGATGTGGAAAATCACACCCCTGAGAGGTCAGTATAACTGCGTCGAACTTCCAGCATAGACAGCACTGACAGGAGGACTTCTCCCTTTTACCCGGGGAGGTGGATTACCAATGCCAATGTGAGAAGCCCTCCTTTCAGCATAGCTAGTGTCTTGACTACAGAGTTATGTCTACCTAAGTTATATCAGCATAGCCATTGCAGTTAGTACGGTGCTTGTGCATGTGCACACTTTTTGCTCCTTGCTGGTGGTGCATGTCCTCACCAGGAGTGCTTGTAACGATGTGCAGTGCACTGTGGATAGGTATCTGACTGCAAATTACTACTGTCCAGTGCAAGGTGTTTTGGAAAAATTTTGCAGTGCCTGATGGGGTCAACATGAGTCATGTAGTGGTGACTGGGAGCATGGGGTTGACAGTGTTCTCCATCCTATAATTTTATCTTATCTCACAGTATTTTGCACCTTTTCAAAATCTGTACAAACCTGTGTCCCTTCTTGCTGTCTGCTGTATCTGACAGAAGCATGGAGCCCACACAGCTCTACACTATTGTCATGAGCATTGCAAGCACAGGGCACGCTGTCTTGCAGTATTTGCAGAGCTGCAAGAGGAGCTGTGGGGAACATGATGATTCACTGGAGGTTAGATTGCTATGGTACATAGAAACAGTTCAAGGGTGGTGGTGGTATTCATGGAGCAGCTAGAGATGGTAGAACACTGCTTCTGGGCCCAAGAAACAAGCACAGACTGGTGGGATCACATTGTCATGCAGGTTTGAGATGACAGGCAATAGCTGCAGAACTTTTGGATGCACAAGGCCACATTTCTGCATCGGTGTGCTGAACTTGCACCAACTCAAGGACAACAAAATGAGTTGCACTGACAGTTGAGAAGCAAGTGGCGATTTCACTGGAAACTGAATACTGGCACAGTTTTCCACAAGCGGTGATGATTTTAGCTGATATCTCACTCCTGAGGGTAACACAAGCTGCTGTTGGCATCCCAGTGACACCTGTGCCCATATGCTGCTAGCCTGTATTCTGCAATAGTGCCTGCTGAAGTAGTTACTGATTGGTGTGGGAAAGTGTCCTGCCGTAACAAAAGAAAAGGCCACTCTCCACAGGAACCTTCGGCAGAGAATTGCAGAGTACCTCCATGAAAGTTTTTTGAGATCTCTGTGGAACATCCCGGTGGACATAAACTGCTCCACGTGGCTCCCTCTGCCTAGCTCTAGAGGGGAATGAAATGTAGCTAGGAACTCTACCTCTTAATGGTTCCACTACTGCTTCTAGCACAAGAGAGAGTAAATCAACAGATGAGCTGCACTTTGGGAGTTCCATCCCTATAATTTCAAAGCAAACTACATACTTACCAGAGGCTCCTTTTCCTACGTCAGGCTCAGTCATGATCGTCTGTTGGACTGGCGGGACTGCAGTGGAGTCAAAAACACAGCCTGGCTCACTGCATAGCTGGATTCCCCTTCGCAAGTCTCTGGCAGATCAATTGTTGGCTTCTCTGGCCTTCTGCTAACCTGCTGTAGCTCCATGGCTTTCATGCAACACTACTGCTGATCCCTCTGTAGCCCTTCTGCATCCCCCATGCAATCTGCCCATAGATGTCCACTTTCCTATAGCTGGATTGGCGCTGTCCTTGTACAGCCTCTTCTCCCCTCAGGCCTAGGAGATCCAATATCTCCTCTGTCGTCCCAGCAGGAGCATGTCTGCAGCATGTAGCCAGTCTGGTCAGCTGGGCAGTTACACTCAACAATGGAGACCTGCTATGTGTGGTGTGCTTGCCAACTGGGAAAAGAAATTTCAGAAATTCGTGGAGCTTTAAAGGGAAGGGCAGGTTCCTGTCTACCTGACCTCTGGACAGCAGAGTGCACAACAGTGACCAGAGCAGTCAGTGTGGGGCATTAAGACAGCACATGGAGGCCAGTGACAATCTGTGTCAGTAATGCAGTGTCTACAGTCTCACTGTTGACCTCACTGCATTGGCTTTGACTTCATGCCATTCAGGAAGGTTGTGTTAATAAGTCGGTATAGCAGGGCACTTGTTGGCAGGAGTCAAATTTGAGGGCTCTTCTTCACTACGTGCTAAATTGGTACTGCTGCAATCGATGCAGCAAGCATCGATTTTTAGTGGGTCTGGTGAAGACATAAGTCGATGGGCGAGCGTCTCCCACCGACATAGTGTGGTGTAGACGTACTGGAAGTCTATCTAGACAACTTCGACTAAGTTATGTAACTTCCGTAATTTAACTAGCGTAACTTAGATTGACTTACTTCCTTAGCGTAGACCAGGCCTCAGTCGTGACACATCCACAGCTAGGTTGACCTAAGAATGCAGTGTAGACCGGGCTGAAGCACTGTAGACATCCCTTTAGTTATGGATGTTGAAGGGGAAAGGTGGGTTTCATGTGGGATTTAAATGAGAATAGTGGCTTTGCAGCAGGGTGGATTGGTTTTTAAATGAGTGATTTAGATCATGATTTAAAACTGATTTAAGTCAGGTAGCAGGAAACCTGAATTTAAAAAACTGGTTTTAGTCTTGTTTTGCATTTGTACTTCGTTTGTTTTCCTAAAGAGGTTGAGTCTCACTGGCTGATATAATCATTAGAACATGGTATTTTGCCACCATTTATTGTCTTTACACTAAATTTAGCGTTATCTTTCTGGTTCACAGAGTATGATTAATATACATTTAGTTATATAGCTTACACTTCTTGAGATTCTTAATTTTTATCTTTTTTTATTGTGAAAATAGTGAATACTTATTTACTAGATTTTTCTTTTTTTTAAGATGAGGATTTGTGTTGAAGTGCAGTTGGGTGGAAATTGGAATTAAAATACAAGAACAACATTTTAATAAATAGAACTACTAATATTTCGCAGGAAAGTCTACTCTGCCAGTCTCAGGAGGAACATTGCTAGCTTTCAGGTGCTTCTGGCAAAATGACTCACTCCTCTGGAACACGTTGTTGTTCATTTATGGAACGACTCATGCAGGAGCATGGAAGAATTAAAATCCATCATGCTGGAAGGGCATCTTATAGCTGGTGATTCCTTGCTGGCTGCTTGGGATACATTTGATACAGCCTCATGCACCAGGGCCGCCACAGTGGAGGTGTGAAGATCCTCCTGGCTCCAGTCATGGGGAATACTAAGGGAAATACAGACCACGAGGAAGGATTTGAGGACTTAATAATCAGTTCAAATACAGGTGAGGCCCTCCACTTGTGAGAGGTCTTGAGAGTCATTTTTCATTCTCTGGTCTTACATGTACCAGACCAAAGGAGAAAGCACATCAGACTACAAACCTCCTTCAGTCAACATTCCTCTCCTTCATACTTTTACAACTCAGAGGCAATTGGAGCCACTGAGGGAGAAACAAAGGTCCAATGCAGATAGCCCCCCCACCACCTTTTTCTTAGGTATGACTCACCTTGATAGGCTTCTTACCACAGTTCAGAGCCTGGCATAATACATTTGGAGTATCTCTACTCTATTTAGCATGTGTAGCTATGGCTTTTTGGGGGGGCAGGGGAGGTCACCTGGGCTAGAATTGCTGTGGACAAGTGGGGCCAAGAGTGTCAGCAACTGGTATTGCATACAATTCCTGTCTCTTCAGGGATCCCGCATGAGATACCGTTGAAGCAGGAAGCTAATTCTCTGCATCTTGGAGCATTTGAAGAGGTGCCCCTTAGGTCAGGTGTTGACAGTCAACACCGCAGCTTTGCATTATGTCAGTAGACGAGGAGCTAGGTCATCTCTGCTCTGTCAGGAGGCCGTTTGGCTCTGGACTAGCTGTATCTGTCACTGGATCACACTGCTGGCCCCACTTTTTACAGGTGTTCAGAACTCATTAGCAGATCACTTCACCACACAGTTCCCAGGCAACCCCCAGGTGCTGACTGAGGACCCAGTGTTATAGAACCACTTTTGCAAGTGGAGATTGCCACAGACCAGAACAAGAAATGTCACGTTTTTCTGCAAAGTGGGTTCCAATCAGGGCTGTTCCTCATGCTTTTCTCATCCCTGGACATTGGGACTAATGTATACCTTCCCTACCCCCAGTCCTCATGACAAGGGTCCTGAGGAAACTGAGGCAAGATGCTGGATTAATGATAATGGTAGCCCTGGCATAGGCTAGGCAATTTAGGTGTTTGGATCTGGTGGTTCAACACAGTACTGATTAGTTTGCCTGACAGTGTCTGAGAATGATAGCCAGATCTTACACCTAGGTGCTGGTTTGCTGATGGCCATAGAGAGAAGCAGTCCAGTCAAGTTCAGAATATTTTTCTCCAGAGCAAAAAGGCTAGTTGAGGCTGACCTAGAGAAACTTTATTTAGCTTTACAGATTGGCATCTCAGCACCTGCTTTTTCCCTTTACAGCATTCAATTAAGTGATACTGGCTATTTACTAGACTTGAAACAATTTTCACTTTCTATTCATAAGGGTCCATCTAGCACCAATATCTGCACATCACTTTCCTGTCAGGGCCCCACTATTTTTTCCCCATTAACTAGATTCTGTAAGTGCCTTATCTGTTTTCCCCTAGCTTGGGAGCCCCCTCCTTCTTGGGACTTTAAGTAGATCTTCCCTACTGAGCCCTTAGCAACCTGTTTCTTATACCATTTCTCAGTGAAGGATGCCTTTGAAGTCATTACATTAGCTTAAAGGGTAAGGAAGAGTGAGGCGCTCAGGGATGAGTCCCCCAATATAGTGTTTTCTTAGATGAAGATTATACTACAGCCTCGTCTAAATTTTCTTCCTGAAGTTGTTTGTGGTCCATACGGACCCAACTTATTTTCCAGTTTTCTTCCCCAGGCTTCATTCAACCCCAGGGGAATTTAAACTTCAAATTGTTTGGCAGTTCTTGTACTATCTTTCTTTTAACAGGTCCAAATCAGGAACTCACTTAACCTGTTCATAGAATATCAGGGTTGGAAGGGACCTCAAGAGGTCATCTAGTCCAACCCCCTGCTCAAAGCAGGACCAATCCCCAGACAGATTTTTACCCCAGTTCCCTAAATGGCCCCCTCAAGGATTGAACTCACAACCCTGGGTTTAGTAGGCCAATGCTCAAACCACTGAGCTATCCCTCCCCCATAGTAGATGGTTTTGTAGAGAAAATACAATGGTTCAAGAGAGGACACTAGATTTGTTTATGGGTCATTGCCGTAACCCTATCAGCAAAGGTTCAGGCAATATTACAAATTATCAGAATGTGTTTTCAAATGTATAAGAACATGTTATGAGTTAACCCAAGTTAGAGCCACCTAGCTAGTCATTCTATTTTCAGAGAGGCAGCAGAGGCTGTCTGAGCTAAAATCCCTAATTCTAAAATTTGTAAGGCAGTTCCATGGAGCTTGGTCCACACACTTGACACTCTTACACTCTTCTTTGGTAGAGGCTTCCAGATCAGATGTCTGTTCTGGCAGGGCCATCCTGAAGTCACTGTTTTAAGTAGAGTTCCTAGAACCCAAGCAAACATAACTTTGTTAGTCACCAAGAGGAATCCATGTGGACAATTTCTCAAAGAACAGAATTGCTGCCTACTTTATGGTAACTTATTTTGTTTCAGTTGTGTTGTCCACATGCATTCCATGGCCTCCCCTGCTTTTTTTGCTACTATGGAGTAAGTGTAAGTGAGAAGAAATTGAGGGATGATTGGGACGACTCCTCCCTCTCCACCCTAAAATGTGGGGGGAGAGGTGAGAGGCCCTCTAGAGTACAAATGCAACCTCAACGGGGGGAAAAAATTGATCTGCATGCATGAGGCACATGCGCACGAAAAGCGGAATCTGTGGACAACACCTCTTGAACTACGCTTATGGTAGTTACATAAGGTAAGCAACCATTTCTTGTCAGTGAACAAACAGAATATTGAGGTTATTGGTATTGCTGAAGTGGAGAAAACTGTAGATGATGATGATAAAAAGGGACCAGAGGTATATCTAGGACCTTGAAGGCAGTTGCAAGGAGTTTGCATAGAACCTGGTACCCTTGTATTCTTCATATCTCAGCCCTTCAATGAAGCACCCTGAAGCTACAGAGGGTGAAAAGATCACATTACTACTCCTGAGATGAAAAGATCTCTTGCCAAGTGGCACCTTTGTGGTAGAAAAAGGATCATGACTGGCAGGTTGCACTATTTATTTTTTTAAAATTTGGATACTGCCTTATTGTGTGTACGTCTTAAAGTTTGCTCTAGTAAAGCTTTGAAAGCTTATCTTAAATTTTGTGCTGTTATAATTAAACATATAGCCTGTCCCAAATTGTTTTAATTACCCTTTGATAGGATTTTATGTCTAAGATTACAGAAATATAACTTTTTCGAGTGTGCGTGTGTGTGTGTGTGTGTGTGTCAGGATTTGTCTACATGAAACTCGTCTGTGTAGACACTTAATTTTGGTTTTTATCCTAGAATCATAGGACTGGAAGGGACCTCGAGGGGTCATTTTGTCCTGTTCCCTGCACTCATGGCAAGACTAATTATCTAGATCATCCTTGACAAGTTTTTGGCTAACCTGCTTTTAAAAATCTCCAATGATGGGGATTCGACAACCTCCCTAAGCAGTTTATTCCAGTGCTTAACCATCCTGACAGGAAGCTTTTCCTGATGTCCAACCTAAACCTCCCTTGCTGCAATTTAAGCCCATTGCTTCTTGTCCTATCCTCAGTGGTTAAGAACAATTTTACTTCCTCCTCCTTGTAACAATATTTTATGTACTAGAATACTGTTATCATGTCCCCTTTTGTTTAGTCATCTTTTTTCCAGACTAAACAAACCCAATTTTGTCAATTTTCCCTCATAGGTCATTTTTTAGACCTTTAATCATTTTTGTTGCTCTTCTCTGGACTTTCTCCAGTTTGTCCCCATCCTTCCTGAAATGTGGCACCCAGAACTGGACACAATACTCCAGTTGAGGCCTAATCAGCGTAGAGTAGAGTGGAAGAATTACTTCTTGTATCCTGCTTACAACACTCCTGCTAATACATCCCAGAATGATCACCTTTTTTTGCAACAGTGTTACACATATTTAGCTTGTGGTACACTATGACTCCCAGATCTCTTTCCACAGTACTCGTTCCTAGGCAGTCATTTCCCATTTTATATGTGAGCAACTGATTATTCCTTCCTACTCCTAAGTGGAGTACTTTGCATTTGTCCTTATTGAATTTCATCCTATTTACTTCAGACCATTTCTCCAGTTTGTCCAGCTCCATTTTGAGTTTTAATCCTATCCTCCAAAGCACTTGCAACCCCTCCCAGGTTGGTATTGTCCGCAAACTTCAAGTGTACTCTCTCTCTCTGCTATCTAAATAATTGATGAAGATATTGAACAGAACTGGACCCAGAACTGATCCCTGCGGGATCCCACTCATTATACCCTTCCAGCATGACTCTGAACCACTGATGACTACTCTCATAGAATGGTTTCCCAACCAGTTATGCACTCACGTTATAGTAGCTCCAGCTAGGTTGCATTTCCCTCATTTTGTTTTAGAAAGGCATGCGAGACAATTTCAAACGCTTTACTAAAGTCAAGATATACCATGTCTATTGCTTCCCCCTTATCCACAAGGCTTGTTACCTTGTCAAGGAAAACTATCAGGTTGGTTTGACAAGATTTGTTCTGGACAAATCCATGCTGACTATTACTTATCACCTTATTATCATCTAGATTTTTGCAAATTGATTGCTTAATTATTTGCTCTATTATCTTTCCAGATACAGCAGTTAAGCTGACTGGTCTGTAATTTCTGGGGTTGTCCTGAGTTCCCTTTTTACAGACTGGCACTATATTTGCCCTTTTCCAGTCTTCTGAAATCTCTCCCGTCTTCCATGACTTTCCAAAAAATAATAGCTAATGGCTCAGTCAGCTCCTTGAATATTCTAGGATGTATTTCATCAGGCCCTGGTGACTTGAAGACATCCAACTTGTCTAAGTATTTTTTAACTTATTCTTCCCATATTTTAGCCTCTGATCCTATCTATTTTACCACAGGGTTTTGTGCTACTTTAAAGGCTTGTTTTTAAAAACACATTGATTTAGTTAAACCAGTACAAGCTTGTGAGTAGACAAGGCCTAAGAACTACCACTCAACCAGTCAAGTACATATTTAATTTTTTTTTCTTCCAGAAAGTGTTTAACCATAAACCTTTGAAACCACAGGGATTTTGCAATACAATCTGAAGAAATAATTTCTGTGCAGGCTCCTCAACTTTTTTGGGACAAATACTACCTTTAAAACCCAGGGAACACTAGACCACTAATACAGCCTTTCTACATTGGAGTTTACCATAAATTTCCTCAGATGTAGTATATTATCCACACTTCTTTAATCAGATTTTTAAATTTGTTCATAAGGCCTTGTTTTAACACAAGTTGTACTGCTTAACTGTACTGTTATAGTTAAAGTAGTGTAGCTCCCATGTATGGAAGCAGTTATGCAAGTATAAGTGTGTCTACATTGCAGGAATTAGAATACACTATACCAATTGCGTTATTTAACTGTGTTAAGTTTTTAGAGTTCAATAATTTTTATCAGTACAAAATGTACATACATTGCCCAATGATTCAGAACTGCTGATCCAGCTTTTTAAAGGCAGTTGGTCATTTTTATTGTAGGTTTTTTGAAATGCATGTTAGATGGTCAGTACAACTTCAACAGAACTATTTTTTGTCAGAAAATGCAGTTCTGTCCATACTGAAACACTTTGAGAAATCTTTCACAGAAATTTTGTCGTGAGGGGGGGGGAAACATGTCAATGTCCCTTTTTTGCATTTTTGGAATGAAACAATTTGACTTAATTTTGAAACTATTTTTCTTTGATATTTTTAAAAATGTTGTATTACATAATATGCTGAATATAGACTTTGTTGAAATGAAATATTTTGGTCAATCTGAAATTTTTTTTAGTTTTCTTTCATGGTGATCTTAGAAATTTCAAATGGGAATGAAAACAAATCTTGAAATCCCCAAATTCTTGGCAAAAATTTTCATCCTCGGCACAGCTGTAGTATACAGTGACTGATTTATATTCTATCAGTCTTTGATTGCATAAGAAGCAACAGTTCATCTAGAAAATGATACGTAGTGGGGCTTGAACTAGATTTAGAACTGGAGAGCTAAAGATAGCTAAGCTTCTGTTAAGGTGTTAGACTCACTCCTAGGTTTTTGAAATGTTAGTTAAATGCTGTCTGTGTTCAGTGCTGTACATGACTATTTAAGATCACATTTCCAAAGCTCTGCATGTTTAGAGTAGCAGGTTTGAGTTTCTTATTGACTTTGAGCCATCTTGAACGTATTAATCAAAAGGATATAATGAAGTACAGTCAACCTTTTAGTAGGGCGTAAAAGTTCTTAGGTGCTGTTTGTCCCTGAATCCCCTTAATATAATTTGTGGTCTTTACCATCACATTTTCTTGTCTAAATTTCCTTCCTTTTGCAAGTATGTCTCTTTGCTTAGTCTCATTTTCTTTCACTGCTGTGTAAAGTGTTGTGAAATGCACTAAATGTTTTCTAGATTACAGTAATCTTAGATGTTGATTACAATAAATTTAAAAAATCGGATGGAAGTGTGATTATATTTAAATGAGAGGATGTGCATTTAAACCTTCCCATTTAAAAAAAAAAAAAGTTGATTGCACTCTGCTTGCTACTCGAAGAGTTGCTCTGTCTCCCCATATATAAACTTTCCTGAGACAAAGCACATAAGATTACATCGATGGTGGTAATATTTTATTACACTAAACCACTGTGGCTGGGTGCTCAAATGTTCAGTGTATTGTTTTTTTTCCTGCTCTGGACAAAATTTTCCTACTATAAAAGGCCATTTCAGAAGAAGTATTGTTTTGCCTTGCATCTCTCAGCTATGTAAGTAAATAGCCAACTTTAACTGTTAAGTGATTAGCATCTGACTCTAAATTAATTGCTAGTTTTTTCTAGGTGTGGTAAGAAAATTCCCTAAATTGCTACTGTCTTAAGTGTCAAGTATGGGCCTGTTAATGGCAAACAGCCAATTTTAAGGGATTTGACATGGTTTCTATGTAGGATATATAACACCCACGCAATGTGGGGCATAGCCTCCTCAGTTTTACATTAATTATCTTGATTCTGGCTAGTCTCATAATTTCAAAGAGACTAAAATAAACTCAACTTTTTTAGATTGAGATAGACGTTTCAGTTATCAACACTACTTTGTTCTAGGGCTGTAGTCTTTAATTTACCCAGTGCATAAGTGTGTCTGCATAGAGAATTTCATTCAATGTGTATTTTTGGGTCTGCAATAATTATACAGTATTTAACATTTCTGGGTAGAAGATAAGCTCAGGGAGACCTTCATTAATGACGACTTTGGTATGGTAGAACTGGGGTAGGTGTATACATAAAATTACAGCTGTATGCTGTATGTGCTGTAAGAATTTGCACCTGCTCTGGTTGTGATATGTTAACACAAGATTGTTAAAATGTTTAGATTATGGTTAACAGCAATTATATAACCAGTCTTTACAATGTCTGTTTTGATCAAGGTTTTCTTTCAGGAATGTCACCCGGATGTTAGTACCCAGATTCTCACCTAATTCTCTGTAAACTTAAATAGGGGAAAAACTACTAAATGTCCTCAGTTTAGTTTTCTTCTTTTGGAGTACAGACTCCAGGATGTGGCAAAGAGTAACAGGTATATGCAAGATACCCGGTATTGTCAGTTTTCTCTATTCATACTGTTTTGAATCTGCTTTAAGGTCAGAACACTGACTACATGAATCTAGTACACCTTTTTCTGTAACTTGTGCTAAAATGAGCTAGAGGACAACTTTTAGTTATGGATCATGCAAACTAGATGCGTTCCACATTTGTCAGTATACTTAAACCCCTGGCATGTGTTTCTGCAATTAAGAGGGATTCTGAAGTAGCATTTTTAGATCTTTCTAGAGGTCTGTCAATACTAAATCAGTCTTCTTACTCCTCAGAGCCTGGTTTCCAGACTGACAATAATTGACCTTTTTTGTATGTGAATGAAGCTTCATCTAGAAATAGGACCAATCGAGAAATTGTGCAAAACTTATTTCAAGCATAAATTCCTATTGCATATTAATTCTGACTATATTTGTTTGAATAAGAGGGTTTAGAAAGTCCACTAGAATATATTGGCACACAACCTGTTGTATGATGTGGTTCTCTATGTGTAAGTAACAACACTTCTACATTTCAATATCTAGATTGACACAGGAATTCAATAGGAGCTGCGGGTGCTCAGCATCTTTAAAAATCAGGCCACTTCTTCAGACGCCTAAAAATAGAAATCCATTCTTGAAAATCCTGTCTGCATAATTTGTGCTTTTTTTGCTCCATGTTTATTTTAATATAATTTCACCACGTGGCTGCCACTGTCACTTTCTCCTGTCATTCAGGCATATGGTGACCAATTCAAATGAAGAAATTGTTCCCAGTTTCCTACTGCTTCTCCAACCTGCCAGCTCTCCAGTGTGTTCTTTTCTCTTAACCTAAGAGATGTGGCTGCTTTGTCTAGTCACCTTTTTGTTTGGTGTCTGACCTAGACCAAAGAAATGATATGGAACCTCAGGGAAATCTCAGGAAAGTGTAAGGCAAGAGAATGGAGAAAGACCAGACTGCCAACCTCTTGCCATCCTTTTATAGTAGGCCCAGACTACTTCCACATAAGGCTGCTTCAGCCGCCAGTTGACTGCAGAAGCAGGATCAAAATAGGCGTGTGCTCATCATGCTTCAGGGCTCCCAGTGGAGGACAGTGTTCCCACAAACATGCAGAGAGAGAACCCTGAAGGGGAGGATGTTGCCCCATGTTCGCTTTCTTCTCTCTGCACAAGAACCTTATTCCAGGAGCCATCCAGGGAATTAATAAATAGCCTATTTTTTCTCTCTCCTCCTCCCCCCCACCACAGGTTGAGAGATCCTCTTTCCCTGTGTGCACAATCGTCTTGTTCCTTCTTTAGTCCTGTCTAGGGACTTTTCTTCTCCCTCCATTCCCCTAGTTTCTCTGTCACTCCGTTCATAGTTTTTAAAGCCAGAAGGACCACTGTAATGATCTAGTCTGACATGCATAACAAAGGCCATAAGACTTCTTGAATTCTAGAGTACCTTTTTTTTGAGGGGGGGGGAAATCTCCACTTTATTTAAATTGCCAGTGATGGTGAATCTACTGTCCTTGGTAAAATGTTCACTCTTTACTTCTCAATCCTTTCTTCACTTCAGCCTAGACACTAGCAATATTTATATTTTAGTAGTTCCCAGCCTCTGATCATGATCTGGTATCCCCACCCTTTCCCTACTGAGGGCTTGGGTTGTAAAGAACCTTTACCCACAGGGCTCAGGGGAAAACCTGGTCAGTTTAAGTACCTGACCTTTCCCATGGGGCTCAACAATCTCTGCAGGATCTTTTCCCAGTGAAAGAGCCTTACACAGCTGTGCTCTAAACATCTATTTATTAGCAACACGCACAGAATATATATGCCAAGCAAATCTGTTTATGCTCACTACTCCCAATATACAGTAAGGATCCACTCATCTGGGCAGCAATGTCTCTGCATGACTGTGACATGCAGAGGGGACAGAATTCCAGCAGCTTGATGTTGAACTGCAGTGTGGAGATGGTTCCCAAAGAACTTAGTTTTATCTATACAATGTAAATGAAAAACAACCTCCTTCAAATTTACTAAACCTATCACATTATTCAGTACCCTCTAGATAACAAAATTTAACCAATCACGTACTGGCACCTATGTTTCTTCCTCCCTGCTCAAATCTTTTTTACGTTTTATCTCTCGTGCTCAAATTGTTACTTATTTATGACCTTTTTTGTTTGTGCAGATGGTCAGCATAAATTCGCTTGTCAGAGCTTATCTTATCGTATTGTTTGTTGGGTCTTTTTGTATCCTCCTTAAACTTCTGAGCACATAGGTGTCTACTTTACAGCCCTTGGTGTTATAACTCCTGTTAGGGGCATTCCTGAGGTGAGGGTGCCTTAAGAGCAGCAGAGCATTTTTCTTAATTTTAGTGGTGAGATCCCTGAGCTTCAACACGAGGTTAGTCAAAACTAGTTTAATGTAGGGGTGAGTTAAATCCCAGGTCTACAACAGTCCTTCCCCCACAGTTTACAATCTGATAAGACATGATGCAAGTGTGGATGGTGGGGTAGCTAGGGGTGGGTAGAAGGGAATTGTGCAGTCCCTTGAATGCTGCTCAAACACACAACCTGTACTAGTGCAGCCATTCCATAGACAAATACATTTTGTTCTTACCTGCTTTTCTGTGGCCTGGCAACACATTCTCCACCAGTTGTGCATATCCTGGCTAGATGTGTAGTCTAGGATAGATAGTATAACCTAACACATTGCAGCATTATCAGATATCACCCTGGGAGGAGTCAGGGTAAAATATGCCTCATCCTGACGGGGCATTTGCTGCCAGAGTGCAAGTATCAGTTCTTCTGTACTCATGCCAGAGAAAATGATGGGTAAAAATTGTTTTGCATTGATCATAACAGTTGAAAGAATTAAATATCTTTTCACAAAAGAAGGAAACTGAGGGAATTAATGCTTTGGTTCCTAAACCCCACTTGTTCCTGTTATGACTTGTGCTCAAGGCATACACGCAGAGAAAACTGCCTTCCTGGTATGTATATTATGGTAACTTATATATTTACAACACTCAACTCTGAAAAATCCTAGCCCTTCTTTGTATCTCCAGATTGAGCTTTTGACTAGTGTATTGGCACATGCAGAACAGTTCAGTGGTGCAAAAATAGTGATGAATGCCGTGGGCAACCAAAATGGATGAGAATCTTTTTTTCGGCTTAAGCTAGAGATGGCTGGCTGAGAAATGAAGGAGAAGCAAAAAGGGTTTGCAATGCTCAGTTGCAAAGGCTTTCTTTGAGGAGTTTCTGTAAATTATGACTAAAGACTATTCAATCTGAGCTAAAATATCAAGTCATCTTAGGCCTATGGAATGGAGATCTGGCCCTGTGGCAACCTGAAGGAGTTAATCTGCAAGTTCAATAACAGCACTTTCCTTGATGTCTCAGTATTATCAAACAAGACTCAAGAATTGCTTAGCTTTATTGCAGGTGCCCTTTTCGACCCTTTGGCACGAGAACTGGTCTTGCTGTCCAGCATCTCAGCTAAAGGTTTTTATCAATTTAACTGTAAGCCACAATAAACATATAAAACTATGACCATAGGATTGTAGAGCTGAAAGATTTCCCACAAATGAAACACTTGCTGTTTCCAAGATATTTCCAAATTCCCTTTTTAGGAGATATATTCTCTGCTTTCCATTTTGCTTTGTCTTAACCAAAAATTGCCGAAGATTCTCCAGAGTGTTGGGTTAGAACTTACTTGGTGCATTTCAAGTCTTTGACTATCAGGTGTCATTATGAATGGCTGGACAAATCTAGTTATAGCTATCTGTTTGTTTCTTTCCACCCAATGAGCAGATTAAGCTTTTGAGGCTATCCTCATGAAAGAAACTTGGATGGAGTTAATGGAGAATCTTGGCATTCTTTAATTTGCAGCCCCATAAATCAGGGGATACATAGGCATTGCTTGGCTCTGCCTGTTAGGTCTGAATATCTGTCTAGCTTCATCCAATTCTGTTCACACGCATCAAATTTGGATCCTATCTGTCAAAAAACAACCTTCTTAAACAAAAAACCTTGCTTGGAACTGGTTCTGAGTTAATTGCCTGCATAGGTTTTTTTTTTTTTTTCCATTATAGAGATCCCCAGGTGTGAATCTTTACAGGCGATACTCCAGAATCTTGTTAAAATTAGAGTTTCCATAAGTAATTAAGCCTGAGAGGCAACTGCTTGCTTTACTTTTTTTAGTGCTTTGCAGATATGCTTTCCTACAAATGACCATCATAATGGAGTATAACATTATGGGTACAACTATGCATAAAAAAATCTGTACACTAAACACACCTGCTTAAAGAACAGTGTAATCTTTTGATACACGTCACTAACATTAGTGTTTGACATAAGAATTTAACTAATGCTGCTACTTCCACTTCCGTATAAGAAAAATGTTCTGAAAAGATCTTAGAACAAATATTTTCATGGATTGCTGGTTTTGCGGTAAACCCCTTTTGCTAGTCACCCTCTTAGAGGGACACCATCCATTTGAAAATCACACACTAGCAGCTAAACTTCTGTAGCAAATAACAAATAGATACATTAAAGACATTTCAGTTTTTCTGTTAGACAACATTTCTAGACCATTTCTTTGTTTAGTCAGTTTCTCCTTGTGTGTAGGGTGAGGAGGAGTCTTGCAGAGAAACAAGGAAGAGATATTTTCATAATTAAAGAAAATATAATCAGAAAAGTTCTAAAACTGAAAGAGGATCCTGAGTCACTTTTATCTAAAACTATTTTACCTGTGGGCTTGTTTGCACTTGGAATTTGTAAACCAATATACCTAGTCTGGCAAAAACACCCAGTGTATGTGCAGTACCAGTCTGACTTTACAGTGGTTTGAAATGAGTGAATGACGTGCAAACATTGAGATCAATGTCCTCTTGGTTTCCTGATCCTTACTCTCCATCACTGAAGACAGAGTAGAAGCAGAATCAATGGAGACATGGTTATGACACGTGGCTTCTATAGTTAATCTTGCTTTAACTGCCCCGGAGCATTTTATTTCTATCAACCTTTATTTTTAGCTGACTTCAGAATGAATTCCTGCTACACGCTTCTCTTCCTGGCTACTAGGTGCACTTCTTGTTTTGTGTGATAATTCAAGTTTTGCTACACAAGTTATTCCCATCTAGCAACAAGTCTGTCAAGTTTAGATTTTTAAATGTGCTTTGACCTTGTAGCACTCATCACTGTGCAGATCTTAGCAGCTTTGATCTGCAATTGCCCCTGAAGACTTGCAAGTATTTTTCTCTTAAGTGAGATGAAAATGTGTTTTTTCTTCCTAGTAGTTGCCTATGACAAGCTGTGGAATTAGTTTTCTTTAAGAAAGGAAATAATGTGTTCTACCCTACAAGATGTTTGAGTTAGAGGATTGGATTAGGGGAAGAGTCTAGCAAGGAAACTGTCCACCAGAATTCGAATACTTATGGGTCAGAAGTTCTTTACAGTTGTCTGGAGGAAGACTTTTTTCGTATACAAAAGTTGTACATCATGCTGGTATAATCTTGTTATGTGTGTTGGTGGTGGCAGTAGTCTTCCCTAAGTGTAAAATCACTGCCTGAAAGGATGGTCACATGTGGTGGGGGTTTTTTTTGTGGGTTGGGTGACTCTTTCAGGGAAATTGCATCAGATCTGATAAACCATGGGTGAAGATTAGGCTTTATTTTGTTCTTAAATGTGTAAAATTTTTAGTGCAGCGTCATGATTAAAGTTCAACATACAGATGAGAAGCTGAAATGACAATAGTTATTGAACTTGGAAGACTGTTATTGTAAACTAAGCATGGTCAATACAATACAGAATTTGAAAACATGCAACCATAATTTTTTGCTTCTCCAAGCTTTCCTTATGGTGTCAGCTGATCTAAGGGCCAATTTACTGAAATAAATTAAGTCATTTGCCAACTTTGTGTGCTAGTGTTGGCAAAACAGATGACTCTAAAACCCAGTATTCATCACGCTTCTGTGAAGCTAATCATAAAGTCCTTATATAAGTTAAAGCTATCATTGAATGCTTTTTGTTTTTAATCAATCTATTTCACTACCTCTTAAGAATCTGAAAATAATTGTGCATCTCTTGTAAGACTGACATTTCCTTTGTTGCTATCAGTTCAAAAGTAAATCTGTAGATCATAGGCTGTCACTTTGGTGGTGGCTTTACCAAGTGCAATTGTCATTTTTTCTCCAAGACAGTTTTTTAAGTATAAAAATGGTCAAGCTGGCATAAATATATGCATTAATAGAAGTAGTTTTATCTCCTGAGTGAAAGGGATTTTATAACTAATTTGAAGTCAGCAGGCTTTAGTCTAGATCTGAAAACCCTTGATCTAGCCCTCTCTTTGGGAGGAGTAGGGGGGTGAAACAAGGAGCTCTTCTCTAGGACAGCTAAGGAATATTTTGTTTATGTATAGTCTCTTTATCTGCCTCTCCTGAAGTTCGTTCTTTTAATCTTGCAATGTATCTGTGCAAGCGCTCTTTTGAGAGTACAAATAAATGAAAGGAATGTGACCCAGAGCGAATCTCTGTGTGAATGAAATGTACAGCAGTTGGCTCATGAAATTAGGAGACTATCATTTGTCTTGAAGCTATTGAGTCAGTAACAGGATGCTGGTTGACCCTTAGAGTGCAAAGTATGAAGTAATGAGTAATGTGGATTATGGAGTATTGTGTGAGAAGATATTGTTTTGAAAAGTTTGTAGAGGATGTGTAGAGATAGTGTCTGGCAAGATTTAATGGTTTTGAATTCTTATAGATTCTCAGTTCCTCTCCACTGATAGCAGGGGTGGAATTGGTGAGATGATACTTTTCCGCAGGGGCCCCTTTTGTTCCCAAACCTAAGATTTCACTTTTAGAAAATTCTTCCACCTTCATGGTGGTAGAGGTGTATGCCTGAGTCTGCAGGCCAGCAGGCTGTCTAAAATATTTGGGAGGTGTAAACTGCCTCCGTGGGTATCAACAGGATGTTAATTCTGAAGCCTAATAACTATTTAAATGTTAGTGTCAGCTGTTCCACTGCTGGGGGAGAAAGCATGCAAGAACAGCTCGTTAATATATAAACCTGCACCTCTCCTGAGTGGCATGGCATTTTAGTGTCACGTGGAAGGAGCATGATTTGTAGACAGAGCCTGGGAAAGTACCACCATTTCCAGTCTGACCCCTAACTAGTATAGGAGTGGTGAATCAAAGCCTGCCATGAAGAAAGTGGGAGCAAAAATGAGACACTGTACTGAGTTAGAGGACCTCTGTTCTACTCATGTTAACTCAAAGTTCCTGTTTGTCCAACACATCAGTTAAATGCTGAGTGATACAGAAACCAGTATTAGCTGCAGATTGGACACAAAGGAGCTCATGAACAGCCGCATGGATAACTCGAACAGTAGATCTTATTCACTGAGTTGTAAGAGACAGAAAATAAAGACTCAGAACTGTGACCTGAAATACATTTGCCAAATTATAAAGCAAAATGGAGGGAGGACCTCCGGTGTTTTGTGTTTGCTGTTAGGCTGGTTCACTCTCTCTCTTGTTACACAGCCGTAGAGGAGCAGAAAAACTCTACTAAAAATGTCCTAAAAGATTTTTTTAAACCATTCTAAATGCTTTTTTGTAGAGCTTGCAGTGTTGTAGCTGCATTGGTCCCAGGATATGAGACACAAAGTAGATGAGATTTTTGATTGAACCAACTTCTGCTGTGGAAGGGTTTCAGGCTTCTGAGTTGTTTTTCACATTTGGAGAAGGTAACTAGGGTGTCCAAGCTAAATACAAGGTGGGATGGGTTAAGAATAAGGTGTTCACACATGCTGTAGGAGACTATTTAAACTGAAGTGGGCAATTAAGGGTGAGCAGGCAGTAAAATGTTACAAATTGTTTGAAATAACCACAAAACCAAGGTGTCTCAAGTCCATGGTTTTTTAGTGTCCAGCTGAGTTATGAATTTAAGTTCCTAGACTCGTCTGAGGATGTTGTGCAGGTTTCCTTTGAGGACAAGGACTGAGAGTTTGGATATGAAATTATCACTTTGACGTTCTCCCACATGATGGTTTTTTTGTCATTTTGTTACTTTCATTCTAGAGTATGATTGATTTCATCCATGTGGTTATTGGGGCAGCTGATCCACTGGATGAGGTACACCACACGCTGTGTTAGGGATGTTTTAGGACCTATGGATCTTGAAGTGTGTTGTAGAGGGTATTAATCATAGCAGTGGACATTTGTCTGCATGATTTTGAATCTGGTCTGACAGGGTCTGGTGTAGCTTTGAGTGGTGTCCTGGTCTGTGGGGAGCTTGCTTCTGATGATCCTGGTGAAGTTGAGGGGTTGTTCGCAGGTTGAGAGAGATGTCTTTCAGGATATAGTTCCCCCTCAAGAATGGGTGGTAATTGTTTGATATAGTGTATAGGTTTTAGTAGAGGGTAGTAGGTGACAATTGGGGGCGGGGTGGTCTGTGGTGTGTTTTTTTTCCTGTATTGAAGCAGGGGCTCTCAGGATATTTGAGTGGTCCATTCCATGATGCAATCTGTTTCTCCAGTGGAGTGGTCTTGTTTAGTGAAGGCAGTTTTAAGTGTGTATAGGTGTGTATTACAGACTTTCTCTGAGATACGTTGATAATATTTTCATCCTCTGCACTGTCAACCTAAACTCCATCAAGTTCCGCCTGGATTGCTCTCACACCAGCATCAACTTCCTGGACACCACAATCATCCTCAGCAGTGGAGCTTTGCAAACAACTATATACAAGAAACCCATGGATCACCACAATTACCTCCACAGAAACCACCCCAGACACACCAAGAAATGGTATCTGCAGCCAGGCACTCAGATACCAAATTTTACTGCAAAGGGAAAGTCCAGGATATGCCTCTAAGCACACTTTAAACCAAGGAGGGGGGAATCAGTCAGCTTGTTTCCAAAAGGAACAGTGTCTAATGAAAAATTTTGCTTCAGTTTCATGTACTTAAACTCAAGCAGTGGCCCGTCAATAGAATGGTCTCTGTTCTTGTTTACTGGAGAGATGAGGATTGATATTCTGTCTCCCCCTCAGTGCCCCATCTCGGAGACCTTCCTTCTGTACAGGAACAGCAGAAATAGCCTCTATGGGGCTTATTATGACTGCTTCTACAAGAGTGACAATTGCATGTGGTTCTCCAAGACGTAGCAAAATCATGTCACTTCATTTCATAATGGAAGTTTTAGTTCCTTTTTGTGCTCACATAAACTTAAAAGAGCTTCTTGAGAGCGTCAGACCCAAATACTCTTCCTGGGTGAAAGCTTCAGCATAAATGCTGCCTCTGATAGTAAACTTTGGCAATGGAAGGGTAAATTCAGAATTATTTGCCACTCATCAGCTGGCATTTCCATGCCGTATGCTGCACTATTTCAATGTTATCAGATGCTGTCAGATGGAAAAACCATGAGCAGTAGCGTAACACACACTGGAGGCAAACCAAATAGGCAGCCTCTATCTTATCCTGCTAATACTTGCTCACTGTGAGAACATTGCAGGAGCAGAGCCTTAATGACTTACTGTATTTATAGTACTGTACTGTGTTAAGTTAGTGCTGATTTTTGTTTGCACAGTTCATATCCAGCATACTGATTAACTTTAATAATTAAAACAAAATTTCCTATTGCTTTGTGTGTTCTTCAGTATCTGTTCCCTTTTTTCTAAAGTTTCTCATTCTGAAAGTTGCATGCATTTTAACACGTTATGTTAAACTACAGTGCACATTCTAGTCATTAAGGAGCATTTGTTTGGCTGGCTGGAAAATGCTATCTGTTAGTATGTTTACCTTATCTCAGTGCTTTTGAATCTATGGCATTATATCTATCTTAGTTCTTTCTCTGGTGTCAAATAAGGTGAAGAAAGGGGTAGGTTTACTGCAAAGTGAACCAGAGGAAGTTGCTCAGTTAGGGGAGAGGGGCAGCAAAGGGGAAATCCCCTGCCCCTCCATCCCATTAAAGAAAGTCAAGACTGTAGGAACAGCATGAGCTGGCATGGGAGTAGCTGGATATGAAGTCAGAGATAAAAGGACTGAGTCCATTGCCAGCTCTCAGAGCCAGAAGGGAAGAGGATTGCCTTGTTTCTGTTAAGCAAGAAACAGCCCTGCCCTTTCCCAGCGATTTGAAACATGCTGAAGCAATGGCCTTTCCATGACAGAAATAGAACAGTAGTGCTTACTTCATCACTCTCCATTCCTTTTCGTTGTCCCAGATTGCCTGCTATTCTCCTCTTGACTTACTGTTTTCTTCACACAACCACTGATCTCTCCATTCCCTGTCCTAAGTAACAT
Organism: Gopherus flavomarginatus; assembly: GCF_025201925.1. NCBI lineage: Eukaryota > Metazoa > Chordata > Testudines > Testudinidae > Gopherus > Gopherus flavomarginatus. Next base: position 21,379,628 of record NC_066618.1, read on the forward strand.
TCCTACATTTTTCTCTAGCCACTTCCCTCACCCCTTTGGCTCAAAGTGGTTGTCAAAGTCCTGCTCCAATCTATAATGTGAGTACGTTGCTGTTGGAATTCCCATGCTACTAAGGTTCCATTATTATGCCTCTAATGGGAAATCCGCAACCTACACCATCAGTTGCACATGCAGCAAGATTGGTGGAGGTGGGAGTTTTTCTGATCAGCATTCCTACTTCATAGGTGAGGATTTAATGTGGTGTGACTCCTTGCCTGGGGTCCCCATGTCAGAACCTCAGAAGGTGGTAACCTTGGCAGAGCAACTTTAACCACTCTCTGAAGTCCAAACTGGATTTAGAGTGGCCTTGATAGGAATAGGTTCCTTTGGCAGTGTTGTGTGGGCTGAAAGCAGGGTGGTAATTCCAAAAAGGATGGAAACACACAGGGTGGGTGACATAATACCTTTTATTGGATCAACTTCTGTTGGTGGAAGGGATGGACTGAGATGGGGCAGGGCAAGTTTCTGAATAGATCATTGATCAAGAAACCGTAAGGCCTTGTGTATGGTAACACCCATTGTTTCATATTCTCTCTCTCTCTGTGTGTGTGTGTGTGTGTGTGTGTGTGTGTGTGTGTATATATATATATACACACACACATACACACAATCTCTTCCTACTGTATTTTCCACTACATGCATCCGATGAAGTGAGCTGTAGCCCACAAAAGCTTATTCTCAAATTTGTTAGCCTCTAAGGTGCCACAAGCACTCCTGTTTTTGCAGATACAGACTAACACGGCTGCTACTCTGAAATCTACCACACCAATAACAGTTGAGCATCAGAGAAATGCCTGGAAATGGATTAAATTGTGCACTTGTAAAGATCTGTGTGTGAAGGGTTTTCCACTGAGCAAAGAGGGTGAACGATAGCTCCATGGAGATGGGAAGGCTTATTACATTGCTTTTGGAGGCAAACCATTATTTTTGGGTTCTCTGTGTTCTTGAATACAATGATAGTGAATACATGCACTAAAGTGGAGTTACCTATGCCCAAAGGAAAATCCATATTAGTGAATAGTGGTCAAAGTGACCAGTTTATCCGAGACCAGTCAAAGTTCATACTTTCATTATAGTTTATCTGATAAACTATGTTGAAGCTACGCCCTTTACAGTTTGTGGAAATGCTGCCATGAGAAATAATGGTGCACACTTAGCAGCTGCTCTAACATTCCATGGATAGCTTCTGAATGATTCAGGCCCTTTCGGCTAAGAGGCTATAACTGCATTTTTATCAGTAGATTTTAAAATGGCTGTTTCATATGAACATATCAAATATAAGCATCTTTTTTAAGACATGTTCATTGCCCGCCTAACAGAACTACATTTTTCTAAAAAGATTTAATGAAAACTTAACTTCTGTTGAGCATGGCAAAAATCTGCAGAGCACATACTTAAGTGCATTTAATAACTCTCATCTTGTTGAGCTTTTCTGCAGCATTAGTATTTCCTGGAATTTAAAAAACAAACAGCAATTATTAATCAAAAGAATTTGCACAATGTAGTTTGCAGTAGCATACCTTGAGCACAGACTTTTCTGTTTTGCTATTTGAAATGTTATGCTCAAAACCTGAAGTGGCCTCTGAATTTTTGGGGGTTTTCGCTTCGTGAGTTCCAAATTTTAGAAAAAGCTTGTCTGTTTTTTCAAAACTTTGAGGATCTGTAACTCCAGTTGAAGTTGATGGAATCTGTCGGTGTGCAGCAACTCTTGAAAATTTTGGTCCAAATTCAGCACCCAAAATCAGAAATTTTAAAAGTTGGCCTTAGTACTGTTTTTTGTGTGTCTAGGTTTCAGGATATCTCTACTCTTCACATGATCTGCTTTGTGTTTGTGCCCTCATCTGCTTTTTGTGTCTGTGTGTATCTGTGTCTCTATCTAGATCGAGAGATCTATAGATATAAAAATTAAAATATGGCTTTCAAGAGCGGAACAGGAGAACCAATTTATCCACTTGGGTTTTTCTGTATACAGTAATCTAGGGCTACTCTGGTAACTGTTTAATTGAATAAGTTGTCTGCTCTAATGGGCTGTTCTAATAGATCATATTTATTTGAAATATTCTAACTTTTTTTATATGTGCTGATTTCAGATTGGGTGGGAAGAGTTTTGAGCAAATAAATCTTAGCACATCCAAGGGTATTATACTGCTAAAGCTCTGTCCTGTCTAAGAGAAGAAGCTGCACTTGTGTCCATTGTGTGCCTCCTCATTCATGGTAATACCCTGAAAGTACAATTTTTATCCTTGGGAAGAGGTGAATGAAAACTAACATTTCTAGGGCAACACTAAGCCCCATAATGTTAATTCAGCTTATTGATTCCTAGAACAGCTCTCACTGGGTGGCATCTTGAGTGGTTTTACAAAAAGTAGATCGTGCCTAAACCAACCTGATCTCCTTCTTTGAGAAGATAACAGATTTTTTAGACAGAGGAAACACAGTGGATCTAATTTACCTCAATTTCAGTAAGGCATTTGATACGGTTCCACATGAGGAATTATTAGCTAAATTGGAAAAGATGGGAATCAATATGAAAATAGAAAGGTGGATAAGAACTGGTTAAAGGGGAGACAACGAGTTGTACTGAAAGGTTGACTGTCAGGCTGGAGGGAAGTTACTAGTGGAGTTCCTCAGGGATCGGTTTTGGGACCAATCTTATTTAATCTTTTTTATTACTGACCTTGGCACAAAAAGTGGGAATGTGCTAATAAAGTTTGCGGATGACACAAAGCTGAGAGGACTGGGATATCATACAGGAAGATCTGGATGACCCTGTATTTTGGAGAATTAGGATGAAATTTAATAGTGAAAAATACAAGGTCATGCATTTAGACATTAATAACAAGAATTTTTGTTATAAGATGGAGATGCATCAGTTGGAAGTAACAGAGGAGGAGAAGGATCTCGAAGTATTGGTTAATCACAGGATGACTGAGCCACCAATGTGATATGGCTGTGAAAAAAAGCTAATGCGGTCTTGGGATGCATCAAGTGAGGTATTTCCAGTAGAGATAAGCAAGTGTAAGTACCATTATACAAGGCACTGGTGAGACCTCATCTGGAATATTGTGTGCAGTTCTGGTCTCCCATGTTTAAGGAGGACGAATTCAAACTGGAACAGGTACAGAGTGCTACTAGGATGATCCAAGGAATGGAAAAGCTGTCTTATGAAAGGAGACTCAATGAGCTTGGCTTGTTTGGCCTAACCAAAAGAAGGCTGAGGGGAGAGATGTTTGGTCTCTATAGATATATCAGAGGAATAAATACCAGGGAGGGAGAAGAATTATTTAAGCTCAGTACCAATGTGGGCACAAGAACAAATGTATATAAGCTGGCCATCAGGAAGTTTAGACTTGAAATTAGACACAGGTTTCTAACCATCGGAGGAGTGATGTTCTGGAAGTAGTGGGGTCAAAGACACATATGGCTTCAAGACTAAACTTGGTAAATTTATGGAGGGGATGATATGATGAGATCAAGTAATTGCCAAAATTAAGCTTTGCCTATTAGTGGTAAATATGCCCAATGGTCTGTGATGGGATGTTAGATGGAGTGGAGTCTGAGTTACTACAGAGAATTCTTTCCTGGGTGAGTTTTGCCCACATGTTCAGGGTTTAGCTGATGGTCATATTTGGAGTCAGGAAGGAATTTTCTTTCAGGGCAGATTGGGAGTCAGGAAGGAATTTTCCTCCAGGGCAGATTGGCAGAGGCCCTGGAGGTTTTTCATTTTCCTCTGCAGCGTGAGGCACAGGTCACTTGCTGGAGGATTCTCTGCACCTTGAAGTCTTTAAACCGCGATTTGAGGACTTCAGTAGCTCAGATAGGTTAGGGGTTTGTTACAGGAATGGGTAGGTGAAATTCTGTGGCCTGCATTATGCAGGAGATCAGACTAAATGATCATAATTGTCCCTTTTGACCTTAAAGTCTCTGGTTCTGTGATCTTGTGCTTAGTGACTCGAGTCAATCAGGGCGCCACCAAATTACATTTTGTGTACTCATAATTATTTTTGATTGGTTGACTTAAGTGTCAACAGAATGGCAGAATCTCTTATTAACCAAAGCAAGTTTGAAGCTATTTAATGAAGATGTTAATTGCTGCAAAAAATCCCACTGTTAACTGACTATAAAGATCTGCAGACAGCACCTTGGAAAGCTTTATATTCAGATTGTTTTAAATTTTGTTTGCAAAATAAGCTTTATTCCTTAAGGAGTTTATCTGCTCTTCCATTTTTAGCCCTAATCTTCACAGCAGCCATTGTTGCCATGGACTCTTGATCGCCTCATCAGGAGCAGAGGTACTCACAAGTGGGGTATGTCTGTACTGCAGCTGTGCCGCTGTAGTGCTGTTAAGAAACAGACATAGCTAGACAAGCAAAACTGGGTGTTCTTCTTTTACAACGTCTTATTGGTCATTCATCCCCAGTGGTAAAAGTGACGTTTCCAGGGGCAATGCTTGAACCTATAGTTCCAGTTTTGACCCCATCTCTACAAACAAATAGAAGCAGAATTTTTTCCACACTGAGATGTGTGGGTTTTTGGTGTTTTGTTTTGTTTTTTTTAAATGTCATGTTGTATCGCAGCTCTCGAGGAACATGAATATATGTTAAAGATGCTTAGATATTCTAGGCACCTCTAGAGGAACCTAGGTTAGGTGATGAGGGAAAAATTAGTAGTTTATTTTAAGGTGCTTTTATGACATTTCTGAGGCTCAGCATAACTTTAGTTGTGAATTAGTGTGTTATGTCTGTGTCATCATGTGTACCTATTCACAATAAGAGTATGTACTGTCACATACTCAAAATTCTTCCATTAGGCTGTGCATAGGCCAGTTTGTACTATTGTTGCTCAAGACGGGACATTATATTACTGGTAATGTAAGAAAATAAAAAGCATGTTCTAACCCTTCCTTACTGGAACAAACTCGTCTTTCAACTTAGATAATTTTACTGTCATTATTTCCTACTGAAAAGGAAATAGATGATGCAATGTCTTCAAGGTTTTCCTGCCAGTGCAGGTGTTGCATATTTACATCACTGTACCAGTAAAGTTGTGCTGCTTCGTAATAGGGATTTCAAGTCCAGTCACACTTAGCCATACTAATATTGACTTCTTAAAATGTAACTATGTAGAGGAGAATTTAACCTTCCCTTTAATAGGCTTATAATGTAAGTTGTATGAACGTTCAGATGTTCGTTGGAGCTGGAGAGCTCTCTGTTAAGAAATGAGAATATATAATCCTGTGTAATTTATCTGTGGTCATAATATATAGTTGTTCTCTGTTTAGATATGGCTGCTAAATGAGGGCTACTTCTAAACCACAATCCACAGGGCAAAGAAATGTTAAATAAAATAATTGCCACTTCCATATCCCCTTCTGTCCAAGGACTTCAATATACATTGTGAAGATAAACTTAATTTCACAATATGCACATGAAGTAAGCAAGTATCACTATCCCCCTTTTTCAAATAGGGAAACTGAGGCACAGATTAAGCAACTTGTCCAGAACGACATGGGGAAATCTGTGGCAGAGCCAAGCCCAAGTTTCCTGCCTCCCAGTCCTGTGCCTTAACCACAATTATTCTACCTTGTCTTCTAAATGAAGGTGTTAAAATAACCACAATGCAGAAGAGACTAAGTTGCAATAATCACTCACTTTTTAGTGAAGTACTCAGGAAAACTTTTATTCTTGCTCTCCAAAAAACATTTTTCTAGCTCTTATGAATTTGGTTTTTTGTGAAGGGACAGAATTGCTAAAGCACTGTGTCCCACCTGCATAAAATGTTACCTACCATAGACAGCTGCTGGTTACCAAGTACTTTTTCTTCCACTTTAAGAAAGTTACAAGGGAAGAGGTGTTTTTCCAGGAGCAAATGAAGCTTGTACTTGGTTGGCATCCCCATTGAAAGTGCTTGTTTAGTGAAAGAATCTGTTTTGTTTTTAGATGTGAAATACCTACAGGATGCAAATACTTTTTATTAAATGAAAGGCTTGACAGCTATCTTTTACTTTGACAGATGTGTGTTTTTTTCTTTTGATATGCAATATTGCCCTCTGCTGGTTAATGATGGCTTAAATGAACTTAGATCAAAGGACCTTGATCTAACAAATTATAAGACCATATTTGGCCCAATGAGCTGATTTAACTGGCTATAACAGAAGGTAGAATTTGGCCCTAATTAAATTAGTTGTAAATACTTTCTATGGTGGTTTGGATTTTTCAGATATGCGAAGCACCAGGAGCCTTGTTCTAGTTGTAGAAGTTCTGTGCTTCTAAATATAAATCTCAGCCTGTATAGCTTTATACTATGAAAGTATTTTCTCTAGGGGTAGCAAATAATGAATAATTGATTCCAAGGGTCTAAATATTTCACATGTAATGGTAAACATACCCCCAAAAATCTATTTTCACGGGTGAAAATAAACACGTTTAATCTTGTGTAGTATTTAGTAGATTAAAGATCTAAGATATAATGCTTTCAGATGCTTTCAGTTTTCAGAAGATTACCCTTCCTCACAAAAACAGATACTGTGCCTCATTTATTCAGTACAAACATTGCAGCTGACAAATAACTTCTAAATGTTTGTGTAAACGTGTGTGTGTGTATATGCAAATATATAGATTTTTTTAAAATGTCTTGCAATGGCTGTTTTTTATAGTAGTTTTATTACTTGTGTTCACCAATTGTCTGAATTTTTACAAAGAAAATGAAGATGCAAAATCGAAGTAGGTAAAGAATACAGCATTCACATGCAAAGTAAGTTTTAATCTGTTTTAGTATACTATGGAAACAAACATGAAAATTTAAGTAGTCAACTGGAGTACAGACACAGTCATCAATACTATATTTGGTGCACTGTACACTTGGTATTATTGCATATAGCTAATTGTGAGAAACATTCAAATGCTTCTAGATGTCATAAGTCTAGGAAGGGGAAAATGGTTTTTCCTCAACGTCTAGTGCAGTGAATTTTGCAGTGCATTTGGTTCAGAGGAAGATAAGCTAAATCCTTGTGTACTGGAAATAGAGAACATAGAAGTTAGTGGAGATCCTTCGTTTGTGTAGTTGGGGGGAGGGGGAAAGGTGTTGTGTTTATAGCTTAATGAGAGACAGCTAACTATGTTTTTTACTTTTTTTTAATTAGGGTAAATATTTCACATCAATAGTATTTGTTCTTTAGCAGTTTTAACACTGTATGTATGTGATGTCTGTGGTGGACAGTTACTTAATGTTGTGTCCCTAGGCGGCGTTACACAAGGCACTATATAAGGAAATGCAATTTCTTGCAAAAAAGCGCTCACAAAACTAGGTTTAAGATTACTATTTCCAGAGGGGTGTAGTTCCTTCACTGGAGAGAATGTATGAGACTAATCAAAATTCCTTGAGGGAACCTTAATTCCAGGATAGTACGCAGGACTTAAGTTAAAAGTATTTATTTCCGTATTTATAACAGGTGCTGTATTGCTGTGTTCCATATCACAGAGCTGTACTGTTTTTAGTGTGGATTGCTGTCCCCTTCTAGGCAAGAGATGGACTTGAGCTAGTTTGGAAACATCCTTTGCTGGCTTTGCTCTTTGCTGACAATGCCTAAATATTTCATATTGTTTTTCCACTGCACACTAAGCCTTTTTGTGCTTCAGGTGCAGCTGCATCACTCGGATACGCCCCAGACAGAGTGAAACTGGTCTTGTATGGGTGACTTGATTTTGGCAGACCAGGTGTTAAAAAGCTTTGTGTACAACTTTTGGTACACAGGAACTAGCATGGCTGACAAATCAGCTGGCTTCAGTGGGCCTGCGGCAGTTTGCAGTAGCATACTCACGTGCCCAAGACATGGCTATATAGTTTTCCCTAGCCCAAATAAGTACCAGAGAAATCGCCTAATGTTTTGTATCACAGAATAGCACCTAGAAGTACTAACCAAAGACTTTCAAGGGCTAGTCAGTGTTCTCTTTGAAGATGGTCCTTCCCAAATTGCTTATTCTAAATGATAAGGATAAAGAGAATTTTAGAGATGGGGACTGGTGGCACAAAGTGACTTGCCCAAGGTCACACAGTCTGGCACAGCCAGGGATTAAACCCAGATTTCCTGGATCCTAGTCTACGGTTTTAACTAAAGACCATCCTTCAGCACTTGGTACAACTGAGGTCTAACAGGAAGAGCATCTGCCATGAAATTCAATAGAAGCCAGACAGCTGTAGCCTATCTCTTGCTGAGAATGTAATTGAATTCAATGGGAGTTGAGGGCATTTGGCATCTTTCAGAGTACTTTAGTCCACTTAAAATAAAACTTTTTAATGTGTAAAATGTCACTTTATAAGCCTGGACCCAAGAGGACTTTTCTGCTGCTGCTTTCTTAGGTGTGTTTTTAGTGCTGTTGCTAGTTCCTGGAGTATCTATATGACACACCCAGATGCAGAAAGAAGGGAGGGTAACTGCTGGATAGGGGTTTAGAGTGTAAGAGGCTGAGCACCAAACCATGCTGAGGAGTGTGCTCCTGGGGTTGTGAGATTACAGTACTCTGAATTCTGGCTCTTTCAAACTCTTCCTTCATATTGACTGACTGAATAAAAGTCAAAACTGTTTGAGTCAGGGGCGGCTCTAGCCATTTCGCCGCCCCATGCATGGCAGCACACCGCAGAGGGCGTCCTGCTGGTCACTGGTCCCGCAGGCATGCCTGCGGATGCTCCACCGAAGCCGCAGGACCAGCAGACCCTCCGGCAGAGCGCTCCCCGCGGCATTCCACCCCAAGCACGCACTTGGCATGCTCGGGCCTGGAGCCGCCCCTGTTCAGAGTGGTAGCCGTGTTAGTCTGTATCAGCAAAAACAGCAAAGAGTCCTTGTGGGACCTTAAAGACTAACAAATGTATTTGGGCATAAGCTTTCATGGACATCTGATGAAGTAAGTTCTAGCCCACAAAAGCTTATGCCCAAATACATTTGTTAGTCTCTAAGGTCCCACAAGGACTCGGTAGTTTTAGTCAAAACTGTAGAATTCTGGGTGTGACAGGAACCTAGCTGGACTAGTTCAGTGAATTCAGTGTGTCCATGTTTGTGTAGCATATAGGTAGGTAATTTAACATCTACCCCAGTGTTTACAATAGTGTCCATTTTCATTTCAGCTGGTATAAAGCAGCCTTTCCTGAAAGGGGTACAAACATAACTCCTACAACTAATGGCTAATACACATTACAAATGTGCATCTGCTTTCAGATATAAACTATAAAAGTGCACCAGAGAACTTTGATGTTCATCAAAGGGAGAGTTGTGCAGCCTGTGTTCCTGTAGGAGGGGAAGAATCTCTTACAGAGCTTGCAAAGTAATTTGTTAGGAAATCAACTCCCTTGATATGCCATGATAGCTTAATTGGTACATTGGACTTTTCCACTGAGTCTGATTTCTGTTCTTACCATTTTTTAAAAGGATTCCTCTTAACAAACCTGGTGTAATGAGATTGATACATGTGTAAGAAGTACCTGTGCCAAGTGCTGCATAGACAACATCTCAAATGATAGCGTTGACGTGAAACCCTTCACAAGGACTCTAATTCCAATCTTTAGCTTCCTGCAGGAGAAACTAATGTTTGTTCCTTGGCTTTGATTGTGCACAGTGCAGAGCACTGTCAGCTGCTTTCCATAGCAATGGCAGCTGAAGGTACTCTGCTCCATGTGGGATCGAGGCCATTGCATGTTGGGTGAAGTCATGCTGCTGGGGATCTCCTGTTGACAGCACAGGAGAATGTTAGGGAACAGCTTGCCAACTGTGTTATCTTAAAGTCAATATAACAAGCACAGCCAGGTTGCACCTTCATGTGGAAATGTCTGGCTTTTTTTACAGAACTTCTCTTCTGTCTCTCCCTCTTGCTTGTGCCTTTCAAATAGGGGGAGGTTTGACAGTAAAATCTATGAAAGAGGCCAAGGCCTAACCAAAACATTGTACAGCATAGACAATCAGTTTTGCCACCTCTATAATACACCAGGTTATAGTCAAGAGTGTGTTCAAAACTGCTGTCAAGCTAAATTCACTCAAATACAAGTACGATAAACACATCTGCGACTTGTAGGATTTTAATTACTTCATGTGGCTGAGAGATGAATTGTCCTGTGAACAAGTAAAAAATTATACCCCATCTCCTTTTCCTGATCCCTAAAATATAATACTCCATGTACAACAACCTTTAAAAATAAAACAATAATCCTTCCATGTGTAAGTATCCCAGCACTGTTTTAAAGCACACAAGAGTTGCTTAGGTAACTAGATAACAACTGACCTTGGATTACTGTTGCTTAATGAATTACATAGTGCTTTTCCATCTTCAAAGCATTTCCCAGACATGAACTAATGCAACACACCCATCCCTATGCAGCAGATGCATGAAATAGTGTGGGAAAAAACTTACAGAATGATGCATATAAAATGACGCCACATTTCCTCAAATATTAAGTGATAAAATAATTGGATTAATTAAAAAAAAAAAAGCTCCTTTGTCTCCTATTCATTTCCCACTTTTCCTTTAGTATTTCTCCTAATGTATAACTAACTATTATTCAGGTCTTCAGTTTTCTTTCCCATTATAGATTTTAGCTTCTCTGTGCCTTTTTACTCCTGTTCCTGTTTGAGGTTTTTTTCCTCCCTCAGTACTGTGTTCCTTTTCAGTGTGTGTTTTTACTCTGAATGTTGTTTTGATATGGTAGCTCCAGCAGAAGGGGCTGAATTCTCTGCTTTATTGTATTGCTATTGTCACAGCTAGTGCAGCCAGGCAAACTCAATTGAACTCCCACAGTGGTACGACCTTTTCTTCTATATTTTCCTGAACTCTTAATATTATTTCCATCATGTTTGGTTTCTTCTCTTCTTGTGTGTGCGTGCATGCTCTTTCTCTCCCCCTTTTTCTCTTCAACCTTATTTCCTCCTTCCCTACTTTTCTTTCTTCAGTTTCAGAATCTCAACTCTCTTCCTTCCCTCCTGAGAACCAAATTCATCCTCTTCCCTCATCCCTGGAGTCAGCCTAACTGGACTCTTTGCCTCTTGGCAGTAGACAGCGCTTCTCTGTGTTGCAGTGCTTACTTCTTCTGTGGAGGCCTCAATCAGAGCTATAGTGGGATGGCTTTTTCAGCTGCAGCAAGGGAAACCAGGAAAAGGCCCTTGATCAGTATGGTGGGGCTCAGCTTGGGTGCTCTGCTGCTTGGGCACGAGCATCTTGATTTTCCACCAGAATCTGGCAGGGTAACTTCTGGCAGGGTGGATTCACTGTGGTAAGATTCTAGGGGGACAGGGGGACATTCCCAGACTTTATGCAGTAGCTCAGAGGACAGTAACATGAGTGAGTGGTAGAGAGTGTTATCCCTGTCTTTACCATGGATAAACTGAGGCATGAAGAGTTTAAATGGCTTGCTCAAGGCTACAGGCAGTCTGTCAGTACCAGAGTGTAACTTACTGTTCCTGACTTCCAGCCTGATTTCCAGTTGTTTCAGGTTAAGCTAAAGCCTTGATGTGCTTCCAGCTCATTTCTCTTGACTTGTCTGCTTTTCAGGTGTGGCAGATGAGGAAGCTCTTGCTGAGGAGTGCAGCCGTAGAGGACAACAGGCCCTACCTTTCCAGTCTACCAATATCCGCCTCCCGAAGTCCCACAAGCCTGCCGCTTTCCCCAAACATGCCTATCATAACGATGAGGTGGAAGAACAAGATAGAGCTCGGGTTACAAGCAACTTGGAGACCCCTTTATATACATCAGGTGTGCACATAAAGGTTAATGAGAAATGTACAGAAAATGACTCAGTTAGTCAAGAGAGAGAATCAAAAACCCAAGAAAGAAAGCATTGCTGTATACTAACTTAATGCTAGCAGGTAACGAATGCCAGCTTGTGGGCTTTCATTCTGTACTAGCTGTGCTCTGCAATTCAGTCTAGATTCACAAATGCCCTGGCTGTATATGGCACATCCTCCAAAGGGGGGTGAGTATGACCCTGTAGGTGTGAGCAAAAAGTAATGCACTCAGAAATAATATCCATACTTCTTGCCTTTAAAGACAGGGAGGTCCTTAACTAATCAATGTGCTGTCATATTTATTTAAATAAACTGCTTGGTTTTCCTTCCCCCAAATGGAAATAAGTCCAGACTTCAGCAACTGAATATTGTTTCTGGAAGTGGGAATTCCTTGAGGCCGAAGTCTACGGTGCAGCCCAGCTAGACAGACTTGCACTAGCGTGCTAAGAGTAGCAGTGTGACCATTGTGGCTCAGGCTCTCCAGCTCCCTAGGTTTGAGTTTGAGTGGCTAGCCTGAGTCTCCACCAGCACTGCAACATCCACACTGCTATTTTTAGTATGCTATCATGAACGAAGCTAGCACAGGTCTGTCTACCCAGTCTAGGAGGCTTGCTTCCAGTTGTAGCATGAATATACCAAAGGTGCTTTGCACGGATTGTGCATCTTGATTTCTAGTTCTGAGAGCTGAGCAACCTCCAGAGGTAAATAAGGAAGCCCAACAATTGCCATGGATACTTTTTGCCGTAATTTTGACCATGTGATCCTGTCATCCATCAAATTCTAGATCTGATTAGATCCCACTGTATTCTTGCCTCCTGTAATACTTATGGCTACAATACGTTTGGTAGCTTGGACGACAACAATCCATTTGACTACTTCAGTTTGTCTGAATAGCAAGTCCTTGGCCATGCATAGAACTTGGTCCTGTGGTCCTCAACACAATATATGGCAAAACCCCTATTATAGTTAGCTTGAGATTTGCATACGCAAGGACAGGAGATTTTAGTGGCCAAAATGAAGGGTTTTTTTCAGCAATAGTGAAGTAGGCCCGCTGCCGTAGCTTTCAGCAGGAGTTCTGCTTTAAGGAGCAAATGAAGTTGAATAGGGCCTAGTAGAGAAGGTGATGACTCCCTAAAAATACCAAAAACATTGGCGGGAATATTTCTATTTATCAACCCTATTTCCTTGCTCATCAACGCTGAAGGACAAAAGGCACCTATCTTGGGTTCCTTAGCACCTGCTGTTTCTCCACCTATGATCCTCTGCTTGTGACATTCTTGCACCACAGCTCAAGAGATGTCAAACACAGAATTACTTTAGATTGGGAAATCAGCAGAAATGAGCGAATGTTTGAGAAACCTTCTTTTCCTCATCCTGTAGTCCCTGGGACTGCAGAATCAGACCTTTTCATGTGTATATATGATGTAGCAAAAACTCTTCTAGGGATTAGTTTGAACCAAACCCTGGAGCTGAAGATCTGGATTTGAACTGTGTGGCTGTTCCTGTGTTTGACCTCCAAACCCTAGATCTGACCTTTGAGGGAATTTAGATTCCATTTCCTCTCACTGGAATGGGAATTGAACACTTTCTAGGCAGTACCCAAGTTTCTGACACATTTGAATTTCCTTGTTGCAACCTTAACACCATTTACATAAAGTTTTTAGTTGCAAATCTTTTCACACCCCTATGTCCATTAGGCTGTAATTAAAGTAAGTCTGAAGTGTAAGTGCACGCATACCTAAACGTGACTAATGTAACTATAGGTCACTGTCTGCTGTACAGAATCTTCTCATCTCTCATATAATCCCTTGCCACTTTTTTCATGTTTATTCAACAGATGGAAGGACTTGGGGTGGGAGGGGAATCCTGACCAATTAAAGTAAGTTTTGCCAGTGACTTCAGTGGGGTCAGGACTTCACTGTCATTCTGTAAGTATTTTATAGCTACTGCTTGTTCCCCTGGCAGACTATGATTGCTGAAGAAGCTGTTTTGTAGGTATACATGATAGGATTCAAAGTTCAAAAAACACAAGAAGCTCCCTCCCTTCTCCATCAAGACTTTTTTTTTGCAATTGAAGTTTAAGCCAAGAATGCATTTCTTACTGCTAGGTTATAAACTCTGCATAATGAGCCTTTACGATAGGAAGTGGACTCTGTGCACCTGCTGCCCCTCACATCCTTGATTATGCAGATGACCTCCACTCTGGCTGGGACCCCAATATCATTGTGGCAGCTGCATCAATTTCTTAACATTCTTCTGTGAGAGCAACTATCTAATGTACTATTGGCGTCTTTTAGAGCCTGATCCAAAGCCCATTGAAGTCAATGAGAGTTTTACCGTTGACATCAATCGGCTTTGAAACGAGGAGGGGAAGCTAGCACAATGTGACCACCCACAAATGTCCATAGGCCACCAGTGGGACACAGACCACAGTTTAAGAACCGCTGCTGCAGCACAACACCTGAAATAAGATTAAGGTAAAATAATTTAACTATTTTTGTTGAAGAAGCCAAATAATTTCCAACCCTCTTCAAAAGTGAGATTAAATTTGTGGCCGTCGTGCAAGACTGTTGCAAATTTAAAAAAAAAAAGTCCCTGATAAGTGTGTTTAGGAGAAATTAAGTGAGAGTTTCCCATTCAGTGGGACAATTTGTCACACAAACAGAACCTAATTTGGGTTAAAGGTTTTGGGATAGAACGAATCTGTGTTCACATTTTTATCAGCTTCATGTTGCCTTCCTACAGAAATGTGTTAAATCTCACATTACTAATGATTTTTAGTGGATAGATGGCTTAGCTGCCTTTTAGAATACAGAAATCCATGTTGAAACCACATTTACCTCAAACAGTTCTATAACTAGAACAAGTTCATTTGCTATTTGTGAAGTCCAGATACTTTCCAGGTATATCTGAGTTTGAACTTTAAAAAGCTTAGTTGCGTAGTGAAGTGGTTTAAATGTTATATTGTTAAAAATAGTGTGTAAATAGTACATATAAATTAAAAGTTCTTAAATTGTAAATTAATACGGCAAGATTTGTGTGTTTCCCTTTTGAGTGATAGTTTCCTGTATTAACCTATATCTTAAACCCTAATCCGTTCATTACTTGACACCCATTTTCATCTGCTGGCATTATTGAAAAGGAAAGCATTTTAAAAAACCTAGCTTAACTAATCTTGAACTAATTCTGGCACGGATTCCTCAGCTGAGAAGTCAAGCTATTAGAATTTACTGTATCCACAATGCGGTCTGTCTTTGTAAATATCATGAATTATGTTACTAAGTAGTAAAATAACCAAATAATGTTGGTTACCTCCAATTCATTACTCTCTAATTTGCCAAGGTATTATCATTTGTCTGTACAATGGATGGAAAAATGTTTGGCAGGAGTTGCTGGGTTTTTTGGGAGGGTAGGGAAGAAGGTGGGAATGGAGACCTAACCCAAGGAATCTTTGGGATAGAGCTGGGTAGAGGGGTAGAGCTGAATAAATACTCCCCAGCCACTGCTAGACTGCATGTGATATGGTAGCAGCTGCACCCCTCTGTGGTCAGAGGGTGGGAAAATTGGCAAGTGGATTAATCACTGGCTTGCTGCCTCCTGGCCTGGGCTCAGAGCGCTGCTTTCAGGCACTGTTCTCATGAAGGTTGCATCCCCCTGTACAACTGTTGCCATGGAGAGAGCTATGTTGGTGAGTCACTTCTTTGGTGTAGGGCTTCCTAAGCTGCATAGCCTTGCAAGCTTTTGCTTGCCCAGGGTGAGTTTAAAAATAAATTTCAGGGTTTCTTCATTAGCAGTATCATTGCAAAAGGCAGGCAAGTAGACTTTGCTTAGGTCCTTATGTTTTCATGGCAATTCTGCTTGGCTGACTAAACAAGTAGGTAACATGTAGCTTGGTGAACAATGTAAAGGGAAGGCCTAAATAGATGGTTTGTTTCTCCCCCCCCCCCCCCCCCCCCCGCCTTTCCTTAAAAGCCTATTTAACTTGAAAGTGAAGCTAAATTACTTCAAATGACTGGAGGATGAAGCTATGTAAACGCAGGTTACAAATAAGGTGCAGCATTTGAGCAGTGAGGGTAGTGAACAATTGAAACAACTTACTGAGGCATGAAGTGTATTCACTATCAGTTGAAGTCTTTTTGAATAAAGATTGTTGTTTTCCTAAATGATACACTATAGCTCAACAAAGTTATGGACTTGGGGCAGGAATTAGTGGGTGAAATTGTATGTCACCCTAGGAAGCCCTATGTGCAGAACTGAGCCACTGCTGTTTCCCTTCATGGGGAGATTTTATGCAGGGGGATTCCAACCTCATGAAAGTCTGAGAGCCGTACTTAAATGTATCTCTCTCTGGGACTAGAGGCAGTGAGCCAGTGACTGAATCATTGGCCAGCCTTCCCACCCTCTGCCTACACAGGAGAGCAGCTGCCACCATACTTCAAGCAGGCTGTAGCAGCAGCCAGGGAGCAATGCTGCCAACCTGGAGCTGAGGAAAGATTGATTCACATCCATCCCCTGTCCCTGTTGTCCCCCGCCCCCCAAGATAAAGCCAATGTAAAAAGATCAGGATGTGTTCTTTGCTGCTGACTACAATGGGTTAGGGGGGCAGGAAGAGGTAGAGAAGCTGTTCTAGGGTATGCACTTTGTGCTACTTACAGGCAATGAAACCAGCCTGCTGAGTGCATTGTTCCTCATTGCTGCCTGCCAATCTACTTGGCTTATTCTCCTCTCTGTGGGTCAAGGGGAGAGGGAATGCGGCTGCTCTCACCATCCCACCATTCTGCTGTCCTAGCAGAGCAAAGGATTCAGCACCTCCCACTTTTGCCTTTCTCCTGACCTGATTCTATCAGGATGATAGAGGAAAGAGCAGAGGAGCTGGGTAGTAGTGCTTTCTGCAGGGCACTAGTATATTTAGGTATACACTCTGTCCATACCTCCCTCTTTGTTGCTTCTCAAGGGTGTGATGTGCTTTGAAGCCCTAGACTAAATACATCTGTCTCATGCCTTCTGGAGATTCAGAAACATTGTGTGCTCTGAAGACCATTTAAATGGAGGACCCAGAGCACTGGGAAAAACTAAAGTAAGGGGCAGCCTTGGACCCAGCGTAGAGGCTGCCAGATTTATTGATCCCTGATCGGGGGAGTTGTTCAGTCATATAGCTTCAGTTTTACTTCAGTGGGCTTTTTAAGGATAAAACTGCATTCAGTCTTTTGAAGCCTTCCATTAGGTGGAAGCTTTGTGGAGAAGGGGGCGTTCAAGAAGGGGGCATGACGTAGAAAGGGCAGGTGAGGAGGTAGTGGCATGGAACCAAGGTTTCAGGTTCTAGAAATGGGTCACAGTTCCAGATGGTTACATTGCCTGGACTGCTTCACCTGACTGTTTGTTACAGGAGTCAACAAAAGCAAGAAAGTGCATAGTTAGTGTCTGCCATCTGTCTTTAAATGGGCCTATTTTCTGCATATTGAGGCTTTGTGAAGCTCTGATAAACCTTCTTTACAGCCTCCCTATCCATACGTAATCTCTGCGCTGCAATACCTAACCTTTAGAAAGGTACCATGGTCATTTCTGGATGTGAGAATTCACTCTCCTCTCCTCCCCCAAACCCCTCTTTTCCCCCCAACCCTCCCAAAACAAACACTGTTTGGCTAAAGAGAGACTGTAAAAACCCTGAGCCAGTTCACCAAATCTTCAATGTGACTTCTCATTTTGTTGGCCACCGAGTGTCTCTGACTCTCCAGAGAAAAGTATTTCAAATCAAATATTAATGTTAATGAAGCAGCAGTGTCATTATCTCACCACGATTTGTAATCTGCCTGCCTGCTGTTAAATTCTGCTGCTTGGTCATTCAAATAACTTTGCCCCCAAAGTCAATGGAAAACAATCTTGCATACCATTGAAGATTACTAGATATGCTTCAGTTGTGAAGATCTGTGGGACTATTAATATAAGAGTTAAAGGGCTGAGTTACTCAACCTGTTTGGGTCAGATTCTCTGCCGGTGTAAATCACCATAGCACCACTATCTGTGGAGCTATGCTGATTTATCCCAGCAGAGATTCTGGCCCACTTTGACGGGGAGGAAGGACTTCTTCATCACAAGCTTAGAAATGAAGACCCATTAGTCCTGTCTTTCCAGGAATGGTCCTTTATTGTAGTGTTGGCAGTCTAGTTTTAAATGTGTCACTGTTTCCCATGAGAGATCATTCCAGAGACTGGTCAGAGTTCTTGCTGTCTCCCAGTTCCTTAGTCTCTATTCTAACATTTTAGTGTTAGTTTTGGTCATTGATTTACATAATGAAGCATATTGTGTCCATATACAACAAATTAACTTAGATTAGATTATCTGCATCCTGGTTAAGTGATATAGGGTTCCTTTCTATGTTTTTGAGTGTTTGTGTTTTTTTTAACCCATCTAGTGAAATATCAACTTCAGAAGCAGTGTCACCTGTCTGTAAAAGCCTCTTCAGAGTTACTAAGACTTTTGTGAAGGGAAAATGAGAATAAGGGCGTAAATCATTAGGCTGTAATGGTTCCTTTCTGAATATAATTGCTAACATAGTCATTAAACTGACTAGTTTGGAGTGGCTGATTATGGTACTGATATTGCTTTTCTGACTAAAAGGAAAAATCCTGTAAATTCAGCCCATTGCTAACTGATTCTTTTTTATAGGAGATTCTTCACCTGACCACCTTATTCTGCATTGTCTTCTCTTCCCTATTCCAAGGGGGCTGCTAGTGCCCTTCTGAGATAAGATTCATCTGGTCTGTTGCATTCAGATATAAGACAACTCAAGGAGTTTTTCCAATTGTAGGTCAAGTGCAGTTGGTGAAGGGGCTTGACTTTCAGAGTGAACTACTTTAATACATGACGCAAAGTGTTGATGGTGCTTCGTTCTTAGTAAGCACATGTTCAATAACCTCTGTCTCAGGGCAGCATCTGTGGACACTAAGGTGGTATGATGCGTTTGAATAGGAAAAGCTTTGTCAACATCTCCACAAATTACACTCAGAACACTGCTGTTTTTTCTCATCCTTAAACAGCAAAACTGGTTTTCTCTTTAACTTGCCCAGGCTAATAGCCCATGGCTGAACTATTAAATAAGGAGCACAGTTTCTTAAACCCTATGGTTACTAAGCATAAATTATCAAATAATGCTGCTGCACGCAGTATAGGAGCTGAAATAATAGCCAAGGAAGAAATACACCATTGGCATAAATAGATTCAACTCCAGTGAATTCAAAAGCTGTTTGCTTGTTCCTGAAGTGAAATTGACCCAAAAGGATACCATATAGTTCTGCTGACCTGAAGCTGGAAACTTTCCCTGAAGTACTGCAGTTGTGAGGTGGGCAAAACTCCCATTGATTTAAATAGGCATTCTGCTTATGAGAGGACTCAAGGGTAGAGCCCACAGAGATTGTAAAGCACGATGGTTAATATGTAGCTCTTTCCTAGTGTTTTTAATCAGTTGACCTCAAAGTACTTACATCGGTAGGGAAGTATCATTATCCACCCTTTACAGATGAGAGAAGTGGATTTAGAAGCGAAGTGATGTGCTCATGATTACATAGCAGGTAACTAGCAAAATCAGGATCATAATAGATCTCCACATTCCCAATCTGGTCCTTTATCCTATTTATCCCACTCTCCCTCTACAGCCCTATATCTGATATGTAGTTGTGAGACTTTATCTGTTTTGTCTGCCCCGTCCACCGGACCATGCTCCTCAGTGACACAGCATTGCTGAGTTAGAAGCGTGATCTTTTTCTTAAAGCTTTGCGTAGCAGATCTTTAAGGGAATTGTAGACAGATATCAGTCTAAATCTATTGGCCTTATTTCAGATTAGAATTAATTAGACTTGAATTAAGATGGTTCTGTTTTCTATGGTGAGTTGTACACAACAAAAGCCTGGGTGGACAGTTCCATTTTACCCAGAGTTTGAGAAGAAGAGGTGGGTTCTGATACACGACTCTGGTTTTCACATCTCTCTTAAATGCATGAGAGTGCGCCAGTGCGGTTCTAGGGGTAGGCAAGCAGGGCAGTCCTCCCAGGCACTAACATCTAGGGGGTGCTGTCCTGCTTGGTCTTTTTGATCCAGTCTGATTGGCTGCCCTTTTTTTCCTAGTTGGTGGAAGTGTGGCCAAATAATTTTCCGTCCTAGCTGATATAATGGCTGGGGCTGCTTTTGCAGTGTGATTACATGACCTGATGGAGAACCAAGGAAAAAGCATATTAGGCGCTGCAAAAATAAAGACTTCATTTGCATATGCCCCCCTCAAGTGGAGCTAGATAGTTACTTGAGTTTATAAGTAGCTTAGTCCTGATATTTAATCCTTGTTCTCTTGCACAAGGCTTTTACAATATAAATCCACTTAGTTTAATTAGCTGATAAAGCATGCGCAGGCTGATGTTCGGCACACACAGTGGGCTCCACTAAATGTTAATATTTTGCATATCATTTTTACTCAAGATCATTTTCTGTCCTTAGAATGAGGAAGACAGTGGCAACTTCACTATGGCAACTTCAAATGCTGGGAACAGGCAATAGCACTGTCTGCATATGCTCTAGGCTTATTTATTTGTGTCCCTTTTGTAAGTTATCTTTATTTTTGAGGCTCTTCCTGAATGGCTTTGAAGTTCTTTGGTGCATGTTTTCATATCTTTCCAAACTTCAAAGCTATCGAAGCTTTTTCTTTCCTAGCTTTGTATTAGATTTAGTGGTCACTAAAGAAACAAACCAAATTAGACCAGGTCTTTTGAAAGAATATCTAAACCATTCAGAAAACGTGTGTGCATTTATAAAGGAAAAGTCAATTGAATATTATGAACTGTGTTTTACAAGCCATATCTCCTCAGGACACAAAGAAGGCAGCAAGAGAAGGAAGCAGAAGCAGAGAGAGGAACAGAAGAAGAAGAAGCCAACCAAAGGAAATTACTAAAACGGACTCCTCCGATACTCAATACCTTTACAATGACACCATATGTTGTTATATTTGAGCACACTTTTTTGTGTATATTTTTTTTTTGATTGTATACACTGTTAGTAAGGAAGATGATTCATATTTAAAACTACACTAAAATTGCACTATTACTCGTTAGCAGCACAGAGTGGCTTTTTTGCCAGTCAGATTAGGGACTTCAAAGTAGGCTGATCTTGGTTAGAGGTGCATTGTATTTTGAAATTTGGAAAATCTTGCAGAATCACTTACTACTTCCTTCCCAGCAACTAGATCTACTGTAATCTAGTGTTTTCCTCTAGGATATAAGGGGTTATAACAATGTCTCTTTATGTCTACTTCTCCTGGTATCCTCAGGCCTGTTAACATATCTGAGTTAAACCTTGATCCGCTTTCCCGTTGGCTTCAGTGGGAGTAGAACTAAGCCTTTAGAAACTAGCTTTAAGAAACTATCTAGTAATTATGCAAACTTCATAATTGCGTTTTATGTTAACTTTTTTGTAACTTAGGCAGAAAAATTTCTGTTATGATTAAATATGCTGTCACGTGTTGCATTGTGAGGTTACATCTGGTGATTTAAGAAAGCCAGTGTGATTCTGGTCTCCTGTAAATATTCATACTGATTCATTATGCATGTAGACTCCCGGTGAGTCACTGAGTGAAATCATTCCTTGTGTTTTTCATCATTTTCAATTTCTACCAAGTCTCTCCAGACAAATTATCTAAATGTTGTTGTTTTAAATTTACACTTGGTTTCTGCTGAGTGGATTTCAGATCCTGAATGTTTTTCAGGTTCCATATGATTCTACCAAGTAATTCTTTGCAGAAATATTTATCTAGAATGTCAGTCACACATGAGGAAAGTATATTTACATTAGTTATATTGCAGGACTAAACTTTTTAGTTTGGAAACATTTTCTTCACTTTTAAAAGAAATATGTTGAGTCTGGCAATATTACTTCGTTGCTTCCCATAATTGTTTCATGTGCATGACACACTGCTTCTCCTAACCTTTTAATCGAGCACTAAGTAGAATCTTTCTATTGTCTTAACTACTTCCCTGCATGTTCCTTGCCAGTAGGTTGCCTTTTCTCTTTAACCTATGAATTGTAATTATCAACCATGTTTGTTTTGTTCTTTTGTCTCTGCTCTTTTTGCTAGTATGTTGATGATGTAACTGACTTAAAACTGGCACTGTTGGAAACCCAGATTTCCTGGAGAAATTCACTCATCCTTGATATTTACAAAATGTAGCAATGCACACAATGATGTAAGGAAGATGCTAAACAGAAAAGTAAAATCTGCTGCTCTAGAGTGACTGTTAAAATATAAGAAATCTTGGTAATCTACAATATTTGGATGGTTTAGCATATAATGCTAGCATTAGGAAAATGTAACCGTATGCAGATTGTTAGGGTACTTAAATTAGGTTTATCTGAAATTTAAGATTGAGAACAGTTTTTGTTTGTCACTTATAAGTACCACTTAATTGTTTTGTGCAGTGTTACTAATATTTAAAAATAAAGACAATTCTCTTTACTCTTTGTCATTTTTAACTATAAAAAATAGTCTTGCTCTGACATCAGTTGGCTATGTCTAAATTAAGCTTCAGTGTATTAAAGAAAATGGAGGCTATACAGTCACAAGACAGTCAAGTACCCATGAGGAATGGTTTCTTTAGCAAAGATTAACAATATACCGTATATTTGTACATATGGTAGACATGCTACAGTGGGAACACAACGTTAATTCTAGTTTTAGTTTCCTTTCCAAAGATTCCCTAGACTTAAAATAGTGAACACTGCTAAAACTAGAAACATCGTCGAGTTCATTCTGATGGAAATGCACCTGCTGTAAGCATGGCATTCATATTGACACCACAGGGTTACTTTGAATTCAGCTATTCTGTGGGATTTTGAAAATTGTTCCATTTGGGGATTTTTTTTTGTCTTTGGAAATCTCCCCATTGCACATTTTGAGATTTGCTCAAATGGTGAGTACTAATGGCTTACACGTGTATGTTACAGTAACAGAAGGGTGAAAAGAAGAGATAACAATAGTTACTGCATCATTGTTTAAGAAAAGTTTTCATGAGTATTTCAATTGCTCGCTGCAGGTGGGAGTGAGAGAGAATACACATTAACTCTTAAGAAGTTGCATGGCACGCGTGACATTCCCCTCTGGTGTTATCTAGACCAGTGATCTACTAGGCCTCTCCAATCCTCGACTCGGAGCCAGCCTTACCCACTGTGCTGTGAGAACCCCCACTCTGGGCTGTTCACGCACAATCTCTGGCGTGTAAGCTGCTCCCGGCTACTTGCAAGCAAATGACACTAGCCAATATCTCTGGTCCAAGACAACCCTAGGAACCTCCATCTGGCAGTGTCCAGTTATGCCCGCTGGACAGTGCAAACTTATGTGTTTGTCAGTTTAACAAAGAAATTGATATATACCAAGCTTGTTATCCCAAGGGGAGCCTCTGACATGCTTCAAACCAAACAGATTTATTAACTATAAAGAGAGATTTTAAGCGATTGTAAGTCAAAGCATAACAAGTCAGAGTGGTTACCAAAATACAATATAAGCACACAGTCTAAACTCTCAACCCTATTAGACTGGGCAGCAACTAGATTATGCAGTTTTTCTCACCCCACTGGATATTGCAGTTCTTAGGCCCAGGTTTAAGTCCTGTATACTATCTCCTGTGTTGGAGTCTTGTCATCTTCTCAGGGTTTTGGTTGCTTGCAGGATAGCATAGGTGGGAGCAGGCAAAGGGCCCAGTATGTGTCCACTCTGTCTGTTTTATACCCTCAGTTCATGTGCTTGTAGAACACAAGTCCAGGCATGTCTGGGGGGCATCCCTGAGTGTCTCCAAGCAAGGTTGAGCAATTCCTCTGGTGTGGCCTCATGCAGGTGAGTCACTGCATTGTAGCTCTCTTGCTGAACAGTGGCTGCTGATGAGCTGTTTGACACTTCACCCGGGCGTTGGTTACTTTCCTTGCTGTTGTCTCTGGGGGGGGAGGGGAGGGGCTAATATCTGATTCCCCCAACTTACAGCATGCTTTAGTGACAACCACACAACACAATTCTCATAACTTCATTTGCATTAATGATTCACATATATGGATAGAGAAATGACTTTCAGCAGATCATACCTTTCACTTGATACCTGGCAAGGCATGCTTTGTGTGTAAGAGCACGATGCTGTGTAAATGAGGAATATGGGGATTACAGTACACTCCCCAAGGTACAGAGCGTCACCGTGCGCTCTTGGTGGTTAGCGTTAATACTGAAAGGACTGAGCTTTGCCTGTGCTTCAGCAGAAATGCAGGCTCAAGTGCAGGAAAGGTGAGCGCATTTAAGTGCAGTCGAAAAGACTTACTGCACCCCACAGCCCTTCCTAAACCTGAGGAGTGGTTTTCTTGCCCAGTGCAGGGCCATGTGGATCCCATGACTTCAGCCAACAATACACCCTCTGCTTCAAGGGCTGCTTGATGTTAGATCAGTTGGGAGATCGGACAGCACTTGATCGTAGCAGAACAGTGTCAGCAAATGTTTCCGCTACAGGGCAGGGGCATATTTCCCAAGTTAACTTCCAGTGTTGTGCGATCAGTGTCCCTGCCTTCGGCTGTGCGTTCACCTGTTTTGAATTGGCTGAGTGTTGCGAAGACTCGTTATACTGACTCTGTCAGTTTTATTTTGTCGCCACGGAAGCTGGATGAGCAAGTATCTCAAAGAGGTGATTAAGAAAAAGCAGAAAGCCTACAAGGAGTGGAAGATGGGAGGGATTAGCAAGGAAAGCTACCCTATTGAGGTCAGAACATGTAGGGATAGAGTGAGAAAGGCCAAAAGCCATGTAGAGTTGGACCTTGCAAAGGGAATTAAAACCAATTATAAAAGGTTCTATAGCCATACAAATAAGAAGAAAACAAAAGTGGGACCGCTAAACACTGAGGATGGAATGGAGGTTAAGGATAATCTAGGCAGGCCCAATATCTAAACAAATTTTTTGCCTCAGTCTTTAATGAGGCTAATGAGGAGCTTAGGGATAATGGTAGGATGACAAATGGGAATGAGGATATGGAGGTAGATATTACCACGTCGGAGGTAGAAGCCAAACTCGAACAGCTTAATGGGACAAAATCGGAGGGCCCAGATAATCTTCATCCAGGAATATTAAAGGAACTGGCACATGAAATTGCAAGCCTGTTAGCAATAATTTTTAATGAGTTGGTAAACTCAGGGGTTGTACCATACAAATGGAGAATTGCTAACATAATTCCTATTTTTAAGAAAGGGGAAAAAAGTGATCTGAGTAACTATAGGCCTGTTAGTTTGACATCTGTAGTATGTAAGGTCTTGGAAAAAAATTTGAAGGAGAAAGTAGTTAAGGACATTGAGGTCAATGGTAACTGGGACAAAATACAACATGGTTTTTACAAAAGGTAGATCGTGCCAAACCAATCTGATCTTCTTTGAGAAGGTAAGATTTTTTTAGACAAAGGAAATGTAGTGGATCTAATTTACCTCGATTTCAGTAAGGCATTTGATACGGTTCCACATGGGGGGGGGAATTAGTTAAATTGGAAAAGATGGGGATGAATATGAAAATTGAAAGGTGGATAAGGAACTGGTTAAAGGGGAGACTACAACAGGTCATACTGAAAGGTGAACTGTCAGGCTGGAAGGAGGTTACTAGTGGAGTTCCTTAGGGATCAGTTTTGGGACCAATCTTATTTAATCTTTTTATTACCGACCTTGGCACAAAAAGTGAGAATGTGCTAATAAAGTTTGCAGATGACGCAAAGCTGGGAAGTATTGCTAACACAGAGAAGGACCGGGATATCCTATAGGAAGATGTGGATGATCTGATAAACTGGAGCAATAGTAATAGGATGCAATTTAATAATGAAAAATGCAAGGTCGTGCATTTAGGGATTAATAACAATAATTTTAGTTATAAATTGGGGACGCATCAGTTGGAAGTAACGGAGGAGGAGAAGGACCTCGGAGTATTGGTTGATCACAGGATGACTATGAGCTGCCAATGTGATATGGCCGTAAAAAAACCTAATGCAGTTTTAGGATGCATCAGGCGAGGTATTTCCAGCAAAGATAAGGAGGTGTTAGTACCGTTATACAAGGCACTGGTGAGACCTCATCTGGAATACTGTGTGCAGTTCTGGTCTCCCATGTTTAAGAAGGATGAATTCCAAACTGGAACAGGTTTAGAGAAGGGCTACTGAGATGATCTAAGGAATAGAAAACCTGTCTTATGAAAGGAGACTCAAAGAGCTTGGCTTGTTTAGCCTAATCAAAAGAAGGTTGGGGGGGGGGGAATATGATGGCTTTTTATAAATATATCAGAGGGATAAATATTAGGGAGGGAGAGGAAATATTTAAGCTTAGTACCAATGTGGACACAAGAACAAATGGATATAAACTGGACACTAGGAAGTTTAGATTTGAAATTAAATGAAGGTTTCTAACCATTAGAGGAGTGAAGTTCTGGAAGAGCCTTCCAAGGGGAGTAGTGGGGGCAAAAGACACATCTGGCTTTAAGACTAAGCTTGATAAGTTTATGGAGGAGATGGTATGATAGAACAGCCTAATTTTGGCAATCAATTTGGTAATTGATCTTTGATTATCAGCAGGTAAGTATGCCCAGTGGTCTGTGATGGGATGTTAGATGGGATGGGATCTGAGTTACTAGAGAAAATTCTTTCCTGGGGGCTGACTGGTGAGTCTTGCCCACATGCTCAGGGTTTAACTGATGCCCATATTTGGGGTCAGGAAGAAATTTTCCTCCAGGGCAGACTGGCAGAGGCCCTGGAGGTTTTTCGCCTTCCTCTGCAGCATGGGGCACAGGTCACTTGCTGGAGGATTCTCTGCAGCTTGAGATCTTCAAACCACAATTTGAGGACTTCAATAGTCAACAGAGGACTCATACATAGGTTAGGGATTTGTTATTGAAGTGCATGGGTGAGATTCTGTGGCCTGCATTGTGCAGGAGGTCAGACTAGATGATCATAATGGTCCCTTCTGACCTGAAAGTTTAGGAGTCTATAAGCCCCTAGAGAGGCTCCCTTCCTTGCTTCCCTTTTGCAGGAAAAGTTTGTGACCTTTCTGTGGATTCAGAATATACTGTGTTTCTAGATGCCGATGCCACTTCCACATTTTTCTTATGAAAAAGGCTATTTTTGGAGAAGTCAGATACCTAAAGACATGCAACATATATCCTCTACCTGTGACTGAAAGTGAAGATTGCTCTACATTGCCTTTTTCCAAACTATTTCTTAAATTCATAACCACTGTGACCCTCCTGCTCTCCAACACGGATTGCAGAATACCCACCACCAAACTGGAGCATGCATTTGGTCTCTGAGTCTGAGCCTTGGTTTATTACATTTAGCAGCCAGTGTTTTTCTCCCAGACATGTTTCTACTTTTCTAATTGCACTTCTCCAGTCTGATCCTGTTGCAGCTGAGAAATAGATAATCTAAATGAGTCTGATAGCTGCATTTTAGATCTTGGGTGCTATCATTTGATACACAATCCTCTGCAGACAGTCTCAATCTTTTATCTCATAGCTTTGTGCACTATTCAGTTTTACTTCCCATGTTTTCCTCTATATTGACTTTTACCTTCTCTTTGACTCTTGCATTGGGGCAGAAAACAGAACAAACTAATAATGGCACTTTACAGTTTCCAAACAGGGTGTTGTGGGGATTAGGTGCATTGAATCCTCCTCCTTTTCTGACAGATAAGCTGAAACAGTTTTAAGTGACTTCTCAAGACCATCCATGAGTCAATGTAGAAGCTCCATTCATGGCTCTTGCTGCAATTCTCAGTCTAGTTTTAGGAGTCACTGGGTAAGGAAAGGAAGCTGCCTTCCATGTCTAGATTTGGCTGCTTAAATTGGGCACCTCAGTCCCTAACAGGGGCACAAGAGTAGGTACCTAGGTCTGAAACTGCAGCAAATTCAGTTGTCCTGTGTGAGCTTAGTTCAGTTTCTCATTCTAACCCTTTTTCTACTACAAATCTTTAACTTTTTTTGTCAGATTTGTAAGGTATCCTGTTGGTCATCAATGACTTTAGCACCCTCTCCTCATTTAATATTTATTACATCCTGAAACCACACGGAAATGAGCCAACTGCCCCCATTCCTCTCAGTGGAGCAGTGTTAACTCTGAAACCTAATCACAAAAATGTCCCCATCCACATTAATTATTTAACTGGTAATCGTTTAAGAAGGAACTTCTTCCAGATGTGCTTATCCTGAACTGTCTCCCATAGCTCTGCAAACAGCTTCAGTTGTCTCCATCCAGCTGCCAAAACTTCTTGCTTCCCCTGTGCCAATTTCTACACTAGGATTATGTAAATATGAAAGTCTTTGCCATGTGCAAAGCTGAAAATGTCTTTTAATGTATCCCAAAATGACATGGACTATTGTATTGCATATATATTCATCTTCCTATTTAATTCAGAAAACTGCAATAGTTTAAATGATTTGATGCAGAATTTCTAGCCAGCCACAAAGGAGGAGGGCTGGGGGATGGGAGGCTCTTTCTGCGTAATTTAGGTCCCATGAAGTACATGAGTCTTTGCTTGTGACGTTTGATGGGAACAACCTGCCCTCTGTCATGTACATTCAAACAAGACACAGCTCCTGGCTTTAGCAGCCCCTGATGAGTCACAAGTTTATCAGCTGTTTTTGTGGGGTTCAGTACATATTTGACATGTACTGTACACCAACCTGAAGCATAACTCTGACTAGATAACATTCCTTTGAACCTTTGTTTTCTTTAGTAGACACAGAGTTCCTTTCCCAGATTGAGGAAGAGCTCTGGCCAAGCTCAAAAGCTTGTCTTTCTCCCCAGCAGAAACTGGTCCAATAAAAGATATTACCTCACCTTGTCTGTACTAAAGAACATGCTCTTTATCCTTTAGTATAGAGTGCAGCTGCTTTCAAAGTTGTATTTAACAAGAAGCAGAAACGGGCTGGTTGTGGCTGTTGGGCACACACACTGATGTGAGTAACCTGCAGTAAAGGTGGGTTGGTTGAAACCTTTTGCATTGTCAAGGTGTTGGCTGCCTGTGTCTCCAGTGACAAGCAGGGGACGTTATAGGCACTGAAACATTCTTCACTGTTGTAAACCATTGCTCCCGTGTAGGCTATTTATGTAGTGTTTCCAACTCTGCAGTTGGAATTTGAGGTTGTCTAAATAAGCACAGCAACTATTGACAGCACTGACCAATTTAACAAATGCTCCACACCGATTTGGGATGGGAAGTGAAGAACGGTGTATCTAACTGAAACTTCAGAGGCTGCAGGGAATTTAAGAGGGCAGACTGAAATTGTAGCATTGGCTAATGCCTCAACTCCTGCAAATACACCCATTGGGCTCTGTCATAACCACAAATGATCAGGAGCTTTGATTTTACACATCTTATACAAAAGATGATACCCTCATAGCATGGCACCATTCATGCCCCTTCTCCCCTCTGCGTTCCCTCCCCATTCCTCAAAAACACTGTTGGGCATTCCTTCGCTACTGATTCAGAGCATCACCTACTGACTTAGGAACATCACTTCTGCAGCACCTAAAGTCTCCTTAAATGGCTCACATGAGGTATTGGCCCAGTATCTCCTTGCTTTGCTTGTGAGTGACAGTCACAGCACAATGCATACAAAATAAATATTCTTTAATGCAAAAAATAGGTAATGTCAAAAATGCCAGCCTGTGAGATCCTAGGAAATAGAGTTATGACTATGAGGACTACACAGGAGTCGGGTGCCGATAAACCTTGGAAAGGTAACTTGCTCCCCCTTTTGGAATGTCCATTGATGCAGCTGTCTCATCAGATAGGCAGTACACTGTTATCTGGATATAACGCTGTCCCCGGGAACCAAAAATCTTACTGCATTGTAGATGAAACTGCGTGGTGTTGAACTTGCTTTCATCTGCTGGAGCACGCAACCCCACCCCTCTGGACCGCTGCTTTACTGTGTTATATTGGGTCATGTTATATCAGGGTAGAGGTGTACTTGGAACGCTAACTAGCAAGCATTGCTATTGCTTCTTGAATATCTGCTGAATTATGGGTACAGAAATGAGAGGAGTGCTGTCACTTCCAAGGAACATTAGGCCAATTTAGTAGCCTTTTTCTCCAGCTCACAATGGTAGTTAATACTGAAGTGATTTGGTCATGCCATTCCCCACTGTCCCCTGTGTGTGTTGACTATTGCCCCACTGGATTTCAGGGCTGCCTTCTTGACCTGGCAGCCCCTCTGGACAGGCTGTAGGGGAAGTGGCCAGACTGCATATTTAGTTTCCTAGAAAAGCAAGGGTCTGTGGGGAAGATATGGAAAGCAAGGGGAAGGACTGAGCTTAATTTCCGCTCCTGAATTGCAGAAGTATTTGTCTATTTGGCATCCAAATCCAAAACCCAAAGGTGATTCCAAGATCCACCATTTTCAGAAGATGTTTCAGTCTGAAGTTCTGCTTCTGATCCATCTCTAGTTTAAATACAATTTTGCCTAGCATGGTTTCAGTTCTAGTGCAGACTGGCCTAATACTGCAGGGAGGTTTCTGACTGTAACAAATCTCTTTTTTAAATATTCCACGTTGCGGTTGTAGGCTGGTGGGGTTTGATTTTTGCTTTGAAAATACATTAATACTGAACCATAGCCTCTTTTTGGTGAATGGCGTTGTTGTGGTTTTTTTCTTCCCCTCAAATCAACAAATGGCTTTTTCCTCAGAACAACGCTTTTTTTCCATCATGAGTGCTTAGGAAAACATTGTTCAGCCAGTGTGTTATGGCGCATTAAGGGATGGAATGTGACTGACTCACTCGTATCATGTTCTATCTAGTATCATGTTTTATTGTGGTGTATCAGCTGACAAAGCTGGAGCAATTCAACCAACCTCACCTGTGAAACAAATATGCTAAAATGACTAGATATTTCCTATGCTATTAAGTGAATTTTTTGCTGTGCGTGGTTAAGTAAGTTAAGTAAGATAGTTTAACAATGGTCTCCTCACACACTTTTCCCATCTGCATGTGTCAAGGCATCTAGTCAGCTAGAATTCACCTTTCTTAGCATCTGAGTCATCCAAATTAAAATGTGTCCATTTGCATGTCCAAAAGTTGGCAAGGTTGCCTCTGTTTATTTCAGGTTTGTTTTTTGCCCGTTCCTCTGACTCACTAAAATGAACAGGATTTGGCCCTAGGAGAAGGCACTAACCTTTACAGTACTGTTCCGAATATCCCACCCCACATATGACTTCATTTGTTCTTCCTATGTATCTGAGTTTAAGGCCCCAGTTAAAATATTGGGGTGAAATTCAGGAAATCAAAGGAGTTGCACAAAGAGATGAAGCTGGCCTGGTGTCTTGTTGTCTGGTTCAGGAAGTGGAAGAAACTCAAACAGGGGAAGTTTTCTAGGCATGCTTTGTGTTTACATGGCTGCTGGACACAGTGCTTAGCGAGGGTGCACACATGCTGATATACTACTTACATATGGCTGTACAAAGTAGTGTGGCCCACTGGAGTGTCAGACTTTGGACCTGGGCTCTATTCTTCCCTCTCCCCTGATATTCTGGGAGACTTTAAGCAAGACATTTTGCCTTTTTGTGCAATGCTATGTATTTGCCATGACAGCATGTACAAATAGCTTATTACGCGCTAACTTGTGCATACGTTTCTTGCACATTTAAATGTGTGTAGCTGACTCAGATAATAAGCATATGTATACCAAATTCCAGTCTGGGTTACATTTTATTTTGAATGTGAGTGGAATCAGTCCTAGAGCCAATGCTATTAATCCCTCACTTTCACAAGTCAAAGGTATGATTCAAGTTTATCCTGCTCTAGCTCTGCTACTACATCCTATTGCTCACTTTTGGCACTCCCTGTGCTCTTCCAGCCCTAGTTTTCACTGATGTACAAATTGCCAATTGAGCCAAATGCTTTGTGGAGTTGATAAATGAAGATTAGATTTTTTTTTTACCCAAGAAAGCTTATGCCCAAATAAATTTGTTGGTCTTTAAGGTGCCACCAGACTCCTTGTTGTTTTTGAAGATTAGGGGGGGGGCGATTCAGATCACTTTTGCAGCAGTTTGAACTCCCCACTTCTGTCTAAGGAGAATAAGTACAGGCGCCTAAAGATCCTGAAAAATGAGGTGTTGGGGCAGGGACTGGACAATGAAAGCATTGACAGACCTTTCGTTGCATGTCTCATACATCATTGCTTTGCTTTTTCATCTCTGGTTTCCCCTTGATCAATAACATTCATCCTACTCAATGAACAAACTTAGTTTCTCTCTTTAGGATACAAAAATTACTGTTGCTCTGACTGCTCCTATTACCAGTTGACGCTGTCTGTCAGAAAAGAATGACTCTTCCTGTTCAGAAAGTGAACTTGATTTATTAGAGCAGCAACCAATAGCTGTCTGTGTCTTTATGAGAGCAGTGGGCAGGAAAGGGAGAACAGGAGGTATCTGCTTCTCCTGTATCAATGGGAGTGCTGCTGAACAGACATAAGATTGTTCCTGCCTAGTAGCAGGAGTTTGGGCTGAGGAAGAGGGACACATATCTAAGGACAGCCACAAGCATGATTGAACTCCTAGAATTAGCCAGCGGGTCTGGATCTTGCTAATTCTTTGGGTGGAAGTTCCAGTTCTTCGAGTGCTTGCTCATGTCCATTCAATGTACGTGTGTGCGCGAGCCACATGCACTGGTGCAAGAAGTTTTTTCCCTCAGTGGTATCCATAGGGGAATGGCTTTGGTGGCCCTTCCCCCCCCACCCCCGGTTTGTGGCTTCCTTGGATGCTATGACTTTAGCATGTGGCAAGCCATGGCCAAGTTTGAGGGCTCCCTCCCTGAGGCTTCTAAAAAGGTGCTCCGGGCAATCATGGAGGAAGGCACGACTGCGTCCAGGGCAATACTCCAGGCGGTGTCGGATGTGGCGGACACTACCACCCAAACCATGGCCTCAACCATCACTATGCACCGGGCATCCTGGCTGCTCCTCTCTGGCTTTTCCACAGAGGCTCAGCAGCAGATGCAAGCCCTTTCCTTCGATGAGCAAGCCCTGTCCGTGGAACAGACGGACAATAAGCTCCATGGCATCAAGGACTCTTGCATGACCCTTCAAATGTTGGGCCTGTATGTTCCGAGCCCTGCCCACAAGCAGTTCAAGCCACAGTAGCCTCAGGGGCAGGGGATCCCCCCTTGCCAGAAGCCTCCCGATAAGAAACCCAGAGGCTACTAGTGGCATCCTCACCAACAGCCTTCACAGGCTTCTCAGTTGATCTCAGCCCACCAGCCACCTTCCTCCTTTTCTCCCTGCATGGGCATCTATAGCATTGGACCGATGGGTCCTCAGTACAGTGGTGCAGGGTTACACCCTTCAGTTGCTTTCTATCCCTTCCCCCCCCCCCACCCTATCCCTTTTCAGGGACCCTTCTCACGAAAGTCTTCTTGTGCATGAGGTAGAGGGGTTACTGCAGATGGAGGTTGTTCCTCTGGAGTACAGGAGCAAGGGATTCTATTCCTGTTACTTTTTAATCCCAAAGCCAAGAGTGGTCTGTGACCTATCCTGGACCTGTGAGACTTGAACTGCTTCCTAGAGAAGCAGAAGTTCCTCATGGTCTCCACGGCCTCCATCATCCCCTCCCTGGATCCAAGAGACTGGTACGCTGCCCTCGATCTGAAGGATGAGTACTTTCACATCGCCATCTTCAAAGGGCACAGACACTTCCTCCAGTTTATGGTAGGTTTCAACCACTATCAATTTGCAGTCCTCCCATTTGGCCTAGCGACCAGGGCTGGCTCCAGGTTTTCTGCCGCCCCAAGTTGCAAGAAAAAAAAAAACGCCGATCATCAGCACTTCAGCAGCAGCTCAATCATGCCACTCCATTCTTCGGCAGCGAGTCCTTCACTCCATCTCTTCCTCTTCTGCAGCAGCCCAAAGAAAGAGGGACTGAGGGACCCACTGCTGAATTAACAGCCAAAGACCCAGACAGTCGGTCCAATAGTGGGCGAGGTGCCGCCCCTTTGTATTGGCCACCTCAAGCACCTGCTTCCTTAGCTGGTGCCTGGAGCCAGCCCTGATAGTGACAGCACCATAGGTATTTACCAAGTGAATGTCAGTGGGGTTGCTTACCTCAGATGTCAGGGTGTCCAGATCAACCCATACCTCAACGACTGGCTAGTAAGAGGCAGCTCCAGGTCCAAAGGGAGGTTGCTATGCTGTTAGCCACTTGCTGTCACCACGGCCTGTTGGTAAATGACAAAACATCCCTGTTAGTTCTGGAACAGAGGATAGGGTTCATCGGAGCGGTGCTCGACTTGACCTATGCCAGGGCATTCCTGCTGCTGGAGAGTTTCAGGGCATTGACAAACCTCATTGCAGAAGTCTCTGCATTTCCCCTGACCATGGCCAGAGTTTTCCTGCGCCTCCTGTGTCATATGGCAGCGTGTACATATGTGGTGCGCCACACCAGACTCTGGATGCAACCCCTGCAGCAATGGCTGGTGATGGTCTCCTCCCAGTCCAGAGAGACCACCTGAAGAAGGTCGTTACCATTCCTGCAATGATACTTACATCTCTGTGATGGTGGACCAACCCTGGGAAAGTCCTGGAAGGAGTTCACTTTGTCAGCACTCCTCAATCAGTCGAGTTGGTTTCAGATGCCTCAGACCTTGGCTTGGGGGCACACCTCGGCATTCTCCAGACCCAGGGTATGTGGTCCCCAGAGGAAATGATGCTACACATAAAAGTCAAATTGCTCAGGACGCTGAGCAGGGCATGCGTGGTCTTCTTGCTTTACGTGTTGGGCAGAGTGGTCAGAAGTCTTGATGGACAATATAACTTCAATGTTCTACATCAACAGACAAGGAGGAGCAGGATCCTCAGCCCTCTGCCAAGAGGCACTCAGTCTCTGGGACTTCTGCATCAACCACAGAATCCATCTAGAAGTGCATCACTTTCCAGGTGCCAGGAACACTAGCAAATCACCTAAACAGGGACTTCTCCTTTCACCTGAGTGGGTGCTCTAGGTACTATCTTCCAAAGGTGAGGAAGTCCCCAAATGGATTTCTTCACTATGTGAAAGAACAGGAGATGCCACAGGTTTTTATCCAGACAGGGTCTGGGAAAGGGCTCCCTCTCCAATGTCTTCCTCCTGTGGTGGGCAGGAAGCCTGACGGACACGTTTCCCCCAGTTCTGCTCATTAGCAAGGTCCTAGTGAAAATTGAGACAAGCCTCGGGTTATCATGATCGCCCCAGCATTGCTTCACCAGCAGGGGTTTGGGAAGCTGTCGAGCCTGGCAGCGATCCCTCAGCGACCCCTTCTGAACCGACCAGACCCACTGTCACAGGATCAGTGTCGACTCTTGGCCCCCCAACTTCATGTCCCTCCACCTCACAGCGTGGATGTTGCGTGGCTAAACCTTGAGGAATGCACCTGTTCAGTAGGGGTCCAGAAGGTCCTTGAGAGTAGAAAGCCCTTGACTAGACAGACTTACCTGGCAAAGTGGATGAGGTTCTCCCACTGGGCGACTGAACAGGGCATCTCCCCTTCACATTCTTTGGTGCAGCTGATCTTAGACTAACTGCTTCTTTGAGGAACTAGGGCCAGGCACACTCCTCTATCAGGGTGCATCTGCCGGCCATTTCTGCCTTTCATCCACCCATCCAGGGGCAGATGGTGTTCTCTCATGACAGGATGGTTGTGTTCCTCAGAGGTCTTAAGAGACTTTATCCACAAGTTCAGTCCCCAGTCCCTCTGGGGATCTAAACTTGGTTTTGTCCAGAATCACAGGCCCACCCTTTGAGCCTTTGGCCTCATGCTCCCTGTCTCACTTATTGTGGAAGGAAGCTTTCCTGGTGGCGGTGATGTCAGCAGGGAAAGTCTCCGAGTGAGCCCTGACCTCAAAACCCCCGTACATGGCCTTCTATAAGGACAAGGTCCAGTTCTGAACCCACTCAGCCTTCTTTCCTAAGGTGGCTCACATGGAAAGTAGATACTAGGACATCTTCCTTCCAGTTTTCTGTTCCAAGCCCCGTGAGACTAGTGAAGAGAGGCACCTTCACGCTTTGGACGTAAAAAGGTCCCTGGCTTTCTACTTAGATCAGACAAAGCCTTTCTGTAAGTCAACTTAGCTCTTCATCTTTACAGCTGATAAGATGAAGGGCCTCCTGGTGTCCATGGCGAGGATTTCTAACTGGATCACATATTACATTCGGACCTGCTACGAGTTGGCAGGAAACCCTTGGCCGCCGATCATCAGAGCCCACTTGACTAGAGCACAGGCATCTTCGGGCAGCCTTTCTGGCACACTTTTTGATCCAGGACATTTGTTGAGCCATGACGTGGTCCTTGGTGCACTTGTTCACAGACCACTACGCTGTCACTCAGCAAGCCAGAGACGATGCTGGGTTCAGCAGAGCTATATTGTAATCTATACATCTGTGAACTCCTACCCGCCTTCAAGGGGTACTGCTTGGGAGTCACCTAAGTTGAATGAACATGAGCAAGCACTTGAAGAAAAGACAGTTGCCTTTTTCTGTAACTTGTGCTCTCCGAGATGTGT
This sequence comes from Gopherus flavomarginatus, assembly GCF_025201925.1. Lineage (NCBI taxonomy): Eukaryota > Metazoa > Chordata > Testudines > Testudinidae > Gopherus > Gopherus flavomarginatus. Next base: position 21,415,987 of record NC_066618.1, read on the forward strand.
TGCTCATGTCCATTCCACAACCCGCCCTCCTTCCCCACTGTCGGAGTTTTACAGCAAGAAGGAACTGAGTGGGGGGAGCCGTGGCTCCTTATACACCTTGGCATATGGGCGCCACTCCAAGGAGCACCGAAGCCAGTCCCCTATGGATACTGCGGAGGGGAAGAAACTTCCGGTACCAGTGCATGTGGCGAGTGCACACACCTAAGTTGAATGGACATGAGCAACATATCTCAAACACCAGTTACGGAAAAAGGTAACTGTCTTCTCTGAGGAATGATGGCTTTGCAGAGAGATGACAGTCATCTGACAGCTGTCTGACCATGAGCCCCATGAGCTTTTTGAGAATGTGATGCCAATCCAATGGCAAAAGAGATTCACGCAGCAGTGGGAATGGTCCCAGGGAAGATCCTCTAAAGAACCTGTCCCACCATAGGACCTACTGCACAGCCAGCTTCTCCAGAGCTTATACAATCAGGAGCAGCTAGTCAGTAGAGCAATGTTCGTTCATGACATCTGAGGAGCTGTGCAGTCTTTTAAAATCATTGGTGAAAGAGCAAGTTAGTCAAAGGCCAGACTGAATTTTCATAACAGTGATGTGTTGCGCTCTCTCTCTCTTTATCTTAGACACCCAGGTTCTGGAGTCAAGTGTTTACTTGAGAATTCTCAGCTTTAATTTTTTTTAAAAGTGAGTTTCTAACCCTCATAGTTATGGAGAAAAGCTTGGAAACATGAACCCTACAGGCTCAAAAACAGAAAGCAAATAAAATGCTAAAATGTAGAGCCCTGGATAATGATTTTTGAATGTGTGGGGCTGACAGCGTTGTGGTGCATGCAGCACATGTTTCTGAGTTAGGCCTCAATCCTACAGTGAGCTCAATGCCGATCAACCCCCACTGAGTTGAGTGGGCTCCTTGCAAGTTCAGGGTATTGTTCACCACGTGTTCTGTTCTTTAGAAGCCAGCCAGAGCGGCTGTATCTTGACCTTGCATGTTGTATATATTTAGTAAATGTGAATATTTGGATCTCACCATACCCATGTGGTTTCTTCATGCTGCTATTTTTGCGCAAGGACTCAGTGATCCATTTACGGGCTAAATTCTGCTCTCCTTTAGAACTGATACAAAATTTTCCCATGCAAATTTGAGTTTTAATATCAAATGCTGTTGTGTGGGTAATATTTATTTACATTTTCTTTCAAATGTAAATTTGAGATTGTTCATCTATAAAACTGAATTTTTTTTAAACATTTGTAAAGCATCTGGAGCCACCTATGGAGGTGAATATAAATACATGAAATATCTTCCCTTCCTCTTGTGCCATGCTCTGTCGTGCCGTGCCATGCCATGCCATGCCATGCTTGATGGTGATTGCATGAATCGAGGGGATGTTAATCAAATGAACTGAACTTTGGCACTTCAGGTGCGTCAACATAGCCCACAGAAGCGAGCCTCACAGCCTGGGTCAACAGATGTGGGTTCATGCTAGCACTCTAGAAATAGCTGTGTAGACAGCATTTGGAAGTGGGCTCAGGCTCTGAAGCCGAGGGAGGGAGGTGAGCTTCAGACCCTGAGCTCCAGCCCAAGCTGCAACTTCAAAGCACTGCCTATACAGCTACTTTCAGAACACTAGGCTGAGCTGCAAGCACCAGAGTCTATCAACACAGGCTGGGAGGCTTGCTGCCACAGCTGTGTAGAGATACCCCTAAGGGCCTGCTCAAAGCCCACTGAAGTCCAGAGGGGTTTTCTCTGTGGGCTTCAGATCAGGGTCTTTAGAATGTAAGCCGTTGTGTTTGTACAAGTACAATGAGGCTCCAATCCTGATTTATAAATAATTTAATAGATGCCAGAAAAGGAACACTATGGTCCCATTTGACCTCCAGAACACAACCCTGGCCATAGAATTTCACCTACTAATTCCCACATCTAGCCCAGTAGCTTATGCTTCAGCTAGAGCATCTCTTCTTAGGATGACGTATAGTCGATTTAAGTAATTATTTCTTCATAATCATTGTCTTACAGAACATGCCCCAACCTCTCTCAATCCAAAAAATAAGATGCTCCCTGCCTATCTGTCTAGGTTGTATAGTCTCTGCCATTCTTTACAGCAGGAAGTTCAGAAACAGGAAAGCAGGTGGAGAAGTCTAGGGTTTGATTGATACAATGTTTGAATCAATTTAACTATTTCAGGGACAGAACTAGATTTTTTTATTTATTCAATTTACCAACAATTAAACCAGCACATCCCCTCATATGAGCAGTTATATCAATATAAAGGTGTTTTGTTACTAAATTTATAGGAATATTCTATAGTGGTATCAGCATTTTTATACCAGTATAACTACATCCACACTTGGGTTATATTGCTTTAACTATAATGGTAGAGTTAATGGTACAATTTTTATACATAGACAAGGCCTCACACGTGTTACATAGACTAATGTTAAACAGGCCATCAAGCTAAATCTCACTCCTGAAGGTGTGATTTTATTTTGACAGACAAACAGGACTATTACGTTAGGTAACAAATAATACACAATGTCTGATGAAGAACTCTAGATGCCACTGAACATACTGTATGAAAGATTCTACGTTCTTCCAGTTTAAATTATGCACTGCATTCTGTACAATACTTTTCTGCAACAAAACTAGACAAACCTCTCTTCCGATCTGTCAGTTGCTGTGCTATTTCTGTTAATATAGATAAGTATTCAGTGACTTAAATCATGAGCTTCCTTCCAAGTGCAATAGTTAAGAAATCCTGTCAACACACTAACATAAACCAACCTTCTCAAACCAATTTGGATCGCCTCAGAATGTGGAATTTATTACTGGGATTAGTTAACTTAAACACTGACTTAGTAAAAACTAAGCCCTGTTATCATTTATGAGCCTAGAAAGAGCTGGTTTGCTCCACTGAGTTTAATGTACTCTGTTCAATTTTTTGAGCTCATAAATAAAGCAGTGTTTTGCTTTACCTTCAGTAACCATGGCATCATGTTCCTGAGACTCCAGATTAAACTGGAATGGATGCTAAAAATCTCTTCTTGGCATCCAGCAAGAACCTTTCACATTCTGCGATACCTGCCTCTTATTTTGATATAGCTACACAACAGTACTTCAGACATCAAGTCTACAACCAGATCTGTTGGCATGAAATATTGTCATTCCCCCCCCCACACACACACACACACACAACTTCTCCGTCTTTTGCAGTTTCTAAGGGTTCAGTGCTGTGAAATTTATCAGCCTGGAGTTCTAGAGGAATCAGACCTTCAGAGATCTGAAGTTAAAAGTGAGAAATTCATTGAAGTTGAGGTAACATGGAGTCAACAAGTGGTTTGATATAAGGCCACATTGTGCCGTGCATGTTTGAACAGCTCCACAATTTGGATGGTCTTGGGGTTGAGTCTGGGCTTGGACTTAGATCTGAGTTCAATTCTTGACTCTGCCCCAGACCTTGTGTGAACCTTGGGTAGGTCACCTAACCTTTCTTTGCTTCTGTTTCCTATCTTTAAAATGAGGATAACATTGCTTCCTTTCTCTCACTCTTGAGCCATCAGCTATTTAGATTGTAAGCTCTTTGGGGCAGGGTCTGTTTCATTAGTATGTAGGACAAGCACATAGTAAAATAATGTGACATGAACTTACTCCATCACATGGAGATATGAGTGAGTAAATCATATGACTTAGGAAAGCTATGTAAGGTGCTTCCCACTCGTAGCAATAAGGATGAAGCAGATGTTCTAAGCATCAGAAAAACAAAGTTTTTATGGGAGATGTCTGTTTGTGATCTAGTGCATCCTGGTAATGCATATCTTCTAATCCTTTCTATCTAGCAAGGTACTTGTTATATCAATCACTGTAGAATCTGAGGATCTCCTCAAATAATAAACTGTTTTTTCTCCCATCCAGGCCTGTCAGCAAGGAGTTTGATTAATTTATAGCAAGTATGTATATATGAAGGAGACATTGAGGGAAAACTGTGTAGAAGAGATTAATAAATTTTAAGGCCAAAAGGGACCATTATGATTATCTTGTCAGGTCTACTGCATAATACAGGACATAAAATTTCACCAAGTGACTTCTGCCTCAGGTCCATAACTTCTGGTTGAGTTAGAGCAGATCGTTTAGACAGACATCAACTCTTGAGTTAAAGACTTCAAGTGATGGAGAATCCACCACATGCATTGTGATGGTAAAATCCAGCTCCTACGAAAGTTGCATCTCTTCATTCTCAAAACTGCTACTACTAGTTAACAATTTCATGGTTTCAGTCTGACATTGCTATCGTGAGAGCTCAAGGTCCTAAACGTCCCATGCTAGCTAGAATAGCTTCTAGCTGGAGTTTTTTTAGGTTGCATAGCTTTGTTCCTAGATCGATGTTCCAATAATCCAATGTGGAGGTCATGTGTGTGGATAACCATAGCCAGCTTTGTCTTAAGGGATGGTGCTCAGTTTTCTGCCCAATCACAGGGCAAGATGTGGGGAGTAGACTTTTTTGCCCTTTTTAATGTATATATTTGAACATCCAGTAGCACAGGGAAATCCAAATGGAGCTGAAGGTCTTAACAAATGAGTACAGATGCCCTCAATGTAGAGGATGTTAAAGAAAAGGAAAGTTCTGTGAAACGATTCCTTCTGCCCACTAGTATAGTTTGTCTTTCGTGGGTTCTCTCTACTAGATCTTTCATTTAGTCAACAGAAGCCCAAACATATCTGTACATGCTGAATACATTGGGTCAGGGTCTTTCCTATGATATGGTGGCAGAAAGGGATTGTAAAGCCAACAGATCCAACCAGATGGGAATTCTCCTAGTGTTACCGAAGTCCCTGGTCAGCATAGCAATTCTCCCCCTTCCCCGAGAGGTGAGAGTGTGACTGGAAGAAAGGAGGCGTGGCCAGAACTTGACTATGTTCCAGTAGTCGGAGGCCTCTTGACACTGGTCAACAACATATTCTGAAGTAACCTTAAGGCTAATCTAAAAAACTCTAGGGACCGCGCCAATGTAGAACAAACCCCAGGATTAGCGTGCCGCATTATATGCCTTCTGTGGGTACAGCCGGTGTCTATTGGCTGCAGCTGAGAATGTAGGCTAGAATATATGCTCTTTAAGTGCCCATGTAAAAGCAGTTTAAGCTATCTTTTTCTGTTTTAGATAAAACATAATCCAACTCAAGCTGACCTTGCCAAGTAGTGCTACAACGATGCTATGAGATCTCTGAAATCAAGAGCAGAAGAAGCAATCTTTAGAAATATCCTAACAATAGCAACATTTAATGGAATTGTATAGCTTATCTAAATAAATAAAAGAGAAGTTATTTCTTATGGCAAAGGCCGATCTTGGAGATTTCCCTTGAGGGAAAATCAGTAAAGCAAAAAAATCTCCATTAAACCAAAGGGATGTCAGTTAGACAGCAGAAATTGGAGAAACCACTCAAGCAAGAAGAGGATTAGGCTACCGCCTATCAAAACACGTGCGTATCAGTTTGTTATAGTGAGTTACACAGAAAGCTGTTCCTCCCAACCACCAATTGCAGCTACTGCAAAGATGGGAGGAGAATATACATAATATACATTCCTTAAGCTAAGATCTTCCAGATGGGACCATTACAAGTCTGTTCTGTTCTTATCCTGGTAACCTAGAAGGAGGACTGAAATACATACATTGTGGGTACTTTGAAGAGAGGAACAGTAGCTCTGAATATGCAAGTTCCTTTGACCTTCAGGTCAGAGAATATTTGCTTCCTACATTATAACCAAATGTAGGGGTTGTACTGTGTAGTGGTGCACTCTGTGGAATACAGATGGGTAGGGACCAACTTCTACTTTATTCTTCCTGTAAAATGAAACATTATTTGCATAGCCATTCCCTTACTACATCATCTTAGTTACATAGCCTCTCCCATAGTGGAACCATTAAACCAACATTCCTTTCCTCCCACTCAGTTTTTGCTACTTTAATTTCTCAAAGTAACATGTTCTGTTTCACTTGCTATAAGTTATTTCGAATAGATTTTTTTTCAGTAACTGATTCTTGATTCAATTCAAATTAGCACCCTCAAGCCTTTTCTGTGGCCTCTGTGTGATTCTGTATTCTGCATCAACACCTTTGTTTGAGCTTTTTGGAAGTGATCAGATGGATCGTAATAAGCTATTGCGCCATCAGAGTACTTGTCCTGGGCTAGAACAAAACAACTTGTCACCTTTGCTTATCTTTTACAATATCTACTTTGATCTACATAGTTTAATGGACACTTTTTTTCCTCACAGCACTGCTGGAGCGATATTCTTCCCCACCATCAGTCAAGCTTACCTTACTGATTTCTCCCTAAATAAGGTCTAAGTTTGGAATTTAGCTCTGCTTTTTCTTTAGGCCATACTTGGAAAATTGTTAATGTCAGCATATGTAAAATTAGGTCTCTGTACTTCAGTTTCAGATATGGCTAATTTTGAAGTAATGTGTACCTGTCCATCTCTGTCTAGCTGTCTATATGGCCCCGTCGTTATAATATGACTGCCAATTCTTCTGTGAGATAGGGACAACACAACTCTTCTGTGAGATAGCGACATATTATTCTCATTTTACATGTGGTGAATGAGGCGCAAAGAGTGAGTGGATTGACCAAGTTCACACATGTGATTTAAAGATGGCATTGATCTATTTACTTCCATGCTATGGCGCTCTGCAATGTGTACAGCTCATTACTCAATTTATATTCCACATGGAGTCTATATCTTTACAGTGGTGGCTTCTTAAATTAGATTCAGACTAAAGACAATTTTCAAGTGGCTTGTGATCAGTTTCTAAATATTTTTCTCTTCTGTATTAAGTTGCCTAGCACTTTCTGTTGCAAAAATTCTCCCAGCAAGGTTTTGGAAGACCTGTAGTATCTCTCAAGTTCGCAGCAGGAATTTGAAATTTAGGAGGAGAACATTCTTGAGGTCAGTGAGATGCCTTATTAGCCCCATGAAAAGCCATTAATATTTTTAAAACTATGAACTGCTGAAAATGGCCACTTCCCAGTGGTGCTTTGCTTAGGAGAGCTTGCTGCTGGAGCGCTGCCAAAAACTGGTCAACATTCCATTTGCACTGTCCATGTACCACTCTTGTGCCACACTGCTCTGGATGGCACACAGACAAAATGGCAGTGGCAGCAGCGGCAGCTGTTGCTACTTTCATCCCAAAATGCCCTTTGACCTAGGGGAAGATGCACTGGGCTGAAAACCAGGAGACTGAGTTCAGTCTCATTTCTTCTGTTGATTTGTGCTGGTAATTCTGTGCCTTCACATTCCTCTTTATTGACCAAGGCCTCATGCTACACTGAGAGGTTACATGAGCTGCGAACAGAACCCAGATCTCTAATATTGTAGACCTAAGTATCAGGCTTTTAGCCACATGGCCTCTGAGAGAATCTACCAAATCTTTATACTGTCTGCAGCCTCCCAGAGTCCTCTACAATTACTATTTTAAATAGCTCAGAAGTAGAACTAATACTAAATGTCATTCACTTACACTGTTCATATAGCACAAATTTTATTGTCACTAGCTCAGTCATCTAGCTTTTCTTGCCAAAATACCTGTGTCATAAACAGATAGCTAAGGGTTAATGTCTCTTACACCTGGAAAGAGGTAACCTGAAGCACCTGACCAGAGGACCAATCAGGAAACCAGACTTTTTCAGGTCTGGGTGGAGGAAAGTTTTGTGTCTGAGTTCTTTGTCTTCTGCCTGTACTCCCTCTCTGCTATGGGAAGGATTTTTCTATCTCCTGCCTTTCTAATCTTCTGTTTCCCAGTTGTAAGTACAAAAGATCAGATAGTGATTTATATGTTTTTTTTGTATTTTACATGTGTGTAGTTGCTGGAGTGCTCTGAATTGTATTCTTTTTGAATAAGGCTGTTTATTCATATTTCTTTTAAGCAATTGACCCTGTATTTGTCACCTTGATACAGAGAGACCATTTTTATGTATTTTTCTTTCTTTTTATATAAAGCTTTCTTTTTAAGACCTGTTGGAGTTTTTCTTTAGTGGGGAACTCCAGGGAATTGAGTCTGCAGCTCACCAGGGAATTGGTGGGAGAAAGAAGTCAGGGGGAAATCTGTGTGTTAGATTTACTAGCCTGACTTTGCATTCCCTCTGGGTGAGGGGGGAAGAGAGATTAGCTCTCAGTACTTCTGTTTTCCAAGGCTGGAAACGGGGAGGGTGGAATCCCTCTGTTTAGATTCACGGAGCTTGCTTCTGTGTGTCTCTCCAGGAACACCTGGATGGGGGAAGGGAAAAGGTTTATTTCCCTTTGTTGTGAGACTCAAGGGATTTGGGTCTTGGGGTCCCCAGGGAAGGTTTGGGGGGACCAGAGTGCCCCAAAACACTCTAATTTTTTGGGTGGTGGCAGCTTTACCAGGTCCAAGCTGGTAACTAAGCTTGGAGGTTTTCATGCTAACCCCGAAATTTTGGACACTAAGGTCCAAATCTGGGACTAGGTTATGACAAGCTGTCCTCCAGCTGACAGACCATTTTTGCTTAAGAGATCTTAGCTTTGTACTTTAATAAAATGGGATAATGTTAACTTTATGGCTTTATTTAAATTTAATGGATCAATACTGTGACAAAGTTCCTCCTCTACCTTGGTGGGTCCTGCACTTATTGGCAAATTTGCTCACCTCAGTGATCTTCCCCACAGTCTGGGTCAACTCCTCCTGTGTCTGATCAGGAGTTGGAGGTTTGGGTTCCAGCCCAGGGCCCTGTGGATTGCAGCTGTCTATAGTACCTCCTGTAACAGCTGCATCACAGCTATAACTCCCTGGGCTATTTTCCCATAGCCTCCTCCAAACACCTTCTTTATGCTCACCGTAGGATCTTCCTCCTAGTGTCTGATAATGCTTTTACTCCTTAGTCCTCCAGCAGCAAACCCTCTCACTCTCACTCTCAGCTCCTTGTGCCTCTTGCTCCCAGCTCCTCACATGCACTTCCTCTCCTCTAGCTCCCCACTCCCTGACTGGAGTGAGCTCCTTTTTAAACCCAGGTGCCCTGATTAGCCTGCCTTGATTGGCTGCAGGTGTTCTAATCAGCCTGTCTGTCTTAACTGGTTCTAGCAGGTTCCTGATTACTTTAGTGCAGCCCCTGCTCTGGTCACTCAGGGAGCAGAAAACTACTCATCCAGTACCCAGTATATTTGCCCTCTACCAGACTCCTGTACCCCACTGGCCTGGGTCTGTCACAATACATATTTATACTTTATTCAATTAGATCTATAGAATTAATTAGCCCTATTGTTAAGGACATGGGGATGCCTGTAATATTTTATGGATATTATACCATCTGTTTGGCTGATTGTGATTGTGGTGTTTACTGCATGTATACGAGGGGTTAGTTTAGAAGGGGTAAGCAGCACCTATGCAGGAATGGGAGAAACAATGGCTCCTGATAACAGCTACTCTGCAAACACTGTGACAGTGCAGAAAACCACTTTGGAATCAACCACTGACCCCCAATGAGCCGCTTAAAGCAATTTAACCATGCTCAAGTGACACAGGAAAGACTAATAAACGGACACTCTCTCCCTAAAGTGAAGAGACAGAGGTTTTTAACTACAGTTAACCCAGACTCCAGATGTTGGTGTTGTGGCACCTGGTACCCCAATATTGATCACTGTCAATTAATTAGGATATATTTTGTACAAAGTATGCTAGACGTTATCTCATTAAACTGTATGTGCTATCATTGTATGTGAAATTATGAAGTTTGGCTATGTATGTGTTACTGAAACATGTTGTGAGGTTGAAAACACCCTCAAACAGCCTTTCAGTAAAAAGGCCAAACAATGTTAATGGCTCATTGAGGAAATGCAGACAAGTACAAGGATTACCCCAGGAACTGTGAACAATAGAAAAATCTCAGACAGCACTACACAATGGGAACTGTTTGACCCCGGTCACAGCAAAAGAGTTTTTTCCAGCAAGTGGGAAGAAGATATAAAAGGGAGCCAATGACCTCATGATGGTACCTCACTCCCCCTATAGGAACACACCTGGAAACACTGAAGGGGCAAAGACTGAACTGTGGGAAGTGATGGTCCCAGGCTAGAGGGATTTTTAGCCTGTGTATGAAAACCGGGGAAAGCCAAGGCAGCTTGTGCCTTAAGAATCTGCTAGCCTATATATCACAAGGGGTGACAATTTGCTAATTTTATATCCTATTTAGTGTGTTACGCTCAGTTTGCAGTTTTGTTTATTCACCAAGGTAATCGGGTTTGAGCTGTTTGCTATCACGTATAATCACTTAAAATATCTTTTGTAGTTAGTAAACTCGTTTTGTTAGTCTAAAGCCAGCGAGTATGCGGAAGTTATAACTTGGGGCCAAAAGCTGTTGCATCTCTCTCTCCACATCAAGGGAGGGGGTGAATTTCATGAGCTTACGCTGTACAGTTCTCTGTATAACGTTGGGTTTACCCTTCAAAGGGGGGTGTGCACTTGAGTAACTGGGCAGGTCCTTAGCTGAGCCTTCCTATGCAGAGCAGATCTCAACATCGGTGTGATGCTACAGCTGGGTGTGTCCCTATCTGTGTGTATGCTGGTGAAAGAACAAACTTGGAGAGCATAACAACTTGTCACAGAAGCACAGTGTGAGAGGGAGCCCAAGCGGGCTCATTGGTACCTCAGTTCCAAGTGGCTGCCCAGGGGGAACCTGTCACAAGTATGTCTGGGATAAGACAGTTTACTGAGGCCTATAGGTAAGATGGATATGTATGTAGGTCTTTTATTGTGGTAAAGACCCTTTTCTCTGGTTATCCTTTGTGTCCCTACTGTTAAGTTTAAAAAAAATACTTTGTTCTGAAGAGGCTGTTCGGGGTCACTGTATTAACTACCAGTCACAGCTCTCAAGGGAAGACTTGTGGGGCTCAAGCCCCATAGGGCCCTCTGAATAACTATGGTTAGTGCACAGACAGCAGTAGTGTGGGGAGTTGGTCTAAGAGTGAGAAAATGGTGGGATCCATCCCAGGACAAGTGAAGGCAGGAGACCTAAGACCTGAAGGGGGTGCACTCAGTGAGACCAAAGGAGAGGACAGAGGTGCAGTCAGCCCTGAACCATGGCCCCTATCTTTAGGTGAGGGCCTCCTTTTACAGTAACTCCCAGCTTTTCCATTTTAAGAACTTTGATTTCAACTTTATTACGGGAAACTGGGATTTTTCTTTGCATGTTTTATTGATCTTGGGCAAATCATTACCTCAATAGGACATTTGCCTAACTAACTCCCCTAGGGTATCTAACTTCTACTTTTCACAAGCACTATGCAGTGCTAAACTCATGTTGTATGGTGGGTCTGATCTGATATCCTGCCACTTGGTATGGGCCATATTCAGCAAAACTTATTAAAATAAAAGAAGAAAAAGATGCACCATATTGGTAATTACGTACATTTATCTTTGATTTTGGTGACTGCTACTGCTGCTCCCTGATACCTGGCATCTCTTAGCTTAAACCAGTACATCAACATTTGGAGCGAATGACTCCGCTGTGGCTATCTCGAGTATCAAATTCAGGCGGGTGTCACTTAGCTGAGAATGTAGTTTAGATTTGATATTTATGATGGAGAATACTTGCTCACATATGTACTTACAAACATGGAAAGTGTTCTTGCTGCAAAGGACTTCAAATTGGGATAATTTGATTCCAGATATTGGTAAAACTTGGGAACGCGAACATCAGGAAAACTTGCCTTTCTACAGAGTGTCACACTGCAGTTAAATATGCTCCATTTGGCGCTCCTCTGGTCCATCATGCACATTGACAGAAAATGGAGTGCTAAAAACTGCAAGTTCTCCTTTATGGTTCCTGAGGTCAGAGAACCATTCTTGATTTTTTTTCTCAGTTTAACAATTTTGCCCACATACCTGTCTGTGGTGTCACCACATTGAGTCCCAACAGTGTCATGTAATGATTTCAAGGTGGAAAAATGTGCCAAGTCACTCTGGGAAAGTTGCTTCTCCCACAGCTGAAGCTTACATTCAAAAGCATGAATGTTGTCCTCTTATTCTGTGGCTACTTGTATGTACTCCTGCTTTCTTGTGTTGAGTGAGTTCTGGTGCTCTGTAATACCTGCTATGAAAGCAAGGTTTTGAAGCCATTCATTGTCCTGTAATTCATCTTCCCTGTTGTTGCCTGATTCTTTTTAAGCTTAATAATGTTTGGATCAGTGGCCAAGTGATCTGACTGTGATAAGGTTCTTATTCCAGAATCAGGCTGCTCAGAACTAATGCTATGCAGTTCAATATCTTCTGGGGATTTTGGGGTGGATGACAGGGGCTCTCACACTGAGGGCAAAGTAAAACCTTAGATATCTTTATTAAAATAATAAACAAAGCCAGAGAAGGACCAAGCCACATAAAAAGGTAGAGATAATATAATAATCAGGGTTATCTGCGGTAGCATTCTTTGCATAAGCGCTTAGAATTGCATACTCTCACCCTTCCTTGAGGACCTGGTGCAAGAGACAAAAGAGACAGGCCTGTCTCTGGCATGCCATGGTGTCCAATGGTCTAAGTTTCAAAATGAGTTGAAGAGTCAAATAGTAGAAAGCAAACAGTGATGGAAGGAGTCCAGAAAAGAACAAGCCCCCAAACCATATGATGGCTGTCCTGTTATAGGATCTGAGCATCATCTGCTCATGCTTAGTCCTCCATGCCAACTTTTAGCCTTTTCACCCTCATAATATTGAGATGTACTTATTCTGTTGGTTAACATGTGTAACTGCCATCTTAGCTCATTATCAGACCCAGTCACCTCTTGCTTAAGCAGATTTGCTGTTATTACTTCCATGTTTCTTGTGGTCGCACTGACTGGTACACTCTAACTCCTACCATTGAGTAAGCTCTCCTTAGTTCCCAACATCTACAGGTAACCCTTAGGCCATTTATCTATGCCAAGGATTATGGCCTACTTAAGCTATGCTAATGCTTAAGCTAATGTCTTACAGGATACAGGCCTAAAGGTTTCTTGTGTTACAGCTGAATATAGCAGCTAAATACAACGAAGGCAAACCAGTGAATATAATAGGCAAGCTTGGGCTATACCTTTCCGTTCCATGAAAAATTAAATCTCACCATAGAATTCAAAAAAGTGCTTCAACACAGCTCCTTGATTTAGCCACCGAACTTCAGTGTCATATTGAATGTGACCATGAATGTCACATTCTTCCAACAGCTGGCTGAACTGCTGGTGTTTGAGACCTCCAACTCAAATGTTTAACCACATCCTGACATGATTCATTTTCAAAGTTTTACTACAGAGATCATATTGATGCTGCTAAACTGTGTGTTATAGTTGATTGCAATTTGGCCTTCAGTTTTGTCACAACTCCAGCTTTCTTGCCCACCATTGATGATGCCATTATGGCCAGACTAACAGCACTTGTCCAGTCCACATGCAGTTTGTTCAGATCTTCTCCAAATTGTTGAAGAGGTAATTTGCTGCAGTCTCTCACTGGCACCAGTTCTATAAACTCCTCTGCTAAGACCCATATTCTCATCAGCTTCATGAATGGACACTGCTAGCTGAGATGCATTACTTATATCAGTGCTTTCATCAATTACAACTGGACAAAGCAGCAAAGGACTTTGCTTTGTCCCAGGGTTGACTGTTGAAATTCTCAGATACATTATTGATGCTCTCAGCAATTGTGTTTCTTGAGAAGCTGATATTTTCTAAAGTTAGCCGCTTATCCGGACACAGTATTTCTGCAGTTTTTAGCATACAGTTTCACAAAAATTCTCCCTCAGAAAATGGAGTCAATGACACAGCGATTTCATGGACAATAATATAGTTCGCCTTAACAGCAGCATTGCTTACATTACGAGAATTAGTAAACACCAATTGCGGCTTTTTCAACTAGTGTGCTAATTCAGAGTATTTATCTTCATGTAACTTTCCTGTGTACTTATTTTTTACCATGGTTTGCATCATGTCTCTGAATGTTGTATTCTTTTACCACAGCTACCTGTTTCTTACAAATCAAGCACATGGGCTTTCCATTTATGTCCACAAAGAAATATGAACTTCATTTCTTTTGAAATTCATGACAAAGACACGATGACCACTTGTCACAAGCTGAATGAAGAAAGGAAAGGGTAGAAGGAAAAATATCTTCCCTTCTATTCTTTTTTTTTTTTAATTTCTATTTAAAAGGAGTCTATCAGTCCAGCAGATGCAATAAGCATTCATCCTTTGACTCATATGAAGTTTCCTATTCTTTGATTTGCAGATTGGGTTATCTACTGAGCAGCCGTCAGGTAAGTGCTTTTCAGTGCCATTTCCCCGTACCCGGACATGTACCAGCTTCCACCAGATGTGTGCTTCTCTGGCACCTCTTAAATACCACCATTTGATTCTACACTTGTATGCAAAGATGTGCTAGATTGCTGCACTCAAGTTTGGATTATGCGAGTGTGACTTATAGAGCACGCCAGTGTGTTGCACTCTAACTCCCCTGTGTGGACCCTGCTGCTGTGCACTGAATGTTCCTTAATGCACCTTGATGTAGTCCTATTTAAAACAGCACTACATCAATGTACGCTATCAGGTTCTACATGGGAGATTTACAGCATAACACAGTGGTGCATTCTCCAAACCACACCCCTGTCATACTGACTCCAGCATCTTGTAGACAAGCCATAAGATCAACAGGAAGTCAGTGGGCTGGATGAAATTGTACCACAGAGCGGATCTGGCCCGTGGGCCAAATGTTTCACAGCCCTGCACTAACAGCACTTAAAAGTAGCCAAGTATTCAGCATATCTGATACCCAAAGCAAATCATGGTTCCCCCAGGAATACTCAAGAGTGAACATTTAGATCAGAAAATAAAACTCTGTGCAAGCACATATAATACTGTCTCCTCCTGGTTTTCCTCCTTTCTTGCTAATTGTTCCTTCAACATGTCCTTCGAGGATCCTCCTTATCTCCTCACCTCCAACTTTCTTTAAGGGTGTTTATAGAGCTCTTTCCTGGGTCACCTTCTCTTCTCTTTTTTTGCATTAACTCTAGGTAATCTCATCTGCAAACACAAATACAGCTACCATCTCTGTGCTGACATCTCACAGGTCTACCTTTCTCCTCCAGCCCTGTTTCCTTCTATCCAAACTCAGATCTTAGCCTGTCTCTCTGACTTCTCCTTGTGGATGGCTAACCATCATCTCAACCTCAACATGGCTAAAATGGAGCCTCTTAATCTTCCCCATCCTAACCTAAAACTCTCATCCAGGCTTTCATCCCACATTGTGCTTATTGCAACTTCCTTTGCTCTGGCCTTGAAAAATGCGAAGTTGCCCCATTAATTTCTGTTCAGAATGCTGTGGCAAAGATTATTTTCCTAATTTGTCACTTTGACTGTGTCACCCCTGTCTTTGCATCCCTCCGTTGACTCCCTCTTATCAAACATAAGCTGCTTGTCTTCCCTTTCAAGACCCTTCACAGCCTATCCCCACCCTACTGATCATCTCTCATTCACTGTCGAAAGATTGAGTTCTGGCTCCCATCAGCCCTTAGTGCCAGTCTCCACTACCTACTTGTTACAAAAACCTTTGTACTCTGCCCCATGATGCCCCACACACTTGGAAGGAGCTTTCCATAAACATCTGCAAAGCTACCTCATGGTCAGTCTTTCAAATCCCTCCTTAAAACAACTTTGCCTGGAAGCCTACAGAACACTTGGCAATGGCTAGGCTGCAGGTGTGCTGATACCACTGCCTGTCATGCAGAGCAATATTCTCACCGTTTCCTTGTACTCACCCATTTTTCTCTGTATCCATCTGTTGTCTCCTGCCTTATACGCGGATGGTAGCTCTTTGGGGCAGGGACCATCCTTTTCTGTATTTGTACAGCAGCGAGCACAATGCAGTCCTGATCCATGACAAGACACTGTGGTAGTACAAGTAAATAATAACTATGAAGGAGAGTAATAATTCTTGTTTAACACAGCACTATGCCTAAATTTCTTCTCAGTCTTATGCTTTTGAATTTCATTTGGAAAAGTGAAGTTTACACCACTTTACTTCTCCAATTATCCATCTAATATTGATTTTTTTTAAAAAGCCCCAAAGATTTTGCTTAGCCTTGTGAAATGGTATTGCACTTTATTTCATTCTATAGTATAATTTACCAGATGCATTTTTTTAATATGCAGTTTTTTGAGAAGCCACTGGAGGGACACCTCCACTACAAAAGGAAAAACAGTTGCAACCAGCACACACACACACATGCACCCTCACTCAAATGGAGGACTGAGCAGATGAGTCAGTTCTGGATAAAAATCAAAGGCCCAACGTGACTCAGTTATTAGTTTAATATACAGTGGGGAGAAGAAAGAAGGATAAGAGCGCTTCATGGTCAAAGGGTTACCTTTAAAGCCCTCAATTTCATACAGCTGATGTTGTAAGGTCTGATCATGCAATCCTTACTCACCAGAGCAGGCCCTTTTGATTTCAGTGGGACTATTTGCATGTGCGGGATGGCTTACGTGAGTAAAGGTTGCAGGATGGCGTCTTCACCATTCATTGGAATACAGTTTGAAGTAAAAGGGTGTGTGTGTGTGTGTGTGTGTGTGTGTGTGTGAGATGCAAGTAGCAAAGCAGGAATCTGCACATGTCATTTAATCGTCCGTGCAGAATCTCACCTTCCTCTCCTCCATCCCCCAATAACCCCGCTCATGTTATTGCAAGATCACATTTGACAAATTATAATTTCCCCAACCAAATAGAGAAAATAATATTCATGGCCATCATTTCCAGTACCTTTCAGTTAAAATAATTCAATCACACACAAAGTGGTACTGCAATATGAAGACATGTCAAATGTGTCCAAAACACATCCCAGAGCAAAGATTATTCTATCTTTATATGAAATGGAAGGCCGGAAATTTTAATGTTTGTGTGTGTCAAAATTTATATTAAAATGATTGTTAAGCTCATCCATGGAATTTGAAAACTGTTATGCTTATTCAATTTTTTTTTTACAATTAATGTTTCCTCCACAGAGGGCTCTGTTAGATGCCAAATAATGACTAGCTGAAGACATGTTATAGTCTTTCTCTAAATGTTTTTGTTCTTTAAGATGCAAAACATAACACAGCTTTTGTAGCATGAAAATGTGCATTTTGCAGACCATAAAACTGTCCTGTCACTTCCCTTGTTTAACTTTTATTGACCAGAAGACCAAACTTATAATATCCACATAAAAATAAAACTACAGGGAAAGGTTTCAACCTGTAAACCATATTTCATTGTGCTGTATAATTTTGGGACATGAAGCTATGTTTTGCTTTAGCTTGTAAAAAAGTCTTTTCAGTTAATTTTAAGATTCTTTGCTAAATTTAGCCTAGTTCTTAACATAGATCCTTATGTTAAAGGCAGTTATTGTTGTGGACTGTGTCAATCTCAAATGACAATAGATGTCTTGGGTAGTATTTTTGAAGTCTTTAAACAAGAGCATTCTTTAAATCACGTAGGACCATTTTGGTGCCATTCTTTTAAAAACCAAATCCCACATTTAAGTCCTGCTTAAATTCAGTGGCATGCTATGGCCCATTGTTTGCTTATTTTTGTACAAAGTTGAAAATTAAAATTTAGAAAGGAGATCATACTTATTCATGCTCGTCCGCCAAACTTCTTCACAGCTGATCTATTGCATTTAAATGCATTTGATATTAGAAATATTTTGTTAGTATGCCTTCTGCTAACAAGCATCCTCAAAACACCAAACACAGAAATAACTGTTTTAAACAAAGTTCTGTTGTTCTTCCCGTCTTATTACTATATTCTTGTATTTCAGGTAATAGGTAGCTACACTGAATGATGCTTAGCTGCAGCTGTACCCCTGAAAAAATATAAATAACAGTGATTCATCAGCTAAGGGAACTTTTATCAATAGTCAGAAAACTGGTATTATTTATTATGGAACAGGGTATATTTCAAAAAAAGCGCCTATCTGATACAGCATTTCTCACTATGCATATGATACAGTACCTACCTCAGATAAACAATACAGAGTTTTATAGTTTGCAATACGACTGATCTGAACTTTCTTGCATGCGCATATTGCCTTTATCTATTAGATATATTTTCCAGAAGCACCATTGTAATCCTGTATTCACAGGTTACATTTATCACAGCTGGTTTAGGTAGAGATGGAATTAATTAGGAAATGCCAGATCATTAAATGAAATTGTAAAAAGGTAACTCGTAGTCTTTCTTGAGCAGGCATTTTGCAAGATGAATACAGATTCCAGAATCAAATTGCATTTATTGTAAAATATTAATTTCTTCTTTCCAGTTGCTTTTAGGGACAACGTACATGGTTCCAGTTAAAAGTTTCTAATTTGATGTGAATGTCAATGTAGAGGTCATGATTAAGAATTTATTTTAATCTCTAAGGAAAGTCTGAACAAATATTTAATTTGCATTTTATATTATTATTGAATAGATTTTTCTTTTTCTCTTTTCTTTTTTAAGTCCCTCTGCAGTTTATTTTAGTTCTTCATTCTTTGATGGGAAAATTACAGGAATAAGCTGAAAAACAAAGTAATAACAGGTAGTGTTAATTTGTTTAATGCATGATCCTTCTTTTATTAATTATTACCAATTAGGTGATACAGTATTTGGTCCTGCCATGAGGGCAGGGGACTGGACTCGATGACCTCTCGAGGTCCCTTCCAGTCCTAGAGTCTGAGTCTATGAGGTACAGCAATATTGAAAACACAAAGCAATGCAGTAGATTTACTTCCTCACATTCTAAAGGCCAGATATTTCTCCAGTTGAAATCAGTGTAAAAACTCTCATAGATATCAAGGGGAGAAGGACAAGAACCATAACATAGTAATAGGGGAAATTTGCAACCAAACACTATCTCCCATGATGGAGAATTCTGTATCCTTTTAATAAACTATATGATTCCAGTGACACTGAGACAGTTGCTGTATTGAGGTGCTAATGTCACTTATGTAATGTTAAACAAAATGTAACAAACTAGTGCAGAACATTGCTCACAGGGGATAACTTACTGTACTCCTTTGCCTCTCCCCCTCAGATGAATCTGTTTACACTGAACCCTCTTTCATTTTAGTGTCATAGTAACTTAGACAGCATTAGAGAAGTGGGTGGATTGAAAGAGATCCTGCATATGTGACTTGGGCAGTTGTAGGCAGTACTGTGAAGGTAAGTATCCTTACTGCTATATCCAGCTCAGGGAGCTACTGGTGCTATGCAGAAAGTGCCTGGAGTGTATATGCAAACAAACCTTTCTTTGTCATAGGAACTACTTCCACAGAGCTGCAGTGGGAAGGAGAGTCACTTTTGTGAAGATATTCACATAAAATACAAATGCTATAATTTTTCCACTCTTTCTGGTGTGTGTATATATATATCAGAACTAGGCATAACAAGGAGAGGAGCGCCTACTACCAGAAGTGTGGAATATATGATTATTGTGTTAAACTCATAATATAATTTGTCATATTAATGTTAAATTATAAATATCGAACAGTGAGTTGACGTGTTCTTGAATATATTTAGAGAACTCCATTTTTTGTAAGATGTTAAGATACTTTTAAAAGCATGAGGCTCCCCCACAGAATCTATAGGCTGCATATATAGCCTGCAGGCATCTGCCTACCTGGCATTCCCCAGTGACAAAGCTCACAATTTCAGTGCATGTAGCACTGGGCTATTGTTGCATTAAAATGCATTAGACTGGATCCTTCTGCAGTAAAGCTCACAGGACGGGGCTCAAAGGTTGGAAGTCTCCCCTAAGAGCCTCTCAGAGTCCTGCCCCAATCACTGTGGGGCTGAGGGGGAGTTTGCTCCCTCCTTACCACTGCAGAATAGGTCCTGGGACTTGCTGCCAACCTTAATAGATGCCTAGGGATCCACAGGAAGCCAGTGCCATCTGTATGGAGGCCCTTTGCCTGTACATAAGCTTTAGTTTTTGGCATCCCCTTTCCTCCCACGCTGATCCCTGGCATGACTCCAGTGGACCTTGTGATGTGGGAGGTTGTCGGCAGAAAAGTTCACATATCTCCAGACTCTGTATTTAGCAGCACTGGAGAGGGAGATACAGCTGTGTCTGCCCCAGACTCAACTTCTCTGTTCAGACCCCAAAATCATGAAGTGACTGTGGATTGTGCCACAGTGATATGCCTGGCAGAGCTGAAGAGGAGCTCAGACCTGGGGAGGGTGAACCAGACCATTGTCTTTAGAGAGGCCTGAAACAGATACCAGCTCCTGTGAGTTTGAAGGCAGAGGATTTTGAAGTCCATATCTCAGTATTTTAACCCAGGCTCCTCCATAATTTATATTATATTTTGCACGTGGTACCTGTTGTCAGATATGACCTAGTATAATATTCACACTTTGTGGTATTGTCTAAAACAAAGTGAACTTGAAAATGTTCTATAATGTGTTTCAAGCGCACAGTGCTTAGCGAGACAAGGAGCATATGCGATACAATTGCCTGCATTTTTTTTCAAACAGAGTGTATGGTCTTAAATAAAACCCAAATCCATCCAGACTGGCCTGCGTCTGATGTCCCCCCAGTCTTACCGGTTACCTTGACTCAATCTTCCTTTGTTCTTACCGGATACATGCAGTGTTGTAGCCATGGCAGTCCCAGGATATTAGAGAGACAGGGTGAGCGATCCTTACCTGATGCCACATTTATCCCTCCCTGTATGTACCCCTACTGAAAGAACAAGTGTTAGTCAGTCATCGGTTAAGAGGGAGCAGCAAATACTACATGCATGTATACTTGGATTTTTTTTCTTTGTAAGCAGCTATAAATTGCTCCTTGAAGATGGGAATGCCTTTTATGGCTGTCTCCATCCGTACTCACTCTTCTTCCTCCTTTGAGCGAAGGATGTTTGAGAAGCGCAGGTCATGTTGCGTGAGAGCATGGAACAGACGCAGTCTCAGTGCATGTATCACAGCTGTGTTGTTTTGTTCATACAGGCAGTATAACTGGGGGTGGGGGTTCTGTTAAATAGAACTCTTTCCATCAACAGACTTAGACTGCGTATTTTCAAGAGGAATAAGATTGTTCAGACAACAGTAATAATAAGTAAGATCTGGTAGCTTTTTGGTTTCATTTTATATAGTGATTAGTCTGAAATAAGTATCAATTATATTTGCACAAGAATATTTTTTTCACTGTTTTTAGCCTCATGTGTTGCCCTGATTAGGGGCAATTGATCTTCACTGTCACACGGAAATGGAAAAGCAAACATGAGCTGAATAACTGTATATGCTGGACTCAAGAACCATAATGTGAGAGAAGGGGGATTGTGTTGTGGATTAGTCAAACCATGCAGACGAGTCTATCAAATGAACAAGGTGTCATATCCAGATTTCTGGTTAGTGAACCTTTCTGTCCCAGCCTCTACATTTATCATTGTCTCCCTGACAGGAGCTCTGCCCTGTTATCCTGACTTGTATGTCATTTATCAGTGTTAAGTACAACAAAAGAGTATCTCTTTAAACCCTCTTTACCCTTTCACATGCTTCTACCCTTGAATAATGATATCTGTCTCTGCAGCCACAAATATTCCATTTCATCTTTCTTTATATTCTGTTAGTTGCTCAATAAATGATTAAAATAGCATTGGTGGACTTTAAAATAAGAATTTTTATATTATTGCTCAAGTTATGTGTAAGAGAAGAGATAACAGCACATCAGTGTTTTTGCCCGTTTATATGCCTGTCAAACAAATAGAATTTTATTAAAAAGTCTGAACCAAACCCAGAACAAAACAAAAAACACCTCTCCCAATAAAATAAAATTTAAATACCCCTCCCCCCAAACCTGCAGCTGTGAATATCAACAATTGTTTCCAGAGCACAGTGGTGTTAACTATGTCATGAATATACAGGTCCTAAATTAAAATAGTCTTTGTAAATGTCTTCAGAAAAGACTAACTACACGTTAGCGGGATTCTACTACAGCTAGAGTTTGTGTTTCCAAAAATTTGCAGACTGTGAGATCTGCATCAGTAGAAAATATTCTTATTTCTTCGGCTGTTAGGATCAATGTTAGCTATACTAAATATCAGAAACTTTACAGAGAAGAAGTTATTTCTGAGAGATAATATATTCCCTCATATTCTCCTAGGAGAGACAACTTATCAATAGAATCACTTATTACAGAACTTGGTTCTAAACACAGTCCACATCCTTCCAACTCCCCCTGAAATTAATGAAAGTCATTTCATTGACTTTTAGTGGGAGTTGGGTCAGACCACATGGTATAAGTTGTAAAAGTCCTATTTTAAACCGAGATCTAGAAGTAGCAAATCATAAAGGGAAATACCCTGATGTTTTTGAATATCCCTGTGTCTTTTCAGAGTGTGGAATTTTGTGCCTCTGTATTGAACAACATAACAAAAAAAACCTGAGCTTAAACTGGAGTTATAGTGAGTCACTCAAAGGCAAAAGACTAGGGACATACACTCTCTATTCAGCTGTTCATCTCATTTTATTGCACTGTATTGATAGTGTAATTAACTGGCTCATGTGAATATATAATCTCTCCGCTGGATAAGGCCATATTTGCTCAACTGTGTGTCATAGTTTCTATACCGCTAGACATAGATAATACATGTAAAGTGGGTTCTCATTTAATTCAAGTGCTGTGCTTTGTAGCAGGAGGTTTTGAGTTTTAGCTAGAGCTGGGTAAAAAAATCACAATGCATAATTTGTCTGAATTTAGCGTCTTTTTAAGCTCTCAGAAAATATATGATCAAACGGTGATTTCTTCAGATTATTCATTAGTCAAAAGTATTCCATTTCTCATGTGATTTTTTTTTTTTGTTTAAATCTCTGGATGGATCCCAACCCGTCTTTGTGTTAGTGAGTTTGTGATTGGCCCAATAAATCATCTGGTGGCATTTCTGTTCACTCATTGGGTGCTTTTGGAGCAAATACTTAAGAGCAAATTTTAAAATTCAGTTTTGGGGAATACACATGTAACTGTGAAATTCGCTTTTTGTGAACATTCCTGGAACTATAATTCAATTGCATGACTATCTTTAAAACATGAACACAAAAGGAGCATGAACATGGTTGAAGCAATTGTATTTCAAATTTCTAGCCAATAGTTGTGGAAATACTTTTTTAGAGTATCTGTCTTACTCTGGTTCCACCTTTCCCACTCTGAACATTCATGGTTTGCAGCATAGGGACACCAGCAAATTTCTTAGGTAATCACAGGTTTGACACAGTAGTTTCCATGGAGTGCTGTACAAAAAGCGTTGATTCGAACACCAGGTTCTATGGTTTGATTGGGATCTGCAGTGGTCACCTCAAATAGGCAGCTGTCAGCTTAGAAATAGATCTGAAAATGGAGCTACAATGGACCATTACTGCTCAGAGGAGAAAGAGATGGTTAAAAGGAAACAATCACTATTATTATGAAAATAGCTTATCAAATCTTGACCTAGAATGGGAAAGGAGGGTTGTCAGTTCTGCAGGCACGAGGCAACTGACAGAGATCAATATTTTTGTTTGAAATATGTTTGTTTAAACTGGGGTGCAAGAGTGTGATATTTTGCATCAGTGAGTGGGAGGGGACAATAAAGAAGAAATACATAGCTACATTTTTTTTCTTTTTTAATTTCTTCAAGATGTGACCACTTAGCTGCAGCTGTGAGTGGGAGCCCTGAGAAGCATCACTAAGGCAGGAGCAGGCATGTGAATTTAATTGAACTGCACTAGGCTGGTGAGGCTGGAGTGCTAAGTTTTGTTATTCATGAACTTTCATGATGCATTTTGATTTCGCCTACAAAGACATTATTCTCTCTCACACACACACACGCACTGTCTACAGGGAAAGAACATTGGAGGTTATGACCAAACCAATTAAAACTAAAATGAGGAAATTCAGACATTTGGAAAGCTATTGGCACTTTTCATCTTCAAAGCATGTAATGAACACTACCTAATTGAATCCTCCACATTTCTGCAATATCTACATATCATCAACCCTCAATTACAGATGGGGAAAACTGAGGCACAAGTAATGATGGTCCCAATTCAGCAAAACACTTAAGCAATTGCTTAACTTTAAGCATGAGCGTAGTCCCATGGAAGTTAAGCATATGCTCAAATGCTCTGCTGAGCTGGGACTTTAATCACTTGTGCCTCAGTTTTCCTCATCTGTAAAATGGGGATAACGAGACCGTGTGCTTAAAGATAAGCACATATTTAAATATCTTGCTGAGCTGGGTCCGAAGTAATTTGTGTAAGGTAGAGAGGGAGGCAGGGGTAGCAATGCAATTAGAACACAGTAATTCCTGGCTCCAATCCTTTGCTTAGACCATTAGACAAAGTGGCATTCTAGTCTTGTCCTTATCTGATGGAGGTCTGAGGAGATGAATGGTCCCAGCCAAGTAGTTGGTACAAAATTTGACATCCTAATGTGCAAGAAGGCTCTGAGAAATGCTGAACATGTGTTAATGCTTCAGCAAAAAGAAGGGGTGTAGACTCCTAGCTAGCAGTGGCTGGGGGCCAGGCTATACCACCTCTGCAGCAGATCACACCTTCTAGCTGCTACAACATAGCAGCTGGTCCTCCCTACTAGAGTAAGAGTAGTGGCTAAGTAGAGGTTCTCTCTTAATGCTTATGCAGGGGAAATTAAGCGAAGGCACAGGGCAGAATGTGGCTGTGTGCATGTTGTACTCTCTGCTCCCATTCCATCTTCTACTCAAAATTAAAGGAAAGCTGCTGTGATTGGTTCTAATACCTTAACCGGGGCAGGATCTGCCATCCTGAGTCACACTGAGTAGTATCTTGCTCTTCAGATCAGAAATTGACATATATTTATTTACTTACGAATAAAGGGACCAATAGCCACTCTGTCCCACGTGCTACGGAACTGGCCAGAAAGAATGTATCCAAAATGCATTTCAAGCAATTTTTAGACCTACCTTTCATTGTTTTCATGGTATTAGTGTTGGTATCTCTACATGGCAGCTGAGAGCATGCGTCCCGGTGTGGATAGACAGACGTGCTAGTGTGCTAAAAATAGCCTTGTAGCTGGGGGTAGTATGGGCAGCAGCTCAGGGGGTCCAGAAGATTCATACTCCAGCAGCTAGCCCATGCTCCCCACAACTGCACTGCTCTTTTTAGTGCCCTAGCTTGAGCAGAGCTAGCCTATGTCTGTCTAGCCATGCGAGGAAGCATGCTCCCAGCTGCAGTGTAGATGCACCCTCAGGGACAGCTTCCATCTTACTGGTGCTTCCCAGGAAGAACCAGTCTAATTACATACCATAGTTTGTATTTAAGTTTTTGCTACTGTTTTGTTGAACTTTGATTAATGATGTTAAAGAAGCGCTGTGATTTCCTAAGGCTGCCTCATAAGTGTCCCCTAGTAATAGTAACCCTTACCGAGTTCCATTCACACACACAATTGTTTTAAAACATACTGAAACTTGTTTGCCGCCGGCCTGCAAAGCCACCTACTTGTCTGACGGATTCCTGTGCAGATTGATGCTCTTCCCTGCCTGTTCCATGTCACTTTCAGCCTCATCTTCAAACTGGCACTTTCAGTGATGTAATCTCATTATAATTTAATTTAAAATAAACACCAGTTGCTAACGTTTTGGGGATTTTTGCTTTGCCAGCTAAGGGACATTGCTGGGGATCTAGTTGTTCTACTCGGACCTAGATGATAAGAGTCAGTTGATGAATGGCTGTTTGAAATACAACATTCCTGAGTATCAGTTCTGCCCCCCGTGTGATTGAAGGTGTAATGGTACACTTCTTTGTGAGTTCATTTCTAAACCCAGGGCAGAGTGGCATTCAACTACATAGCTTTTGACCCAGGAGCCTGCAAGTTGGTTCTCTGTTCTGGAGCTGTAAAGCTAGCTGGATGCATCTGTGCTACCTTATCTTCAACTTTGGTGAAAAGCCTTGCTGCTGGGTAGAGGTCACTGGTGTCTCTCTTTGTGCCCTTGCTTGTTGAGGTGATTCATTGGGAAGTAGCAAATGAGGTTAAGATTCGTGGTACCATTTTCAAGCAGACCCTCTCCAAGGGAAGCTGAATGTGGTGCAAAAATGTTGTTTCAGTTGCACAGTCTTCTCATGCTGCACCCTTTTTATCCCACTATGACCCCACAACACCAGTGCATGCTCTTGTGAGCCCACATGGCTCAGTTAACTGAATTCATTCTTTGCCAGGCTTACAGCAGGGCACCTCCATGCAGTGTGCTTGGAATGCAGTAGCACATCTGTTAATTAGTTTGAGAATCTGTGATCATATTACTCCTCCCTTGACTTCTTTATAGTGACATATTGAATGCAAGCAGGTACTGTGGGGTTCCAAAGCTCTAGATGGTACGGGCTCTGGCAAGATGAGAGATCTGCTTTCTGGCTGTGTCTTTCCCCTTACCTTTTTTCACTGGTGGTAGCAACATAGGGAATACTAGTGTAGACAGAACCTCAGTGGTCATCAGTATTTTTTGTCAGCTTGCTGACCTGATGGTAAATCTTGCTGACCTGAGGGTAAAAATGCCAGCAGATGCTAATGTTCTGTCCACAGCAGCACTCCCATTATTGCCACCACCCTAAGGCTAATGTCTGTAAGAATATTTAAGATATTTTCCCCTGGAATAACCAGGAAGACGTGTAGCCTCAGAGATGTTATCTGTATGGCAATCCTTTGATCTTGGGTGGGATGTTCTCATGGAAAGCTGCTCTCTCTGTTATTTCATGGTAGAGCTGGTCACTTCTTTTTAATCAAAAAAATTTGACCAAAATGCTTTTTAAAATTAAATTTTCATGTATTTTTTTTGATTCTTTATAAAATATATTGGTTCTTCACTGAAAAAAAAAAGTGGTATCAGATCTATACAATTTTTTTTTTGTTTTTTGGTGTCCTCCTCCATGGCTTTCTCTTCCTCCCATTTTCCAGTGGGAGGAAAAATGGACGAGAAGGTGGGGAGAGGAGGGAACCAGAATTTTTTTGTTTATTTTGATGAAAAAACCTGCAGCAAATTGTGAATGAAATGGAAAATGCTTGCTATTTTTCTACTCCCTACCCTCCCTGCCAGAGCCTTGCTGTCAATGCCTTCTCTTTCACCTCCATTCTTCAAAGACTTCTGAATACGTGAAACAGGAATCCCTTCAGAACCAAAGCTAATAGAATCCGAAAGGTATTTTCCAGCACGTGCCCAGAGATCAGATGATACTGTGTAGAGTTACCACCAGCAGTTCCAACCTTTCCTCCCAGTAATATAAGGGGCCTACCATCAATCTAATGTAGGTCCTGCCCCATGACTCATCAGGCCCCACCCATATGTTACCCTAAGACCTGCCCCTAGGGTATTGCTTCTGGGGTCAAGACAGACACAGGACCAGAAGCAAAGGGTGCAATGTGACCCCTCTAAGAACTCCTCCCACTGCTCTCTACCAATTAGGATGAAGGTCACCCTCGTAGGACCTCCTCGAGAGGAGATTTGACCATTCAGGGGGTGTTCCAGGACAGGGTGATCCATCTGGAAGTGGATCGTGTGACCCCTCTAAGAACTGCTCCCACTGCCCTCTACCAATAAGGATGGGTTTCAGCCACAGAGGACCTCCCCAAGGATGGATTTGACCAACTGGGGAGTTCTGGGGCAGGTAACCCAACCAGAACAGGGTTGTGTGACCCTTCTAAGAGCCCCCCATGCCCTCTACCTATTAGAGCACAGCACCACCCCCCAGAAGTTCCAGCACCATGCAGAAGAGGCCATTTCATTCTAAGAACACGTGTTTTAGAAATCATGGAAATGCTGAGAGGAAACATGGACTCCTTCACCACCCCTGTGAGAACTTCAGACTTTCTTTTAGCTCTGAGGGCCTTCAACCACTCATGGAGGAAGCTCTACATCAGCAAAAATTCCAAGGTGAAGGACGGAGAAGCCTTGGGGAGCCCTTTGGCCCAGCCATTGATGATACGCTGGAACCCCATCCTGAAACCCAAGCATTTGTGAGACAGTCCAATGAGCATGATGGCATCCCATTGTCCATCTGTACGGAGGAAGGCGAGCATGGCTCATGGGAGTCATTGGTGGACCAGGTGAGCAGATAAGATGTCACTCAGGTAAATGAATGATTACCTGAGTCAATCATTGACTGACAAGTGACAGTCAAGAATGGGGTGTAAGGGGGTTAGGAACTGACCCAGGGTTGCATAAATCTTAAAAACAAGCAGTGTGGGGCTTACACTGTTTATTTTCTGAAAATCTCTCGTCTCGACAGCTCAGTGATGCCTTTCTAGAGGCCTTTGAGAACTTACACATCAGTAGTCCTGTGGGAATAAATCTATTATGCATCTGCTGTTTTTGCTTGTGTCTGAGAGACAGATCTCAAGAGGAAAATCTGGAAAAGGACAAAATGGAAGAATGAACCAGCTCAGACTCGCTAAGGGGTAGGGTCATGGTGTCCATTTTCACAAGTGTCTGTAAAAGAGCGTGTTAAACCAGACGATTAATAAAACTTGTTTAAATTTGTCAATATGAATGTGTCTCCTCCATATTCATATATTATTTAGTAAAAGACAGTACAAGTAATAGTCATGTCTACGCAGACAGTTCTGTTAAAGACAATATATTACGCCCCCGTGGAAGTTGGGAGCTTCAGTGGAGTGAACCCTCTTTTTCAAGCAGCAAAAAGCATAGTAAAACTTTGACTAGAAGACAGGTAACAGCTTGGCTTTCATACCAGGACGCTTGTGCTTTTTACAAACCGTCTTGAACAAATTTTAAAAGAAAACTACCATTGGTTCAGATGTGAATGCACAATGGCAAGCAGATTTGGTGGGTATGCACCGGTTCTCCAAACACAGCAGCGGTTTTAAGTACATCTTAACAGATAGACATTCTATCCAAATATCCCTGGGCCTTAGGCCTGAAAGACAAGACATGTGGTGAGGTATCCAAGGCCTTTAAAGCTATTTTCAGCGAAGGTCGTGTGCCTCAAAAATTACAAAGCAATCAAGGGAAAGAATTTTTAAACAAACCTTTAGGCAGATTGTTAAAGCAGCACAGGGTTCACCATTTTGTTACTAATAATGAAGTCAAAGCAGGGGTTACGGAGCAATTTAACAGAACTTAAAAAGCTAG
Source organism: Gopherus flavomarginatus (assembly GCF_025201925.1). Lineage (NCBI taxonomy): Eukaryota > Metazoa > Chordata > Testudines > Testudinidae > Gopherus > Gopherus flavomarginatus. The sequence goes on from NC_066618.1 coordinate 21,445,119, forward strand.
GATGTGGAGATATTTTACAGCCCATAATACCTTTCACTACATCGACGTGTTCCCTAACTTTATAAAGAGTTACAACCAGAGCTTTCACAGAACTGTATGTACCAGACCCGCTGATATTAACCCTTCAGATTCTCTGAAGGTATGGAAAACGGTTTACGGAGAAGAGTTAAAAATAAAACTGGTTGTTTCCCTTTTAAAAAAGGTGACCACGTGAGACTATCTAAAACCAAAGGAGCTTTTGAAAAAGGTTATGAACAAATATTTACCAATGAGATATTCATAGTGGATGAAGCCTTAACCAGGGGCCAGAGACCTGTATACCGATTAAAAGATTATGAGGGTGAGATAGTTACTGGGTTTTTTACCATGAAGAATTACAAAAAGTAAACCCCAAATGAGACAGGATTTACAGGATTGAAAAAGTTCTAGCGGAGAAATGAAGGAGGAGAAAAAAGCAGCTATTGGTGAAATGGTTGGGGTGGCCTGATAAGTTTTACAGCTGGGTGGAAGCTTCTCAACTCTGTGACATTTAGACATGAACAAAAGCTATTCCTCCTGGAAAGAGAGAGAGAGAGAGAGAAAAATGAGCGGCGGGGTTTACATCACTTTGCCCAGCAACACCAGCTCTGGGGTTTCTTCCCAAAACACCAGCTCCAACTTCACAATATGGCTAATTAAGCCCTTGGATCTCCTGGGTGCCTGGGAGGTAGGGTTAGTGGAAATTACAATATCCACACAGCTTGGACATTATCAACGAAGACACTCATTTTGAAATCACCTTTGGAGATTGGGTGTGGAGTTTCATCCTATGGCAAGGTTATTACTCGTCCATACCTGAATTACTGGATAATATGAACAGTACCTGGACCGCCTGAGGTGGTCATGAACTATGACCCTGTGGGTGGAAAAGTTAGACTTAAATCTGCCAATTTTACTTGTATGTTTTCTACCAGCAGGGAGCTAGCTAACATTCTGGGTTTAGGCCCCAAGCACAGACTCCAAAATAATCATCTTCTCTGCAGACATCACAGGGGGTTTCAACTCCTTGTCTCTATACACAGATATCCTAGAGCACCAGTTTGTGGGAGACTTTTCCATTCTTCTGTTATGCTGCGTCCCAATCCGATGAAGGAACAATGTGTTTATCACCATCACCTACTCTAAACGTCATTGCGTCCCTGTCAGTAAATACCACATTGACACCATCACAATTGAAATGAAGACAGGTCAAAACAGATGCATCTCATTTCACTTTGGCAAGGTGATTGTCAATCTGCACCTGCGTTCCCAGAGACAGCAAGGTTTCTAAAAAGCAAAGTGCTATGATGACCCTAAAATATTACAGTGACCCCTCTGTCTACAGCAGGGTTTCTCAAACAGGGGTTGCCACTTGTGTAGGGAAAGCCCCTGGTGAGCTGGGCCAGTGTGTTTACCTGCCCTGTCCACAGGTCCAGGCTGATCACAGCTCCTAGTGACCGCAGATTGCTGCTCTGGGCCAATGGGGGCTGCTGAAAGCAGCGTGGTCCAAGGAACTTACTGGCCGCCGCTTCCAGTAGCCCCCATTGGCCTGTGGCTGTTAACTCTGGCCAGAGGGAGCGCGATCAGCTGGACCTGCGGACGGTACAGGTAAACACATCTGCCTGGCCCACTAGAGGCTTTCCCTACACAAGCACTGACCCCTGTTTGAGAAACCCTGGTCTACAGTAACTATTACAAAGCCCAGGATATGCCACTCCTGGATATCATGGGGCTCCTGTGATGTACAGGGCTGGTGTGGGAAGAATATTCTGTAGACTCTTTCGAAAAGCCATACTGCTTTTGAGGAAGGGACCAGAGATGATTAAACTGACCGTAAAAACCGCTGCTCAAAACATAGCTAGAGACATGCTGTTCTGGAGGAGGTGGAGAATCCAGCTGCACAGGAGGGATTGGGGCTGATGTACATTAAAAGGAGGAAGAGAAAGAGAAATGTGTCATACCTGCGATGCATGGCTCCCCCAAAATCCTTTAAAAGAAGGGCTTTGATACGCAGTCCAAGAGGAAGCCTGGGTGAAAGAGGAGACATTCTCTAGCTGGTAAAAGAGAGACATTTTAATCAACACGGCTTTTGTTCACTGCAGGTCTGAAGAGTGCACCAAATCCGAACTAGACTTGTTCCAAATAGTACCTACGCAGACCAGCATTGAGAAAAGCATCTACATTGAGGTGCTGCCTCTGTCGGCCATTATGGAGGCTTCCCTAATAGGGTTTTTTTTTTTTTTATAGCAGGGAATGGCATAGATCATATGTATTTAAATAACATACTGCTGTACCTTTGTTGCAAGATTGTAAAGAGATGGAACTGAGCTCACCAGGAACACCAAGATGGGCCCTGGCCTCTATTTTCAGTCAGTTGGATGTCATGCTGGGAGATAGCCTCATGAGCTAAAGCAACAACTGTTCCCCATACAGGAACTTTATAGAATACAGTGACAACACCCTCGCCATACAATTTTCCACTGGTCTGTTTTACAAAGACACTCCCGGACAACATGAAGAAACGGAGCTGGATGGTGGGAATCCAGGGTTTGTGAGGCGAGCAAAGCTGACGGCCCTGAGCAGGACAATAGAGCTGTTGGATCATCTACACCGCAACCTGTTTTTTCAAGAAAAACTTTTGTTGAATGTGGTGGATATGAAAATTAAATTGATGTGCAGTAAAGACGCCTTCTGTTTAATGGGCGATGCGGACAAAGGCTTTAAACTGCGCATTGTATAAGTGTCCCTTTTTGTGACTAAAGTATGGGTGGCCCTGGGTGTCCATCTGGGGCATGTGGAGGCGCTGCTTACCGCTAATGCTAAATACCCCGTGGACCGTGTGGGAATGAAAATGTTTTGCATCCCTGCGGGCAGCAGGGTCAATAACCAGGAGAACCTGTTCTTGGGACAGCTACCCAAAATGCTTGTCCTAGGGTTTGTGGATAATGATGCCTTTAGCAGAAGTTCCCGCTAACCCCCCCCTTTCATTTTAAACATTACAGTATTAATTTTGTGGCCTTGTATGTGGATGGTGAACAGATACCAACCAAGCTTCTGCAACCAGACTTAGAGGCTGGATGCTGTGTGAAAGAATACATGAATCTGATACAGACGGCTGGTAAACACATAAAAGATTGTTCTCTGTTAATCAACCATGAGGAGTTTGCACAGGGTTACAGCTTGTTTGCCTTTGACCTGTCTCCCAACCAGGAATGCGCTGATCGCTATTCTCTGATTAAAACGGGGAACCTGAGAGCAGAAATACATTTTGGGAAGGCTTTCACGGTCACATGATCACATATGGGGTTTTTGACAATGTCATAGAGATAAATCAGAGGAGAAACGTTGTGTTTGACTACATGTGAATATGGACACCATGGAGCTCTCGTGTCTTATCAGCGGATCCTTACACAAAAGAGAATTTCTTAGATGTGTTCCCTTGTGATTGGCTCCCAAGCTGTCTCAGAGACCCCTAGGTTTGGTGGTCAAAATGCATCCACACAACCAGCTGACTGAACACTGGCTTGCCTTGTATCTGGTGGAGCGTAACCATGGAGAGTTTGACTCATATGAGCATCCCCCCCAAAACAGTGTGTTTCCTAGAAGCATTAGGAAATTTTCAAACAAAAATGCCACCGACATTGCATTTCACACTAGACAATTACACTCCTCACTCTGCTGCCTGCGGCTATCGTGTATTTTTATTACATCACTGTAGCAAGGGTTTATCTTTTGACCAGATTTTAAAATTGTATTCTAACAACTTAGTGCAAAACAACCGGATGGTGATGACTTTTGTAAAAAAATATAAAATATAAATTCTCAGGCATGCCTACACTCACTCAAAACATGTTTCAACAAACGCAGAGGTGCGTGTCTTGCAATGATTTTCATAGCCATGTTACCCAATAAAGCACCCCAGGTGAGGGGTTTAAAGACAATTGATGTTTGGTTGTTTTTTAAAACAATGACCAATTCAGAAAAAGTACACCTAGATATTAATTTTTTTTTGAAAAGTATAGAAATATTTTATTTAAAGCAAACCATTACCAGGTTTTTTTTGTTTTGTTTTGTGTTTTAGAACATGAAAAACATTACACACTGAGCCATTCGAGTCTTTTAGAAAATTTTCATTTTTTAGACAGCAAAAAAGGGGTCACTGTTTCTCAATCAACCCTGGAATTGGTGGTCGAGGCCTTCAGGCATTCCAAAAGATCTCTGTTGGTTGCATTGCCCATGATGGAAGATGCTATGTTCAGTTCCACCGTGGCATTCATAAACATATCCCATCCTTTAGTTACTTGTCTGGTAGGAACAGAGCGTGTCTGGGTGACGGCCCTGACTAAGCCAAGCATGTTAGAACCATAAACCACAGAGCCTTTGTAACAAAAGCCCCTTTATCGTTCCATGAAGAAATTTTTTTTATCCTGGCTCAGCTTATTTAGCAATACTAATGCATTTTTCTTATAACTCTTATTCAAGTTATCCAGCACCTCCTGAGCAACATGGTCTGAGGTCTTTGGTGTTTCTGGGGGTTTGGCAATCACACTCTGTTCCTGTTCCAGTAGAAACAGACTTATTTTCCCTTTATCCGCATTGCTCTGCTTCACATACGTTAGGTACCTTTGAAGCACAGCACTGTAAAGTTTAGCCTCTTCATATTCGGCTAAGTCAGTCCTTTGAAGAACAGACTTCATATCAGCATCCAGTAGGTGAGTTGAGGTCATTCTGATATTTTTCTCCGCCGGAGGGGGAGCCCTCAGTTGCTCCATCCGGCAGCTGGGCACCAGGTAAATTTTTTCTGCATATGCCATTATCAATTAGTCAGAAGCCCCATTGCCAGAGGGATAGCAAAACTTAACAGAGGTCTGATAAACCCCCCAGCCTGCTTCACCAGATGCTTCTTTCTTTTAAGTGAAACCCTTTTATTACACACAGTTTTTATAAGCGTGTGTAAGCAAAGTCAGGATGAGCTCTACCCTGACATCTGGTGGTGAATTATGGGGAGTGTGGAAAGGAATTTTAGGTATTTGCATTGGCACACCCACCCCACCTAGCATAGCCCACGGCAGCCTGGGATGGTTATTTTGACGGCTCTGGGATCCCCAATTTCTTTGTTATTGGGGCAGGAGGAATAGAGTGGTGTCACCCTGATTATGTGAATGAGGAACTATGAGACTGCTTTATGACAGAGATGTCTCAATATCAATTAAGTAGCACTTGCTAGACAAGGGACATGGGTGCCAAAACCCATTGAAATGAGAGAGGTTGGGGACTGGTGTGTGTACCCGATGGTATGGGCCCCTTTTGAGGGCCTGGAACATCAATTGCATATCTTCCTCTCTCCACTGTTGAAGAGTAGAGCTAATTTTGATTCCATTAGGAGTCCATCTAGAGGCTGCTGAGCTGAATTCATGTTGGGCCAATGGTGCACCAGCACCAGGGCTCCCCTACTACAGGCTGAAATCACTAAAAGAGCTGAGATTACTGAGTGCCGTGTTAACTAGTGGGGGAGCCTAAAGATCTATCGCTAAGCGGCTGGCAGAGCGGAGCAGTTTGCAGCATGTTGGGGCAGCCCATGGAACAGTGAGCGGAGTGGAGCAGTTTGTGGGGACGGCTGGAGTGGCTCACGGGTCGGCTGGAATGGCTCACGGGTCAGCTGGAGGAGCGGCACAGCTGGTATAATGGAGCTGGTCGTGGTGAAGGCTGCAGCAGAACTCCACGGAGAGGCAGAGCAGTTGGCCCTGGCCCACGTAAGGTGCCCCTTTAACACCCTGTGTGTGCCCTCCCCCATTTCCACCCAGGCTCTGGGGGGAGGGGGGGTAAAACTCTGCAGATAAACTTTTGAACTCTAGGGTGGCACTGACCAGAGGCTTTCGGGTTGTTGGACTTTGAGGTGATTGGACTTAAGACCCTAAGGGGGAAAGGACATTGCCAAACATACCTGGAGGTGGGTTTTTGCTTATGGTTTGTGTTATAATCCTGTTTGTGGTGTTTCTCCAATGTGATGCCGCATTGTTTACCTCCTTTATTAAAAGGATTTGCTACACTCAGACTCCGTGCTTGCGAGTGGGGAAGTGTTGCCTTCTAGAGACGCCCCGGGGGGGTGGTATGTAATTGTCCTAGGTCACTGTAGGGGGGCTCGAGCCGGTTTTGCATTGTTATTGAAACGGAACCCCTGGATACTGAACCCGACCCTTGTTGCTGCCAACTCACAAGGGTGGAAGGGTTACACGTGCATCTCTTTTTCAGCATGCACACTTGATTCTGTGTCAAAGGTATGTTTCCTTTTAAGGCATTGAGTGCTATTTCAGAGATGACCACTACTAAATCATCAGAGGCCGAACACAGTATAGTCCTCCTTTCCTGCAGGAACAATTTGCCAAGTAATTTTAAAAGGACCAGGTTTCTCTTCATGCAGTTAGACATGTTTTAAGTCAGCACCCCCGGCTGTTAAAAAGGGCCTGCCAATAATTAATCTCTTTTTATACCAGGCTGTTGTTCTTTTCAAAGTATAAACCGCTGGCCAGTCTGGAGGGAAAAGACCAGTCCTTAGTCTGTAAACTTCTGGTGTGGAAGCATTTAGATCTACCACCAGGAAGCCATGAGGTCTTTTGATATCATCCTCAAAAGGTTCTAGAAAGAATTGCGCTTTGCCAGGGTAGCGATTTGTAATTTATCCCTGAGGTTTTTGAACAGAACCATGTAATCTGTGTTTAGGTTAATCATGCAACTCTTTTTTCCCCTGGCAAAATATGTTCTGAACTATATACATAATGCTCAGGTTCCTGTGATGCACATACTTGATAAAGGCTTTCTCGATTTCATCATTTTCACAAGCAGAGTTCATCAGATCATCTACGATAATCATATTTACGTTATTAGTAGGAAACAAACGATCATCGTCAAAAGCATCGGGCAGCCCCTGCACAAAATGGATAAAGGGATATTTACTGAGCAGTTCTTTGTACAGAGGTTTCCAGCAACTGTAACACCACACAATGTTCTCAGGCATAACAGACAACATTCGTTCGGCATTATTCAACACATTTTTTATAAAATAGCTTTTCCCGCAGTTGCTAGGCCCTGTGAGAATTACAGAAAAGGGGTGTTTCCGCCTCATATCCATTTCCAAAAGTCGTAGGCAGGGTTTTAAATGCCTCTCGGAGGACCCTCTTGTAAACGACTTTTTGCATTTTCTTAAGCGTCTTTGTCTCTATTTACCACTGATTTTTGTTCCTTATGATAGAGGGCTGCTGCACCTCTATCTTTTTGGGGGGATTTCTCTCCCAGGGCCATGCTATAGTCCAGGACTAGATCTTTCAAACTGTCAAAGTTGATCTTTTCACAGTTTGCTACATTCAGGGTAATCCCTTTGACTTTCATATAAGCCTTTCCTCCCTACAGCTTGCACCCATATGTTTTCAGGCTGGTTGACACAAACTCGGTGATGTGTTGATCTGGCCGGATCTCACTTGTGAGGTCCCCTAAATAATCCCCCAGAGGAGGGTTCCAGTCACTCTCTCTTTTCACAAATATCACCGAGTCAGTGTTGTGGTAGAGGCATCACTCTTGCAGACTAGCAGGTTGTATAGTTCTAAGTGGGCATAAGCAGTGGTGAAACAGGCTACGAAGAGGTTGGTATTGGCAGAGACCGAGTAGCGGTCTTTTGCATGCTTCCAAGACACGTCAGGGTCTCTCACGATGCTGATATTGGGTAGGTTTGTTCTTTGGCTGAATTTACCTCACAGAGAATTTAAAAACAGTTTAGCAATTTGGTTCTTAGTGGGGTTCGACATGTTCTCATGTTGGCATAAACGCATGCCTTCTTTCCAGTAGAAATCGTTAACATACTTATTTTGCTTTTCTTCATCTGTGCACCAGCTGGGATATCCTGAAGCCACTTGTTTCTGGTGGAGGTGTAATTTTATGTACTCTGAAAAGAGTGTATCAGATTTTTTGTCAAAATGCCAGATTTCATAGATTTTAGCCACCCCGTACCCCTTTGCTATGGCTGCGTTCAGTTCCATTGTGCACCAAGTCCCCAGGATGGCCCTTTCCCCATCAGTATGGGTGTATGTCTCCTACAGCTCAGCTTCCACACAGGTTCAGCATAGTGGGAACATAAGTTTGCCATTCAGTCTGACAGGTAACAATGGGAAAAGGAGACCTCACGGAGGGTGCATTTTAACTTTTGCAATTCCAAAATAATTTGCAAGGGGTCCAAATTTGTCATGAACTATATCTGATATGGTGGTATTGGTTTTGTTTACAAAAGGGTACAGGCTGATAAAATCATAATAGTGGATTTCTTCACTGGGGTAAGGTTTGTAATATAGGCAGATAACGTTAGTCCTCCCCCCAAAAAGAGCAACCCTAGGCACGAGATGCTGAGGCCGCTGGGCTTTGTTTAAGAAATCTGCAAGCTCCTTGTCTGTTTCTATCATCACCACCCACTTATGCTTCCAGAGAGTCCTCACTGCATAACCAAGTCTTTTCAGATAGTCAGTCTTGAGCTGCATCTTGTAATAAAGAAACCTAAGAGTTATCCACATCATGGGGTTCTGTGCTTTTCCACAATAACAGGTGACACAGCCGTGGAAAAAATACCCATTATACTCAAAGGCTGTGCGGGATAACTGTCATTGACGGGATAACTGTCTACAGGGTCTACCTGTAATTCCCCACCTCGTAAAGCATGCCGTATCTGTGTATTTTCTTTGTGAGCAGTATACAACAGCCACTGGATAGAGGGGGTCGAATATCTCTTTCTGCCTGTGATAGTTGTCTGGAGGGAGAAGAGCTACTGTGTTAGGCTGCAAAAAACATAAACCTGTACATAGCCATGCAGACAGATGCCAGCATTATGTACCAGAAAAGATCTATACACTATTTTACCTCTGCGAATTTACCAGGGCCTCTCTACATAATATCTCAGGTCTCTGTCATTTTCATGATCTCTTCCCTGTACAGGATACAGGCCCATCTAAAACTTTTGACAACCTGCTGACAATAGTAAAGCAGCTCTTTCTGCAAGTCAGATGTCTCATATCTGTTGTCCCAATACCAGTCAAGAAATTCTGCTTTCTCCCTGGGCATCATGCTGTCTACGCCATAACGCACCACCCTGGGGATAGGCCCCATGTAATTTTGGTTTTCTAAACTGTGTTAAAAATTTTTGGGAAATTCCCTTTGCAATCTTAAAATCCCATCACCTGCAGGAGTTTGCTAAGCTTCCTGGGCAAGAAGTTTAAAGAGTCTATAAAATGAATACCCAGGGACTTAACTTCCATGCACATTAGTTTACTACCCTGAGTTATCAATCCTATGCACATCTTTTTCTTCAGTAACTAACTGAAAACAAAGGGTTGGCTAAATTATGACTCTCTCTAAACATAACTGAATGTAATCGTCAGGGGCTACCCTACTGTGAATGCCATCGAGAACTAACTGTATCCCCCTATGCATGGCTTCAGTGATCTGCTGAGCTGAATTTATACGCTCAAGGTTGACAAAAAGAAATTCTGCACAATACACCAACCCCCTCAAATCTAGGTAATTCCTGTTGCCAACTTCTCACTCGCTCCGTATACATGTCTGTTTGGAGAGAGGGTCTGCATCTGTATTTTCAGGGTTACTGTGGGTTCCTCTATGGGACCATCAGCTGTGTCTTCTACGTCAGATGTTATTTGAGAATCAGACTCCGAGGGGCCACTGTGAGGAGACAAGAACCCATCTAGAGAGCCTTCTGGGGAATTTTTTAAATCAGACTCTGTATGACAGTCACCACCACCTCACACGTCAGATTTTGCCTCCCCATTCTCAGATACACCAGTTTGAGAGCCTCCAATAGGGGCATCTCTTTTTTTGTTTTTTTTTCTCCTCATCACCTCTTTACCCTTTTAAAAAAAATTTACAGCAACCCTGGCCCGTAACTTTTGGGCACCATCCGTTTATCCCCCAAATGTTGTCCCCCCATTTGTTTACACCTTAACTGATGTGTGCCCTTCAGGATGCCCCTTTTACCCAGATCCCTTTTCACCACTAGTCATGCCTGCTCAGAGCCACCCTCTGGAAAAATTGAAGTATTTTTCAAAAAGTCATTCACAAGAGCTTTTGCATTTTTGATGTAGTTTCCAGTCCTCCTTTCTTTTAGAACCCCTAAGGATAGAGCGTTCATCAGCTTTCTGAACTAAGTGTCATATTTTTCCCAAATCTTTTTAGAATACCGAAGACCTGTGCCAAGCTTCTTGTGTTGAGCGAATGGTTCGTAATAATTTTCAGATACTTCATAAGGAGATACCTCAACATCACAGGAGCTTTCAGTCCTTGGTTTTTCCCTATAGAGTGTGCTCTGAGTTTGTGAATATGTGTGTTTTTATTCACATTCAAAACCCTTAAAGTGCATGCTCTGGGTTTGTGAATGTGTGTGTTTTCACTCACAGTTTTCTGAGGGTTTTGTGTGATGTTGACCGCTGAGAAACTGGAGTTGTGTTTGAGTGGTTGCTTTTTACCAAAGTCTTTTGTTTTGTCCTTGGGTTTGACATATACAAGCTTTGGACTGCCCTGATGCTTTGTCTGCGCTCTTGTGCTGTTTTGCGTTGGCGTTGTTGTTAAGGGTCTCAGAGCAGATTTCTGGTTATGGTGGAGGTGTCCCTGTTGCTCTGACTACAGCATTGTCAGGAGAGCTGCCCAGGCCTGATTAAGAAAAAGAGACATTCCAATTTAGCATCAAATAAACATTTTACAAAACTTTACATCTTTCTCACCCACATCTATGAATTTGCTTAAAATACAAAACCTCATAAAATAACCAAACCAATAAGCAAATTATATTTACCAGGATTCATCCATCCATCAGCCACTGATGCTGGTGAATTTTCCTTTTTAGCTGTCTCTTTCCTTTTGTGTTTTGAGCTTCTTTACCCTCTGGTCTAAGGATCTCTCATGTTTTGACCGTATTGTGGAGCAGACAACATTATTATTATTATAAAACACACAAAACTCTCTTATAAACTTAAAAAATAAAATACTTATTAGGGTATTTTTCTATTTAAAAAAATCATAGTGTTAAAACAAAATAATCCATTCCAGGCTGTACAACAAACACAGGTTTTAATTTATTTCTACCAATAGTGTTTCTCTAAAGCCTAGACATTTTTTAATACAAGCACGTTTCCACCAGGCACCCAAAAACAAAATGTGCAATAAAATACTTTTTAAATCCCCCACCATAACTATGTCTTGCACAGGCCCCCTAAATCACCAACAATTTAAACACTAACTAATTTTAAAAACATGTCACATTTTGCAGAGTAAAAAAACCCTGTTAGTTTGAAACAAACCAAACCAACAGGTTGCAACCATATACTTAAAAAAAACCCACTCCTATGTCTTGCATAGACCCCCAACACACACAGACACACACACAAACCAACCCAGCAGTCTTAAACACACCAAACCAACAGTTTGCAACCAAATACTTTTAAAAATCTCACACTTATCTCTAGCATAGGCCCCCTGAATCACCAACAACAATTTAAACATTAAAACTAATTTTGAAACAACCTGTTTTAAAAACACACATCACATTTTGCAGAGCAAAAAAACTCCTGTTAGTTTGAAACAAACCAAAACAACTGTTTGCAGCTAGGTGCTCAAGGAATTCATTTTGAAGCACTTGCAGGAGAGGAAGGTGATCAAGAACAGTCAGCATGGATTCACCAAGGGCAAGTCATGTCTGACCAACCTTATTGCCTTCTATGATGAGATAACTGGCTCTGTGGATATGAGGAAAGTGGTGGATGTGAGATACCTTGACTTTAGTAAAGCTTTTGGTATGGTCTCCCACAGTATTCTTGCTAGCAAGTTAAAGAAGTATGGATTGGATTAATGGACTGTAATGTGGATGGTCAGGCTCCACGGGTAGTGATCAAAGGCTCGATGTCTAGCCGGCAGCTGGTATCAAGCAGCGTGCCCAGGGGTCGGTCCTGGGGCCAATTTTGTACAACATCTTTATTAATGATCTGATGATGGGATGGATTGCACCCTCAGCAAGTTCATGGATTACACTGAGCTGTGGGGGAGAGGTAGATATGCTGGAGGATAGGGTTCAGAGTGACCTAGACAAATTGGAGGATTGGGCCAAAATAAATCTGAGGTCACATGACCCTCTTCTGGGTGGGCCACCCCGCGCTGGAACTCCCCCTGATTGGTCAAATCCATTCTTGGTGAGGTCCTCTGTGGCTGACACCCATCATGATTAGTAGAGGGCAGTGGGAGGAGTTTTTAGTGGGGGTCACATGACACCTGTTGCTTCCTGTCATGTGTACATCTTGACCCTGGAAGTAATACCCCTGAAGGTGGGTCTTAGGGTGACAGGTGGATGGGGCCTGAGGGGGTCAGGTGGCGGGGACTACCTTTGATTGATGGTAGGCCCCTTAAACTACTCCTTCCAACCAACACACAAAGCTTTTAAGACTCCAGCCAAAGTCTTCTCCATTGTTTTCTCTGGTGTGAGTGATGTGGGGAGGGCAACGATGCTGCAATGGCTTTTCTCAACTCTAACAGTTTTGCGGTTATCATGGCAGACACCATGTTGTTTTCATCAGTTCGGTGCTTAAGCAGAGAGGATGCTCTGGTTCTAAGAATGCCAAGAAGTCCAGCATGGCAAATTATTCAGCAAATATTTTGCTTTTTCAAATTTGGTCTGCATATCAAATATGTGTTTAGCTGATAAAAGCCTAACAGCTCCTTCAGAGTCCCTTACAGTCTATCAGCTAAATAACACGTATTTCCCAAATTCATTCACACTATGTCCAATGGATCTTAATAAATCTCTCTTGTCAAAAATTCACTTTTACAAGAAGTGTCTAAATATGGTTTCATCAAGAAATTAGTTTGCTATGTAAATGCTTCGTGTTTGAAGAGGTAGCATGTATACCAAAATGCAGCCTTAGATAAGAGGCTATATTGACTCTTTCAGGACTAGTATCGTGTGTTTGATAAATATTATCGTGGTTCAGAATTGTTGTACTTTACTGTATACATATTTACCCGATAAGCCATATGGTCTTTCACATCCATAAAATGTCTGCAGATTAAGAAGGTGATGTATCCCCCACAAATCTATATACATTTGACCAGCTGTAATGGGTACAAAGCAGGAGTGGATTTACCATGAAACAAACCGTGCAGCGACAAGGGGACCCCCCAAAATGCAGGACAAATATCTGACAACCTGCTCCACGTCCCAGCCAGCGGCAAAGAAGGGCTCAGGCAGGCAGGCTGCCTGCATGCTGTGGTTGGTGGCCCCAAGCCGCTCCTGGAAGCGGCCAGTTGCTGGCATGTCTCTGCGTGCCCCTGGTGGTGGGGGGCTCTGTATGCTGCCTCCACCCCAGGAAGCACACGCAGACCTGCTGTCCCCCCTCTCAAGGTGTGCAGAGATGTGCCAGCAGCAGGGCGCCCCTGGGTGGGGATGTCTCTATGCGCTGCCCTCAACCCAAACACCGACTCTGCAGATACCATTGGCTGGGAAGTGCAGCCAATGGGAGCTGTGAGGGTTGCACTTGCAGGCAGCAGCGTGCAGAGGCCCCTGGCCCCTGCACCTAGGAGCTGCTTCCAGATGGGCGTGTGTGCCGGTCGCTTTGGGAGTCATGCTGCCTGAGGTAAGCATCCCCTCTGCCCCCTTCCACACCCCCAACCCCCTGCCTCAGTCAAAGTACCTGACTTTATTTTCATTTACTTCCCATTACTTATAGGAGGAGGATGAAGAAAAAAAGAATGAAAAATGGGAAGCTGAGTGGGAGATTTGAGAGAATGTTCTCTTTCTTGGCTGGGTCCTGAGGGGGGGCCCCTAAAAATGAAGCTGCACACAGGGCCCCCCAACTCTAAATCCACCACTGGTACAAAGAAGCCATTATTACTCAAGAATGCATAATTAACAAAGCCAACTTCCACATAGGTATGTATTTACATGATCCCAAATAGATAGCCATGCTGCTGGGGTTTCCAAGACCTTATTCATTTCTGGGGAACATTTTGACAGAGAAACCACATATCAAGGGCATTAACGTTGGTGAAACCAATAAGCGATGGAGTGGCAATTTATAGTAACTAGTTACGTCTGCATTTTCGTCCACATTATTGCCGTTCTATTTTTTACTCCCTCTGTATTGTTCAGATAATACAGTCCATATAGGGCCTGATCCAAAGCCCACTTGAAGTCAATAGAACAACTCCACTGGACTTCAAAGGGCTTTGAATCAGTCCCATGTTTTCTTCCTGGCTGCAAGCATAAGGCCCATTAATAATAATTGGTGAAATGCTTCTCCATTTCCTAGATGGCCAAAGGTCAGTGGAATTATTATAGTTCAGCTATATGCAGGATAAGGGATAGAAGCAAAGGATTTTAACAGCCAATTCTTGTACAGCACTTTTCATTCATAAATTTCAAAGAACTTTACAAAGGAGGTCAGTATTATCTTTCCCATTTTAGATATGGGGAAATTGAGGCACAACGAGGAAAGGGACTTGTCCAAGGTCACCTAGCAAAGCAATGGTAGAGGTTTGAATTGAATCTATGTCTCCTAAGTCCAGCCAGGTGGCCTCCCCAGCCCACCCAATAGAAGCTCATGGTGAGGGCAGAGGGGTTGGGTATGTGGTCAGTAGATTTGCAAATTGCATGAGGCTACTGGCCAGAAAATCTACTCAGAAAGCCAGCCACAACCACTACAGTCCAAGAGGGAGTCTTCACAAACCCTGTGCTGCCATCCTTCTCCATGCAAAGCTAATTTACTCTGGCTTTGCACAGTATGTGTGAAATATATTGAGGAGAGGCAAATTTCGCCTTTCCAAATATAAGCGATTCAGCATTCTACAGAAAAGACTCCAAACACCTTAAGAACATTACTGGAAGTTGTGCTTTGAACCAAGGCTGTAGAATACCGTAGTGCTGTATTGGTTATAAGTAAGGGAGCCCATAGCGGAGCTTCCGCAAATACTGGGGAAATGCATTCACAGACATATTAACTGACAAATCCCACTCCAAATGAGCCAACCATGGTCATGCCCCTTTTTCTTCACTATTTGCACACATTTGTGTGAATGGGATTTTAATTGGGGAATAATTGTTTTTCCTATGAATACTCGTATTTGTATGCTAACAGGGTACTTTTATGTGAACAAGAGCATTTAGCTGTCATTCCATATTTTCCTGTTTACAGAATTTCAGTCACCCAATCACGAAGCATAAACCAGGCCATGTGACCACTCACCCAATGTGGCTAACGAGTAATGAATAGTCAAAGAACGATTCCCTGAAATTGTTCCCTCTAAACTATCAAACAGTTGCAACAGTTGAAGAAATCCTTCAGAATCAAAGTGATGAGAAAAATGGGTTGAACCCACGGAATTAACTATCCACCCACAGGTAACGGGGTTGTGAGTGACCACCCTGCTGCCCATAGTACTAAATGGGAGAGGAGCTGTATTCTCGATCAAAGAGGGGGTGGGTCTTAATGTGAGGAAAGGGGGTCACATTATGGAAACGGCTGAGACCTCCAAGAAGTTATTCCTGACTAATAGTTTAAGCAGTTCTAGCATAGGCACTCACTTGGCATCTTAGGACCCTTCAATGGCGCCAGTGGGCAGATTAAGAATCTAGTTCCAGCAGGTGAGGAATGAACTCTGACATCCCGCTGTGTTCCAGGGTTTTTGTCAGTTTAATAGTATTTAAAAGTAGTTTTGCCTTGACTGGCTAAATTAATTCCACAAAGCATGCAGCTGAAATGTAAACATTATACTACTTTGATTTCCTATGAATATAGAACACATGCTGTCAGTGAAAAGAACGTACAAGATTGCCATGCTTCTAGAAATCAAATGCTAATTGAGTCTGGACTGAAGGATACAACAAGCTTTCTGACCATTCAGTGTGGCCATACATAATTTGCAAGCATCTACAATAATCATTCTTTGAACTGTTTTCTCTTTCTCATGTATTTTCACCCCTTGGAACAAAGAGAGTCAGAGCTCCAGTTCCTAGTTCTTTTACATGGTGCTGTGGCTGCAGGCCTGATCTAATTCTGTCTAATGCAAGGGAGAGGTCACTATTACATCTGTGCTCCCCTTCACAACTCTCCTCCAAGCATCAGTGTCCAGATACTCAGCTCAGCTTTTTAAAACTCTCAGCTATGTTGTAAATGTGCTATTGATGCTTTATGGGCTACGTTGCACAGTGCATTTTTGATGAAAATGTTCTTCTCTCCTATGTGTATTGAGTCTGCATATCAAGCCTGGAATGAGAAAACAGCACAGTCATGAGCCTGAAGCTTCCATAGCATCAAAATGAAATCAACGGGTATGCAGGTACTTTATCTTCCCAACAATTATCACAAGCATCAGCCCTTAGAGTGTGTGTTTATGTGAGAGTGGGGATAGGAGCATGGTTTTCAATAGCAAGCAAGAAGCTGGCTTTCAGATCCACTGAAAAAGGTAGCTAACTGTATAGAAACTCCTTCCCTAACTGGGGAGTTTGGCTTCTAGATTTCTTCTCTTGATTTCCACCCTATGATATTTTGTGTCTCTTGATTATTATTTAATTAACTAAAAAGAGAGAGAGAGAGAGAGCAGCTGAATCTCTTTCAAAATTTTGCTGTTTTTAAATGGAAAATTAAAAATGAAAGAAGGCAGCAGAAATCCTGTAATTGTAAAAATGCATCTTGACTAGTCAGTGCCTGGTAGGGCAGTGGATGAGGGCATAGCTCCACTTTCCCTAGCACATGGCAGTTCAGGAAGGACACATGAGCAGAGCAGAAGGGCAACTACACCGCTACCTTCATGTAACGCCACCCGATATCACACGAATTTGGATATAACACGGTAAAGCAGTGCTCCGGAAGTGCGGGGTTGCGCACTCCGATGGATCAAAGCAAGTTCAATATAACACGGTTTCACCTATAATGTGGTAAGATTTTTTGGCTCCCAAGGATAGTGTTATATCGAGGTAGAGGTATAGTTGGAAAAAATTAGTCCTATCTTCCTACTGTCAAACCTTAGCCTATTCAGAGAACTAAACTCAAACCTTCTTAAATACCTGGAATTGGATATATTTCCTTCCCCACCACCACCCATTTTGATGTATACCATTTGCTCTTTCAGATTATGAAAATCACAAAACAAAGACTGTTCTGAAGGCATTTCCATCCTGAAACAGTAGTGATGGTAGGGATCTCATGGACAAATGATTCCCCTGAGACTCCCAGCACAGAGTTACAATGGTCAAAAGGCTTTGAATAAACATCTGACCACCTTCAGACTGCAGATCCAAACCAAACCCAAACTCTGAACCTTTAGAGGCTCTCTCATTGGTATTGTTAGTGCTTAACAAATATGTTCTGCCCTCAACATGACAGAAAATACAGATGCTCCCTGCTCTGAAGTGCTTTTGGCCCAAACAAGTCCAATGTAGGAAGTCAATAGGACATTTATAGGAAGGGAGGTTGATTTTCAATTTGAACACTAAAAAAGAAATACATCCGAGTATAAACCTTCCTCTAGCTGATGGAGGTCAGGAAGTTTTGTTTTGTTTTGTTTTGCGTTTTCCTCTAAAGCAGTACTGGCCACTGTCAGAAGTGGTTTGCAAGCCTGCTCCACTGTGGCAATTCCGATGTTCCTATAATTATAATATTGACTAGCGTGGATATTGTGCAAGAAGTGGATGTTCGGCAGAGTAGTGGCTAGACTGGCTAAAATCTGGAGGGCATCTCTTTTGCACATTTTTCATTTCCGTTTATAAGCATTCCCATTTCCAAATGACTTCTGCACATGCCATTGAAAAACAAACAAGCATGGTACTTAGAAGTTTTTTTCTCCATGCCTTTTAACCTGACTGTCTTTAAACAACCCACATCCTCCTTCGATCTGTTCATGTTCAGCATGGAGACTTGTAAGGAAAAATCATGCCATTTAAAAATAAAAATAATTGAGCTGACTTCTGCACTGTTTTCTTTAATCAACATCAATACAACTGATAACTGAGTCTTGATTACACCTCTTCAGAGGACACCTCCTGATTTTGCTTTACATCCCTGATTTTTTTTTTATTTTATATTTTTTTCACTCTTTCCCAATTTCTCGGTCACAGAGTTGAGGCTCATTCTTGCTTGAAATGGATTTACTTGCTTCTCAAGGGCACATTTTTTCTCTTACAGGGTCTGTGGGTAAATGTGCTCCCTTTTCAGAAAAAGCCTGAAATCCCACGCATCACATATTCCTCGAGTCCTTTTTTTTTCCCCCTCCCAACCCCTGTGGAGAAAAAGATTGGACCACGAGTCATTCCTCCCGACCTCTCCCCAGCCCCCATGGAGCTAAAGGGCAAGGGGTCATTTTCTCAGATTCCCTTTGGCAGAAAGAACCAACGGTCACCCCTCCCCCGATACACCCTGTGTGGATCTGAGACACAAATTCAAACCCCTTTGAAAAGGGAGGGGAGACAATGAGACACCCTCGCTTTACCCAGCCTGGAGAAGAGCTGTGTGTGCCTTGAAGCTCAGATCCATTCAAACTTAGCCTTGGATGCAAGGCTCAATGCTTCTGTGAACTTCAGCAGATATGGGCAGCAATCGCTCACCCAGCGGAGGAGCTGCCACAGCCCCTGCCTCACAGCCAGTTTCCCTTTCTAGCCCCCAAATGTGCCTTCTGCCTCCAACAAGCCCCCAGCTGCCCCTCCCTCCATTCTTCAAAGGGATGGCCTAGGGCTTGGTAGGGAATAATGAGGGGTTGTTGGGGGTAGCGGGTCAAACAGACTTGAACCTCTCAGTGAACCAGGCCTGGTTTGCTCCCAGGCTTTGTGTACCAAACAGCAGGGCTCGTTTAGCGAGCCCCTTTACAAAGCAAACCCTACGGGGCATATGCAGCCTCGCTGTGAGCCATTTTCCTTGCCCACTGTGCTGTCACTCTTCCAGCCCCTCTGTGGATGCAGGAGGTCTACTTAGGGCTACATGCTGTTTCCCAGGAGGGAAGAAGAAACTGAGGGCTCTTACTTGAGCATCCAGCCTCCTTAAAGGAAAAGACTCTTTCTCCTGCTTTCCTGGGTGAGGGAAAAAACGGGGACTGATTTTAGTTAATTCCCTTGACTTGGCTTTGGAGGAAAGGAAGGGCAGATCAATGGTTATTTCACTGGCTTCCTGGCAGAAGGCACAGCAAGAGTCACTTCCGCTGACTTTGTCCCATCAGCAGGGAAGGGTATTCTGTATCAATGCCATGGTCCACTCTGTGAATGGACAGATTCCTGCTCTTCCTTCCCAATCCCCCAAAGAGGGGAGGCTCTCCTGGCTCTCCTCTGTTCTCTCCCTCTGTCTATAGAGGAACTAATTACCTGGCCCCCATTTTGGAAGGAGACAATAACTAAGGGGGAGTTTTTAAGTTTTATCTGTGAAGACTTTTGATGGCGTGACACAGGCTGCCAGGGCACTGTGGAACTGGCTGAGCAAAGCTTTTAAAATAAAAGTGAAATACAGATATTGAGCCACATTCCATGTTCAGTTACACTGGTGAAGGCGTCTGCTGCAGCTACAAATGGGCCCATTTCACTTGCAAATGCTAAACAATACATAGTCACCTGCTTTCCTAATTGTCCTTCCAGATTCTAATTGTTGTGGATTATTCCTTTAGGGCCTGGATCTAAAGCCTACTGAAGTGAGTGGGAGTCTTACCACTGATTCAATGTGCTCTGGATCGGCCTTTTTTGTGCTGCAGTTGTTTGATTGCTCCCCAGAAAGATCACTGACGATTTAGAATTAGGTTCCCCAGCAAGAGAGATGCTTTCACAGATGATCTTCTGAGTTTTAAGTCTTAGGGCCGAATTCCACTCAGAGATACGAGTGTGCAGCTCTCATTGAAGTCAAGGATCTGTTCTTTTCTGCCTTCAAAGAAGAAAAAATAGGTGGGAAGGCAACTGGGAGCCCAGGGAAACAGGAGTTGCATCATGCATGCTTATCTTTAAGCCAGAATTTGGCCCTAAGGTTAAGGTGGAAAACACACACCTAAATTATCAAGATGTATTAAAAACACAACCTTTGGTATTTAAAAAGAGAACAGCGGTAAACTGCTCACAAAAGCCACATGGCCTTCTCCTTCCCCATTTGCTCATTGAAAAGGAAAACAAATTAGGCAACATAAATTAAAATGAAACACGTGCCTGGAACCTGCATGTGCAACGTTCACCAGCTTTTTGCTGATTTCCTTGACACACTCCAGGTTTGTTTACAGTGGAACCAATTTATAGTGAAGTCATTGAAAAAAAAAATCAGAAGAGCTTTCCTTTAAGCAGATGTTCATACTAGAACTATGATTGCATTTGCACATTTCAATGCACTGAAACAATTCAGGACTTTCATGTTAAACTACTGCTGCAGAGGTGGCTGCATGTTAGTGTGGACTGACTTAATCCTTATTCCCTATTTTACCTATCCCAAAAGGGATGGTGTGAGGCTTGATTAATTAATTATTGCAAAATACTTTGAGATCCTGGAACAGAAGTGTCTATAGAAGTGCCAAATATTATTGATGTTATTATTCAATGCAGTTTCACTACAGCTGAATTCATCATGGATGACTTTAATCATCGCTTTATGCTCATTTACAAGAGGAGAATTTAGTCTTTACAAATAAAAAGAATGCATTATTCTACAGCTTGGTTTGAAGTGGTGCATAGCCCTTCGACTAGTTCTCTGTGCAGAGTTTAATTTTGCCCTCTGGATCCATTACTATTCATGGACTTCAAGGGAAGCAGAACCAGTCCTTCTATGTTCCGCACTTTGTCTTGAATTGAACGTACAAGAATGTCTTATAAGTTATTATTATTTAGTTAAGTTATTGCCACACAACTGTTTAAGATTTATACTATGAATTTTATCCATTGTAGGTTCCCCTCCCCAAATGGAAAGTACAAATCCACTTAAAATGCTGAGATCTTTTGACTTCTACCAGAAACTTTTATCAGAATAAGAGGATAAGAAACCATTCGCTTAAGTTGTATGATTCTAACAGCTCATTAGAGAGCACTGTGCTTTTTCAAAATGAGCATGCCTCTAGCTCTGCGTTGAATCCGTCAAAGTTAAGGAGGAAGGTATGGGACCACTTAACCATCTTGGAAGGCAAGTTCTTGTTTTTAACTACAGGGTTCATTAGATTATTTTAATTAACAGTCATAGGCCCAATGTTCAAATTCCTCTCTCATTTTGTGTCTAATTGCAACCAAAATATGAAATTGCTAAATAGAGCCACCCTACCAAGGAATTGAAATGTAAATTTCAGTCAGTAAGTGCAGTTTCATTGTGAACTATTGTTTTTTTATAAGGTAGCACAAATATTTTGATTTCAGTTTGAACCCCTGCAAAAAGCCTGCTGTAAAATAATCTTGAATGGCTTCTCTTCAGATTGGAGGAAAAACAGCCAACTTTAAATATAAGAAAAGCATTATAATTAGGTTTACTGATTTCCTGGGAAACTGAATTATTAATACAGGGATTTTAGCCACTTTTTGGTACCAAAAAGTAGTTGGGAATATGATGCTTTTCATCTGTGGAATCTCTCACAGCATCACCTGACAAAGCAGGTCATTTGCAATACGTTACAAAATATATGGGGGGAGATTGGAATATATTTTTCAATCATCCCCAGGCAGCCTTCACAGCTTTAGTCAATTTATGCATCATCTGTAAAGTTCAACATAGGGCACTAGGTCCCAAAATGTACTTTGAAGCATCCATAGCAAATCTCCTAATCTTGGCTTTTACTAGCTGAGCAACGTATGCATTAGAGTGGAATTTAGGATAAGCTTTCAGGTTGAGGTGCAAGACATTTACTCAGATAACCTACCATATCTTGGTTTCAAGTGTAATGTTCAACTAGGGGTAAATGATTGCTTTTCATTTTTACCAAAGATAAATCATAAAAGGTAAAGGTTTATACGAGGATTTATATGCCTCTGTATCAGCAAGTCTGCACAGCACACACATGCAAATATAGCATCACTTTTAAAACTTAGATTAAGCGCAAATATTCCAAGTACAACTATTCTCTTATGCCAGCAATGATTAAAATCATATTCTTTTATAGATACATGTTTCAGTCCTATGCCCTTAATTGTCAGAGAGTGTTTATGGGCATAATAGCCTCATTTAATCTAAACAAAACCCAATATCACTCCTCCCTCTCAAAGAAAACATGACTGAAATCACATGAGTTTGAGTTTGTTTGTGTAATGCTGTTATGACCTTATATCGGTCAACAAAACATCACCTCAGAATTGCATGCACGAGGGCTCAGGGCTTTCTTTCTTTCTTTTTCTTTTAAACTCTTTTGTTACAAAGTATAGATTATACCCCAAAGGATTTGTTGTTGTTTTCTATTCCATTTTGGCTCCATATGTCTTCTGCAATTTCTTTTCTTTGTTCTCTCTGGTGTCATTTCAGGACAGCCAGCATATCACATGATGTAAGATAAATTATTAGCATTCACAAAATGATGATTATGATTGTAGATATAGAATGTTACAAATTTAATTCATAAACGAACAGTTGCAAAGGCAGATCTCATAGTATCTTTCATTTGTGAAGTGTTATGACTTGATTTGTAGTAGCTTCAGCTTTGTAAAGGTCTGGGCACTATAAGGACATATTCACAATTAGGCCGTTTCTTACAGGTCAGCATCAGATGATTTAAAAAAAAGATGAGGAGGTTCTTACAGGCTTTGTGGCTAACATAAAAACAATGTAAAATATTTCAAGGGTACACTTGTTCTCAACAGATTAGTGATTCTTGGGATAAAAGAGCATTTTAAAATGTAGTTTCTTGTTTACAATAAAACAATCTTAAGTATCAATATTATTATTCCTCTAGAATCAATCAAAAGCCTGAATATTTTAATATTAACATATTTTATACTTAATCTACCTGTGTTTTTAAGGTTTTGTTGAATAGAGTGTCAGATTTACCCAGTATTTCCTATAGAAAAAATCAGCACATCAATGACATGGCCTCAGATATTTTTGTCCCAGTCAATGTATTAGTTGTTAGTGAGAATTCCAATAGCAGATTAGTAGAAAACTAGGCTCAGGACAGTATTACCAGTTGGTTGACAATATTTCTGTCTCTGTTGCCCTCCCGGATTGGTTAAGTGGAATCAGAAAGCCTACCACTAGATTGGCCAGGATTTGCTGCTGTTGCTATGACTCTGTTGCTAGGATCTCCGCTGTCTCCAGGCCCTGCAGGAAACATGTAATGAATTATGGATGGTTGATTTTCTCAAAGAGACCTGATCTGTAATGCAGATGAGCTCCAAGTCCCCCCTTTTCTTCTGGGTTCTTAAAAAATAAAAAAAAAAAAAAATCTGAGTTTTAAATCAGAATCTGGCATTTGCGTAGTCCCCAGTCACAGCAGTGACTCCTGAATACTGATGTTAATTCTTATGCAAAAAGAGGGCCAGAGGTCACTATCTATTATTGGTTCAGGAAAAGCTTGTAGGATTTTCACTGAACTCTGCGACCCCTTGGGGTATTTGTATTTATTTATTTATTTATTTTTGTTTGGAGACAAAATAGGATATAAACACTCAAAGTGGTATTTTCTATGACTTTTAGACAGGAAATTGTCCCCTGGACAGCCGTGAAGGGGGGTGGGAGTGGGGGCGGGTTTGTGGTGGCTAGTCTGGCCAGAGGACTAGCTAATAAAACCATTTTTTTCTTTTGTCCACTTAGTATAAGGAGTCTTTGCCCAAATATGATCTATGCCCCTCTGTCTGCATACTGTGCACAATTTGGGTCTCTAATCGATGGCTTTGATAGGATTTGTCTGGAGAGAGGTGCTCAGTTCCTGTTACATGTACAATGTGCCTATTTCAAACAAGTGAAAACCAGAATGTAATTGCACACATTTAACTCCCCAGCTGGCATTCACTACATGAATAGTGCATCTGATCCTTTAAGTTTAGGGAGTGGGGAGGTAAGCAGGTTTGGATGAGTCATTTAACTTCCCTAATCTCCTGCACACACATCAGTTAGGAGGTACAATGTATACTATGCTACTTAAATGTTAATATTTTTCTATATGTATCAGTGATATCATCACAACAGACGCTGCCTGGGCATAAATAAGAATATTTTATATTTTCACATACTAGTGACAAAATGATTTAAACCCTCTTTATATCAGACCTTAGTGGACAGATGTAAACAGGAAAAATATTGATCAGGCTTAGAGATATGGCCCTGATTCTTCTCTCATGCTGGTTTTAAGCCTATGTAAAACCATGGATTTCAGTAGAGTTACTTCTAATGTGACCCACTATAACGGCTTGATCCTGCAAAGTGTGGAGCTCCTGCAGCTCTCGCTGAAAATCCATTGAAGGGGAGGGCACGGAGTACTTGAAAGTATCATGACATTAGTGAGAGGAGAATCAGGCCCACCATTTTCCTTTGAAGTCCGGTATTTAATTCAGCTACACGTTAAGCAATTTACCCAGCGCTGAAATTAATGTAAACCTATCAGATACATTTCTGCAAATTTTATAGTGGGGGTTATGCTTTCACACCCTACAGTTTCAGCTGCTTCATGATTCTTCCTCAGGGAGAAGTAAATGACTTAAGTAGGAGCTCTGAAATGAAGATGAAATACACAGTAACCCCCACGTGATTCACAGGTACGATCATGACCTGTTTTCCAGGATTATTAAGCAAAATGTTCTGTTGTTTAAGAACCAACAAGCAACTAAAAACAGTAAATGGAGCAAATTAATTAAATACAGTGAATACAGAAAAGACAGACACTGAAAACACCTGTAATTACCTGCTTTGACCATCTGTCAATTTTCTAAGAGACCAATTTCTAGACTGACTATTATTATTATTGTCTGTTATTAACGGTTTTTATGGTGAAGAACATAGTTAAGATGAAAACTGCATTTCCCATCCGAAACCTTCCACAATGATAGAGTATTCATCAAACTCCATTAAAAAACCCAAACCAAACCAAGATAAAGATGTGTCATTAGGGACTTGATGATGCTTAAAGCCCAGAAATGGCTACAAGATGCAGTTTGCTGAAAATGTGTGTGTGTGTGCACGCGTGCTTGTGAACATATATGATTGTTCTGTGGAAGTGATTCTCTAAGATACATTAAAATGGAAAACATTAGCAATCTGAAGTCACAGAAAATGTAAGTCATGTTTTTCTGAACCAAACAATTATATTTTAAATGGTTCATTGAGTGGCTTTTCTTTTATGTTTAATACCCTAAAGCTAACATGCAGGAAAATGACAGTTCTCACACTTTTATAAATGCACTATCCCATATGAGATTGGGAATACCTTAAATATTCAGCCAGGCCCTGGTAAAACAAATGACTGAAGTGCATTCATAACTGTAAGCACATGAATAGTGCCATTGACATTAATTGTCCCAATATCTCTCCATGGCTTCTATCAAGTAGCCACAAGTGCTCAGCCAATGGCAGAGCCATGAAGCCAGGTGGTACGGCAGCCAGAACAGCTGGGCATCATTGCAACCATCCTGGCAGAACAATTCTTCTCTCTTTCCTGGATCTGCTGGTATGGTATGAAGGCCTCATGCCCAGAGAATTCTGTGGCTTCCCTAAGATGTTTTATAGGAAATTCCTCAAGGGGACCTGCCTGAGTTTTCCTGACTAAGATGCTATGATTCTCTCCCAAGTTTTGTGGGAGGGAGCGGGGGAATGGGAAGAGAGAGAGAGAGAGAGTGTGTGTGTGTGTGTGAGTTAAAGGAAAGGCAGCCATCTCTCAAGGCCCCTGTGGTAGAGTTGACCATCTAACTCAGGTGGATACAATCATTCAAGTTCCAGAAGGCCTGGAGACAGTAACAGTGAGAAGAGCAGTGCCGGAAGCATTCACAGAAGAAGTGGTTCTTAAGGAAAGATATGAGTGAGCATGGGCAGTAGGAGATTGGCATGTGAATTGAAGGAGTGTGAAGACCTTGAGAGAGTGGTAATGAGAGGGAATATTTTGAGAGAGAATGCAGAGGACGTGTCTTCTGGTCAACTTTTGTCTTTACAATTGCAGCAACTATGAAGCATCAGCTAGGCATCCAATACTTTTGCTTGATATCTTTGTGATTTGTAAAATATGTGCCATCGATTAGAGCTGGCTGAAATGTGCAAACCCATTGTCACCAAAAAAATGCTAAAGTGGGTATAGTTTCAAACAGTTTAAAACAAACTTTTTTTCTTTCAAAAATTTTTGTCCTTCAAAAAATATTTTTATGTAATTTTTGTTTTTGAAAATCCTATCAACCGTTTTCATTTACTGTAAAATGGATTTTTGGTAAATGGAATATTTGACAGCATTTTTATTATAAAAATTTTTAAAAGGATGACTTTTTCACACACAAAAATTTTTTTTTTCACATGAGAATTTTATCTAAAAACCTTTGCTTTGGAATAAAGGCCCTTTTTATAAAAAATAAAAATTAGAGAAGTTTCAAGCAGCTCTACCATCAGGACTCTTTGGTTGAATTTACAATGAGTTAAAAACATCATATAGTGCAATGAAAGTAATAAGAACTTACAAAGGTCAAACAGGACATCCTAGCCCACAAAAAGAAACCTACTGCTTAATGCCACCTGCTCAGGAAGTGCTGAGTGAATAGATTGGTCCTACAGTGTGAACTAAAGGTCACCAAATTGCAGCTTTGTTAGACCAAGGGTGAAATGAGTTCCAGGCTTAGGGCACTCCTTGGGAATACCCTGCCAGCAGCTCTAAAACTCCAGGGATTAGTGTGAATAACCCAATGATCCCAACATCCGGGTTGATGCATGGAAATAGAAAAGGTCTATGACCCAAACCACAGTGTTTCCCAACCCAGGGGCCAACCATCCTGCAGAGAGGATGAGCAAAACTGCATGCTCCTGGATTCACCTTGAAACAGGTTGTGGTGGGCAGAATGCTAGCTAGCTCCTTGATGCTTGTGGATGAGCTCTTCTTATTTATTCTAAACCAAAATAAAATAAAATGCATGTGTACAGAGCTAGAGGTTCAAGAAGCTGCTTGGCAGCCCTTACTCTGTGTTCCTGTTCTCCCAGGACAGAGTTTAGTTGAGAGAGAGCATGAGTCCTGACATCCATTGCAATGAATGGACTCCCCTCATACATCCACCACTAAAGCACCATTCAGCCTTCTGGTAAGCAAGGGAAAATGAGAAATAGAAGAGGGGGGGAATAAAACACACGATCAAGAGCAACTATAAATAAGAGGAGAGGAAAACAAAACGAACAGTGGGGAAGGTGAAAGAATGACAACAGAAAAGGAGACAGAAGAAGATGACAGAAAAAGTAGAGCTATGACAGCTGTGCTAGGGCATGGTATGAGAAGATGGGGTAGCTGTTGTCTGTCCACTAATATATTACACACAGGGACTCTTAGAATACAATGATTGAAAACCACTGAGTTAGGGGACTGTAATGTAAAATCAAGACCCTGAATTTCACCTGGAAACAGTCAGCCCAGACCACAAGAGCCCTAGTGCTACGTGCTCATACATGGCAGCAAATCAAATCCCTGAACTTTGATGGGGAGACAGGCTGGAACCCAGACCTGGATCCTCAGACCTATAATTGATCTTGATTATATTTCTATAATGGACAAAAACAAGACCCTGGAGCCTTTAAGCAAGTAGGCTGCCATATTCTGCATTAGCTGATTTTTCAAAGTGGCTGTCAGATCACAGCCTCCAGTAAAGTGCATTGAACTGGGGGAGCTGTAACTGTAAATGCTAGTCTGAAATGTATATGGCTGTCTCTCCCTCTTGTTGAAATCAGTAGTAAAACTCCCATTCTTATGGAAGCAGGATCCAGCCCTAAGCCTGAAAATATCTATGGGGCAGATCCTTTGCTGGGGTAAATTGTCATAGCGCCATTGAAGACAATTTACATCAGCTGAGGATCTGCCCCATAAAGCTATTTTTTGCCCTTTTCCCCACCATGTCTCCAGAGCTTCCTTTTCATGTCCTGCACTTCCTCAGGCCAGGCACTGCCCATGGCTAGCAGCAGGAGAAGAACAGGGAAAATAATGAGGAATGATGGTAGGTTCCTAAATGCACTGTCCAATGGTCAACCATTGGTCGGATCTTTGGGAGAGACATAAGTTGTCCATTGAATAGCAAATTGATATTGTGAGGAAAAATATCTAAACACCCCCCTCACCCAGCCTGCTCTTGAGATGCTGAGTAGTTCTTCTAGTTTGCTGAGGGTATGTCTACATCTACAATTTTGCAGCGCTGGTAGTTACAGCTGTGTTAGTACAGCTGTATAGGGCCAGCGCTGCAGAGTGGCCACACTTACAGCAACCAGCGCTGCAAGTGGTGTTAGATGTGGCCACACTGCAGCGCTGTTGGGCGGCTTGCAGGGGGGTTCGGGGAACGCGAAAGCAAACCGCGGGGAAGCAGGTCTCCTTCCCCGCGGTTTGCTCCGGTGTTCCCCGAACCCCCCCGCAAGCAGCTCTCCTTCCCCGCGGTTTGCTCTCGCATTCCCCGAACCCCCCTGCAAAGAGAGGGGCCATGAGTTTAGTTTGTATGTAGTATAGGGCCATAGTACTAGCCTGTCAGCTGATCTAAACTAGCGTAGCTCCACTGTCATCAAAGAGACCAACAGAACCACACCCATTTCTACCTAGAGAGAAGATGCCCCTCACTGTACAAAAAGAATAGGCTGATGTTGCTGAACATTAGAAAATGCAGTAGTAGCTCCTATTGCTGCGATCATTCTAGGTACTGAATGTCCTCAACCTTCTGAGTTCCAGTGGGATTTGAGGGTACTCATGCCACACCTCAGGGGAACTATACAGCGCCTTGTGGGATCAAGTCTAAGGAGCACCGTGATGAATTGTATCTAGAGCTCCATTCAGGACAAAGGGGTTTATAGGATCTTTCAGCGAATAGGTAACAGCTCCTGAAATTTGTGCTCATTCTAGCAGTAACCCGTGTAGTTAACAGGATGCTGCTTTCTTATAAATAATTACACATATTCTAAGTGCAAAACCAATTTATTAGGCTAAGACAGGGCCACTTGATTAATTAATCCCATTCATCTAGTAATGTAACTAAACAGAAATGTGTTCATAGCCACACTGTAGCTAGCGCGCGCTCTCTCTCTCTCTCTCTCTCTCTCTGGGGATTTTATAG
Organism: Gopherus flavomarginatus; assembly: GCF_025201925.1. Taxonomy (NCBI): domain Eukaryota; kingdom Metazoa; phylum Chordata; order Testudines; family Testudinidae; genus Gopherus; species Gopherus flavomarginatus. The sequence continues at coordinate 21,474,349 of NC_066618.1, forward strand.
TTTATTACTGATTTGTTCTTTTTGAAAATGTGGATTTATGTTAAAATAAGCACCACGTGAGGGGCTAGATTGTAAACTCCTGAGTCCTATTGGTCATCACTTACTCATCTGAATATTCCCATTGAAGTCAAGGAAACTACTGAGATGAATAACTACTCATGTGTAGGATCAAGGGCCCACAATCTAGTGTTAAATCAGTAACCTGACACGCGTGACACTGAAAACAAGATAACTATACAATTTCACAACTAATTTTATATTCAGATTCATAGTGTCCCATCCTATTTATTATAATTATCTATGTGTGTACTTATTATTGATCATTTATATTGTGGAAGTGCCTAGAGGCCAACCAGATGGGGGCCCAATTGTGCTAAACTCTGTACAGACAGATAATAAATGACAGTCCCTATCCGAAAGAGAGTACGATCTACAAGATAAGATACAACAGGTAAGTGGGGCAAAGCAGGCTGGGGTGGAGAGTGAGAGAGGTGAGGTAACAAAAAAAATATGTTGTGTATAATTCTTAGCCAATCAGGAGCCATGATCAGCACTCAACACCTGCCTACCTTACAGTTTACTGTGTATGTTATGGAAGATGTGAGTTTGGAAAGAGTGACTTTTTCTGCCATATATTCCCCCCAAGGAGAAGTAAATGGTTTTAAACAACAGTTATAATATATACAAAGAATTTAATTAAAGCATCCACATGATTCACTGAAGCAATCATATCATACTTCGAGGCTCAAAACAAAGCACAAGCTGAATTCTGTTTAAAAAACAGATTGTATGTGTTACCAATTTGTTTGTTATTAGCTTGTTCTTAGACCTGGCTTCTGCAATTGGAACTATTCTCTAGCCCACTGAAGTTTCTATAGGAACCTGTATAGAATGGAATAGAACTATGTGGACAGCTCCTTTTATCCATAGTGAGTCCCACCGAAGTCACTGGTGCTGTGCCTGATCTTCAGGGTCTGCACATGTGAATCTGATTGCAGGATCAGGGGGTCCTTAGTCTGTAAACTTGTTGGGGCAGGACAACACCTTCCTATATGTTTGGACAGAGCCCTAGCATACCAGTGTGGGCAAAACCACAATATCAATAATGATAATAACAACAAGAAGCCATTATTTCATCCAGTGGGAAAATCATCATTTTTGAAAGCATGTGCATTCAAACAAGGAATGTCATTAAAGGTGACTTGCCAATCCTTATCCATTTTTTATTGCTTGTTTCTCTCTGTGTTAGTGTTTTTTGCTTTTGCTAGTTTCAATATATTAAAAGGTTTTCATTGATGAGATTAAAAAAAATAATTACTCATCTGCGAAGTTAGCCAGCTGATTGGCTTTAGTCTCCTTGAACTTTGACCATAGACATAGGGCATATTATGTTCCAGAGCTTTTACAGAGTATGTGGTATAGGTCCCATGTTTAGCGCTGGGGTTTTTTTGCGGTTGTTTTTCATTCTGGCACTGAGTGGGTAGACAAGACTCTTGAACAACCTGTAATTATACAGTGTCACAGTTGATGAGGTTACAAAGAAGTAAATATGTAGTTGGTATTAGAGGGGATATTTTTAACAATACTTGTGCTACATCTAATGGAGTGCATCTGTGTCCTCTGTGGGCAATCTGCCTTTGATAATATACCGGGAGGGTGAAGGGGGAGAGAGGAGCATAATAAGAGCTGCATAGTTCTTAGTAAAAAGAAGAGGAGTACTTGTGGCATCTTAGAGACTAACAAATTTTATTTGAACATAAGCTTTCGTGGGCTAAAACCCACTTCATTGGATGCATAGAATGGAACATATAAGAAGAGTATATATATACATACACAGAAGATGCCATACCAGCTCTAAGAGGCTAATTAATTAGGTAATCTTAGTAGAATCATTTTCCGCAAATATGTGCTTGAAATGTGAGCTCTTTCTACTGATACTGCTGCTATTGATGTCAGTGGGAGCTTTGCCATTGTCTTAAATGGGAACAGGATTTGGCCCTGAGCATTGATTCTCTTCTTACAGTGAAATGGAAGTTTCCTACCACATATCATATTAATCAGAGACTGGGAAGTATTATTGGTTAATGGTTCTCAGCCTCAGGTCCTGAAAAGGTTTTGAGGAAGCACAACCACTCTCCCCTTCTTTTTGGCTGTGCAACCTTATTGGACCAAAATATACTATGTCATGATATTCTGCTGCTGAATGAGTTACTCTAGTGAAGGGACATGTATAAGTTCTATACCAAGGCATTGGTAGAATTTATCATGACTATTAATTAGTTGTGTGCCAGCAGAACCCACAACGTACCATGTGTGTGCCTACAACACATTCTGTGCCCCGAAGCACACCATTTACATATCTGGGCCAAATCCTCAGCTGCTGTAAATCAGGGTACTCCACTGATTTCAATGGAGCAATGTCAATTTACACTAGTTAAAGACCTGGTCCTGCATATAAGGATATTAATCAGGCTATTCCGGAATGTCATCTCCCCTCCCCTCGCTCCCTCAATATTCAAAATATTCTGATCTTTAGAAGATACAGTCATTGCATTCAATTCTCCAGCTATTACAATGCACCGATTGAACTATTTTCTGTGTAGGGTTATTTGTTGGCTTTTATACTGAAGCAAGCCATAGGTTTTGTGTATGTGTGTGCATGTCTGTGTATATATATAAAAGGCAATAGAAATGTGTGGCCTCTCAAAACCAGCTGGAAGGCAGACCTGGCTTGTTTTCTGAAGTTGTTTGTTTGGAAAATTCCTGAGAAATGGCAGCTCATTTGTTTTTGTTTTCCTTGCCACGCTCATTTTCTTTTTTCCTTCAGTCGTGATGGTTTTCAGAGTCTGACAATAGCACTGCCTACACAAAACAGCAGAAATGATCAAGAAGAAGTAAGGGGAGTGGTTAGCTGATCTGCTCTTTGAAACAGCCTCTGCGAAGAGGCATCTTTTTGTATGAATGTGGAGTCAGCGAAGGTGGAGGAGAAATCAGGGGATGAAGTATGTGGCTTTTTTCCTCCCTCCACTTCTGTAACAGCCGCAGGAATGGATTGAAGGAGAGCTTGTTGCAGGATTTACATCTTCCCCATGCTGCTATTTGATTTTTTTGGTCTGTCATTTGCTTTATTTTCCTTGCTCCGGGTTGGTATAAATATCCCCTCTGGGTTCCAGCCAGATGGGATGCAGGGGATGTAATAGACTTGGGGCTGTGTTCTCAGGACCATGAAAAGCAAAGAGGAATCAGACTTTTTCCCGACCCACCTTAGCACATCTTGCAGAGTCTCTTCCCAACCCTTGACAACAGCATTCCCTTTGTCTGACTGTTTCCATGGTGGGGGGTTTTCTGTCCACTCAGTCATACGAATCATCCTTTGCAGTTCTCCCTCTCTTTGTTTTTTTTCCCCTTGCCATTATACACTGCAACATCTGGGTAATATGTTTCCCCACCTCACCCTCCTCTTTTCTTACATTTCTTATACATGATGGAATCAGTTAACAATGGAAAGAGGAAATAAGAAATCCTCTGCAGAAATCCCACATATTGTCAAAATAATTTGGAGCAAAATCCTGCCAATTTAGAGTTTAAAATAAACCTCACAGATTGATTTTTGGCTGCTTTACACTCTGCATTTTGCTGACGTCAAGAGCTGGATTGTTTCTGTACAGCCCCGTGCCATGCAGGTAATTGCTATGCATTCTTTTGTGTTGCTGCCACCACCTACAGTACCATGTACTTTCTCAAACAATCATTTGCACGGGCTTGGAGCAATCTAGACACAAGGATAACAGCACTTTGATATTAAGGGTCTCCTAGGAGCAGGTGAGAATCTTACATCATTTCCTGGAAATCAGATAGTGTATTTTTAACCTCTTCGTCCAGATCATTAGCAAAGATGCTATATAAAAACTGAGCTGTCTCTATAACAGTTGCAGCCTCTTGTCAATGGCATCTCATTGGCCGTCACCTTCACACACACACACACCGACTTGATACAGTGTCATTTATCGTTACCCATTGTTTGCAGCCATTCAGCCAGTTGTCAGTCCTTGCGACAAAGCCCACATTCAAGCCAATATGAATTTATTTTTCAGGGAAGACTTAATGAGAGTAAGGCTCTGATGGCGCGCTAAAGTCCAGCTTTCCCTTTGTCAACCATCACCGATTACATCTGTGACTTGATAAAATAAAAAGCAACCAGGCTGAGCATGATTTCTACATTCTATGTGTAACCCACAATCTTCCTGAGTGTGGTGTTTGGCACCAAGACCACTTAGAGAGAGATTGATGAGTCTGCTCTGCAACCATGGCTAAGAGGCCTATGCTTTTTTGCTCACGCTGTAGAGGCTCATACACTAAGATCCAGAGGTCCCAGGTTCAATGCCACCCACCAGCAACTGGGGTCTGACGGTTACAATAGTTGTATTATTTGTTGCTCATAGTTCTGTTATCTTCCACTTCCTCACAATTTTCATTTTTACTTGACACTGAAAAACTTTTGTAAAGCACTTTGAGATCTACTGATAAAAAGTGCTATACAAAAGCTAGGTCTTATCAATGATTAGCATTTTGTTGTATTCATTCCATTCAATTACTAGGCATTGCACTTAAGTGAATAATCAGTGTCAGGATTTCACTTTTTTTCCCTTATATGTCTTGTAGGCTATTTTCCCCTCTAGATCTAGAAACATAAAAATGTCCATGCTCCATCAGACAGTGCTCTATCAAGTTCAATGTCCTGTCTCCGACTGGGGCCAGTACCAGCTTCTTTGGAGAAATGTGGAAGAATGCACAGTAGGCAGTCATGGGATCTAACAGCATTAGGACTAAACAGTGTGGACTCTATTATAAGGGTGACACCTGTCTGACAAATCTGGCTTGAGCATACTCCAGAAATGAGAATCATTGCACCAGAAACAAGATCCAGTAAGCCATAGACCCACATTCAGCCAAACAGAGCTCACAAAGCCATGGGCAATTTACAGCATATGCAATTTTTCTTTCTAGTGTATAAAAATCTTCCTGCCAAGGTCTGCAGGGGTCCAGGAGGAGCTCCCAACCTTGAAGACCTTCGAAATTCTGCAGGAGAGCAGCTCCACAGTGGCAGACTTCCCGCACTCCAGGAAGTCCAGCAGACAGGCTCTGGGAGCAGTCCCTTGCTTCATTGATTTCACCCAGTGAGTTTACAGGCTTGATGTGCTAAAAGGAGAAGTCATCAATTTGGAGAACGGCAGATTTGAGTCCGAGGGGACAAGGAATCATGAATCAAAGGGACTAAGTTTAATGGCCTTTCTAAAATCTTTAACCGTACATTGAGAAAAGCCTCCTAAGGGAAGATCCCCTAACTGGTGCATCATAGAGCTGCTAAATTAACCTCTACTACAGTGACAAAGACAGACCTGAGTTTTTAAAATATAACAAAAGTTGAAATCCTGGTCCCAGTAAGATCAATGTGAGTTTTGCCATTGACTTCAGTGGGACCAGAATTTCACCCAGTGAGTTTACAGGTTTTCCCTGTACCCTCACCTATGACACAATGGACAAAACCACTTTCTCTGTAAAACTTGTAACATTCCTCCATGAGGGTTTCTGGATTCAAGTAAAATATTTCTCTCCTGTTAGGGAAAATTAAATCGTTTAGTCCCTAGGAACTTTGATTCCATGACAGCATTGCAAATGGAAAAGAAAGAACTGAGACTGCGCGTAGGGACATGTCAAATGCTAATGGTAAGGAAGCACAAAAGAGTCACTTTCTTCTAACACTGAACAAGGAACTCCATCAGAATAAAGCAAAATTGTATGATTGCCAAAGCTACTCTGTCTTTCTGCTCCGCTGCAAAACTTCTGCCTAGACCTTCCCTAACCTTGCAGCTGCCTGACCTCTTGCTACAGATTTAAAGAAACAGTGCACATATCCTTACAGGGGCGGAGCCTTTTGTAGTTTTGGGTTCTGGAATGTTTTGATCACTGAGCAACAGGGAACCCCTGACAATTTTTCTACTGATAGTGTTTCTTCAGCACACAGCTTTGAAGGGCAAATACAGTATTACCAAGTCCAAGCACTCAAAAAAAAAAATGAAAAAAATCCCATATGAGATTGGCTTAAAAATCATGAGATGTAAAAATTTTGGGACCTATAGTATTTGTCTTTTGGTTTCTAAGCCTTTAAGGTGCACTTGAGGTCAGGATTTTAAACTTTTCTTCACAACCACAAGGGCTAAAAAGTTTTATATATATATATATGAGAACTAGGATTTTCATGTAATCACTTGAATCCAGAAGCTGGAGATTTATGAAAAATGCCAAAAATGACTCGCGCTGGCAACGCTGCAAATCTGCAGGGGCAGTTCATGAAGGAGAATAGCTGTTGTCAGCAGATTATGGTTAAATATATAGCAGAAATGGAAAACAAGCCCCTTCTAAGTTTGGATCGGGTCCTGGCAAATTCCTCCTATCTCCAAATAATAAGGGGTTCTAATATGAGTTTTCAAGCTTTTGCAGCTCACTCAGTAATAGCTTTTATTTACACTTACATAATATTCTCATCCCAAAATCCACTGTAGATTCAGGAATCATTCCACTCACTCCTGAAATGTGGCTACCTCTGCTAGCATTTTGTAGCTTTCAGAGCTCCATTAAACAACACTTCAGGGCAGGTAGATAAAGTATAACTACTCACAGTCAAATGTGGCCAGGACGTTGGCACTGACACTCTTATTCTTGTGAAGCGGGCTAGAGACCAGCTAACAACCACAAGTGATAAAGACCTGGCTTTTACGGTTTCCCCAGCTGGCAAAGTTACCTACCTCCCCGTTCCATAGCGCGACCAGACAGCAAGTGTGAAAAATCGGGATGGGGTGGGGGGTAATAGGAGCCTATATAAGAAAAAGACCCAAAAATCGGGACTGTCTCTATAAAATCGGGACATCTGGTCACCCTACCGTTCAGTAGGTACTACACTGTGAGTTCTAATTCATGAACCATGTTGTTTAAAGCACTCAGAGGTCATTGATGCTATATATAAGTGCAAAAAGACAGCAGTACGGCACTGCGTCCCCTAGCCCCAGGACACTGTCTCAGTATGATTTATGGGGGCGAACGCAACCTGCATCAGCACTGGCATTATTCCCTTACTCAAGCACATGCTCACATCTGAATACGTGAGTAAACCCATTGCGCTTTTCTGATTTCAGACCCTTGAATCTTTCCTGAAAGGGCCTCCATGACTGATGTGTACAGGACAAATACTATCCCTTTAAATGGTTTGTGAGCCCTTACTGTCTTCTGTGATTCAGGAGCTGCCAGAGGCCTGCTAGAACAACACTGTATATATGGAGTGAGGCCTTGAAATTATGTATGTTAAGTATTAGGACCCCACCATGCCTGTGCATTTTCCTTCATGTTTCATATATTGTGTAAAGAGAAACAATACAAATTCAGACTAAGGTAAACTGTGGTTAGATCTCCCAAGACCACAGGCCATGGCAGCGCAGCTGTAGATGGCTTTGACACAAAAATTGAAAGGAACCAGAGCCTGATTCAAAGCCCATTGACGCCAACAGCAATCTTTCCACTGACTTCAATGGACTTGGGAGCAGGTCTGTCCTTGACAAACATAGATGCATGGTAGAAGCAATGGAGCATAGCTTGTTTAAAGCTGCATTATGTTAATGGCTACTATAGTGTCATTAACACGGGAATCTCAGATTTAAAATATAATGAACCAGCACAATGTTTTGTAGCAGTGTGTACTTTAGAATCATAAGCACACAATTTTTTGATCAAATTTCAGCCCAAAGCAAATTTTCACAGCTAAGTAGCTCTCTAATCTATCTTTCCACAAATATATGTATTTGCTTTTAATAAAACTTGTTAATATTTACCAGACATTTAATGGCACTTTTATTTTTACACAGAATGTGCACACTGCCTATTAAATGTTATCTAATCTTTCCAATACGAAATTAAGCATAGAGATTAGCATCAACCAGTTGAATTTAGGCACTATTTCTAAAAATCTAGCTGTTCTTAAACATTGGAGTGTACTGAAAAATATTGCTACCTTGACTGTTAAATTATATTTTTATCCTATTGAAGCTAAATGAGTTAAATTATGTGATTAATTAACTGTGCATCTGCACAATTAGGTTTGCATTTTTTGTTACATTAACTTATAGATTTATTTCTAATTGGGGGAAAAAAGGAACTATAACATGACAAAAGAACATTTTCCAGCGTAAGAGAGACCCAACAGTACCATTATATTGTGGTTAAGGGGCTATCACTGTTTCCATTATAAACCTTGGTATTCAGTGGTTTATAACCCAGCTATGAAAATTTGATACTTGTTGAAAGGTCTCAGACAAAGGCAATTTTATTCTACTTTTTTTTATTGTAGCAAAAAATGTTATGGTGCAGAAGTGTCATAAACACAGACTTCTTGTTGTTGTAGTTTGGTTTTCATGCAGTTTTTCCATGTGTAACGCAAAGCTGACTTTGTTTTTGTGTGTTTTCAATTTTATTTTGCAATAACATAGGATACTAGCTCCTTAAAATTACTTATTTAGCATTAGCTTGTTATAGCAACCTGCATGGAACTTGGAGGGAGGTGCACTTTTTGCAGGAGGAAAGAGTTTTTGGAGAGGCACCAGGAAGTTAGTCTGTGTGCACATGGCTAGGAACCCTAAGTTCAGCTGGAGCCGCTATTTAATAAAGGACCGGTCTAGTTCAACAAAAATGGATTCCTCTGAGGTTACTCAGACAACAAACCGGTGCAAGGGAGCAAAAGGGGGTAGGAGCCCCACTCATGCAGGATACTTGGATTCAGTGTCCAAATGATACTTTCCTGTTTACTGCCCCACCTCTTCCCTGCCCCTTCCTGCCCAGTTCCACCCCCTCCCTTGAGCGTGCCCTGTCCCCACTCCTCTCCCCTCCCTCCATCATCTCCTGCATGCCATGAAACAGCTGATAGAGGCAGGTGGGAGGTGCTTGGAGGGAGGGGGGAGGAGTGGCTTGGTGGGGGCTGCCGGTGGGTGGGAGGTGCTGGGGGTGGGGGAGGTTGGCTGCTGGTGGGTACTGAGCAGGACACAGGGTACAGCACAGTGCTGTATCAAAGCAAAGGAGCCCCAGCAGAGCTACAAGAACACAAGAGACAAGAAGAGACCTCCAGTACCTGCTACGAGGGGATGGACCAGATTTCTGCAATGCTTTGAGCCTCCCTCTGCCTGCACACTCCCTTTTCCTAGCATGCTCAAAGTGCACCACTGTAAAAGATTTTAAGGTCTAAAGCAATTATGTCCCTGAAGGCTCCAATCCCATAACTAGCAGTCAACCATTCCACCCCCCACCCCAATCTCTCTTCCCATGTTGCTTGATTCTCTTTCTCCCTCCCAGCCAGCCATAGGCCCTGCTCAAGATGGCAGCACTGTGAGGATTAAAATATCTAATTAATTAATTAAACAGAGAAACAGCTATCTGGGAGAGCTAGTGGACTCACCATTGCATGGAGTCTTTAAAATTTGATGAGATATCTTTGTAAAATATATGCTTGATTCCAGATTCTACAGACTCCTGTTTGTGCAGGAAGGTGTGGGGGTAAAGGAAGGGTTGTGAATCTCCCTGTTCATCCCCTTCCTTCATGAGCTGTAGGGAAACAGGATTGCCTTTGTTGCCCTCAACATGCTCATATCACTTGCAGCTCTGCATTAAGAAAATGCCTATAATCAAAGCTCATGCTTCAGGGCTTCAGATGGTGGCCTGTAGGGGTCAGGAAGGAATTATTTCTCTCCCAAAGCTACAGTTGGCTGTATTCCATTTGTCTGGGGTTTTTTTCCTCACCTTCCACCGAAGTGTCAAAGATTGGCTGCGGCTGGAGACAGGACACATGACTGATTGGATGCATGCTCTGAAGTGGACCAGAGATACTCTTTCTAGATGCCTGGCAGGTGAGTCTTGTTCATGTGCTCATGGTCTAACCGATCACCAGATTTGAGGTTGGGAGGTAATTTTCCCTCAGGTCAGATTCGAACAGACCTTGGCATTTTTCACCTTCCTCTGCACACTGTGGCCTGCTTTGCCTGCTGGGATCATCTGGACATATCTCACCTAATCAATTCCCTGCAACTGCATAGGCCTTGGGGATGGTAGCACCTGGTCTCTCTCGTGCTCTGTCTATGGCACACAGTTTAGGCTTCTGAAGTGCTTTAGTCTAACTGAGGTATTTGGCTTAATATAGGGGTAGCTGGGTGAAATTTAATGGCTTGTGATATACAACTCTATCAGAATATGAAAACATCAGCCAGATCACATGCTTATTATAACGGCAGATAGAGAAAAGGTCATAGAACAAATACTTCAGCTCACAATTTGATCAGTACCTGGGATTTTAACTACCTTTATGTTGTATGAGGTAAATTGCCAAAATTAATCCTTAGGCACATTTCAAAATGCATGGAGAATGAGGCATCCATGGCTATTTTTTAATCACACCCTCAGCACTGTTAACTCTTCAGGTTCAAACCAATTACTGCAAATGTCTATTTATTTTGACCATTGTGCTGATGCAGGACCAAGTAAGTCTACACCATCCCTAACAGCTGTTTGTCCAACCTGTTCTTAAAAAAACTCCATTGATGGGGATTCCACAACCTCCCTTGGAAACATGTTCCAGAGCTTAACTACCCTTATAGTTAGGAAGTTTTTGCTAATGTCTAACCTAATTCTCCCTTGCTGCACATTAAGCTCATTACTCTTGCCCTACTTTCAGTGGACATGAACAACTGATCACCATCCTCTTTAAAACAGCCATTAATATATTTGAAGACCGTTGTCAGCACCCCTCAGTCTTCTTTTCTCAGGTCTAAACATGCCTAGTTTTTTTTTAACCTTTCTTCATAGGTCAGGGTTTCTAAACTTTTATCATTTTTTGTTGTTCGCCTCTGACACTCTCCAATTTGTCTACATTTTTCCTAAAATTTGGCAGTCAGAACTGGACACAGTACTCCTGCTAAGGCCTCACCAGTGCTGAGTAAAGTGGGACATTTCCTCCCATGTCTTACATAGGCCACACCTGCTAACATCCATCTCCCTCCCCCAAAAGTAACAGCCTTTTTTCACAGCTGCCTCTCATTGTTGACATATTCAAAGTGTGATCCACTATAACCCCTATATCTGTTTCAGCAGTACTCTCACCTACCCTGTTATTTCCCATTTTGTAGTAGTGCGTTTGATTTTTTCCTTCCTAAGTGAAGTACTTTATTGACTTTCATCTTGTTGGATTCAGACCAATTCTCTAGTTTCTCAAGGCTGTTTTGAATTCTAATCCTCTCCTCCAAAGTGCTTGCAACCTCTCCCAGTTTAGTGTCATCTGCAAATTTTATAGGCATACTCCCAGGCGTGTCAAGATCACAGAAGTCAGTAGTGTTTGCTCCATGCTGCCTGACAATAAACAGATGAATTATGGGATGCCTGGAGAAAACTGTGGGAGTTTGTTAGTTTGACCCCATCTCTCAGAATTCCAGTAAGTTCAGTGCATCCCACAATGTACCAGGAGAAAAATCTCAGGTTGCATCGAGCCTAGTGGCAGAACATTGCAACATGGACCATCTGCCTGGAATGCTGTGCAGTTATTTTGAGCAAGGGCAGAGTTGTGTGGACACAAGGAGTCAAAAGGGAAGAAGCTTAAACTAGCATAAACAAAGTATTGTGGCTGCACTCTTTTGTGCTACATGTACTGGTGAGGGCAAATATATACAGAAAAACTTTTCCATGGCCTAAGGGCTGCATGGGTGGAGAGGTTCTGGACAGGGATGAGGTGGGAGGCGGGAGAGTGAGTGGAGCCCTGGCCCTCCAATTTATCAGCCACAGTAGCTGGCCAAGAGCATCAAGATGGACTCAACTGGCCACAAAAAAGAGTGAGGTAATTATTTCTCCCTGTCCACCCTGAGCAACAGGCAAACGGGGAGGAATTGTGGCTTTGGGTTACAGATTAGCCTCTGCTCTGATGCTGGGACTTGCAGCTGCCCCCTCAGAGCAGACTGTAAAGTCACAATCTAACCTGGAGTGGCTGCTCACAGCAGTAAACACTACGTTTGGTTGTAGGCATTTTCAGGATCAGGCACATGGTTTGTAATCCTGCTCAGATCCACCTTCTGCCCTTGCATACATACAGCCATCCATAGCACATTTGAGAACAGTCCCAACCAGAAATCAGGAGCCCTGGCGATATTGTGTTGGTTACGAGGGTCAGTATTGCTTTTATTACATGAATGAATCAGTCTCTGTACCTACCATTTTGGGTCAGTACAGTGGCATAATTCACTTTTAAAATTAAATTAAATTTTAAAGCTAATAAAACCAGCACGTATTATTGGCAAATATTTTATAAATCTGCCAGATCTTTAAAAATAAATAGAATAGAAACCTAGACAAATTTGTCTAGAAATGATTGGAAGATAACATACCATTTTGCTGATAATTAAATGAACTCTAGAGTGTCCAGGTTTTTTTTTAAATGCTGTTTTCATTTTTGACGTCTTATGTATATTTATTTTAATTTAACACATTAAAAAAGTATGCCTCTAATCTGTTTGTGATTAAATCCCTTGGAACACGTCAGTCTCTTAGAGTTATTGATGCAGTGCATTGGTTCAATGATCAGCATGATTTTTGAATCAATATAAAATGGGAGCGGATTTGAAATACGGCTACCACAAAATGTAATCGACTACCTAGAGTATTTGTCTGAAGAATTATTAAAGCATAGAATGCAAAGTGGCAGAAATAGAACTATAATTCTGGTAAAATCATCAAAGGCTGCAATAACCGAGTTAGAAAATGCAGTGACAGATCTAATTAACGAACTAAATTACAATTCAGTCCAAAAATAATTGTAATTAGAAGGAAAATCACATTTCTGTCTGAAGCAGTTCCTCAGCATGTTTGCTGCAGTGATTGGTTAAAACTAGAAAGAAACCCACTCTCATTACTTCTTTAATGCAATTATTACACACAAAAATCAGTCATGAAATCAAATATGCCAAATTAGCAAACGGTTCCCAGCTGAGGGAGGAGGAAAGAAAGAAAGACCTGTACAGTTTTAATCTAGAACTAATAGTTTATGCTATTCTCCTTTTGTGTGCATGTCGAATTCATCACTATTTTTGGCCTCATACATTTTTTGCAATACTTTTGTTTTCAGCATTAAAATAACGGACCAATTAATTTTAAATATTCTCCTGACTGTGGCGCTAAGTCAGTTGGAGGATATGTCATAGAAGGAAAATACTAATAGGAGATCTGCCAATTTGCAGTTTAAGTTAGCCTGCTTCTAATATGAGCTGAAGAGCTTTTGTATTTACCTCTAACAATGGATAAAATCAGCCGCTGAAGCTGATTACTTAAGCAACCCCCAGATACATTCACACAACAGATTTGAATTCCAATCAGTTTGTATACTATTTCCACCTATGTAATTGTCCACTGGCCCTTATCATTATTTATTATGCAAAACTGAATTTTTTTGGAAGTGCAAAGAATGAAGTAATTTAGTATGCAAACAGTTAAAATTCTCATGTGTATTCCCATTCCGTACGTGTTGATAAATTCACTTACGATGAGTGACAGTGTGAGATTTTTGGGGTCATATCGGTCACTCTTTCCATGACACTGATGAAAATGATAAACTAAATGCCAGAAGTGTCCCAGGCGCATCATAGGATGAAATGTATAAAATGTCAGCGTCTAGCCAGTGTCTATTAATAACTAAATATGATTGCGTGTAATGAGCAGAGATTTTCATGCTGATTGAAGTATGATTTCTTTTGATCTTTCAGATGTTGCTGCTTAGAAATTCATATTGCTCTTTTGCTGCTAAATGCATAATGACCCTTTAAAACCTTTTAACTATTGAAAACCCTATTATTTTCAACACTGAAGTCAAGCTTGTGAGCTTCTATTTTTCACGTTGATTTGAAGTTTCTCTTTTATTTTATTTTTCTTTTTGGTCTGTTCTTCCTTTGTCTTTTTTCTATGCTGCTTTTCCTCTAAACCATTTATGAGCAGAGTTACTCACTGCACAATGAGTCCTGCACACAGAGGGACAGCTGGAATAGTCAGACTGAAATCTGCTCTCCCTTTGGTCAGTGCCACTCCCTCAAAGTCAGTGGGAGTTATGCCACTGGACCAGAGTGAAATCTGGATCAAGCCTTGCAGCAAATGGCTACCACTCCTTCAAGCTGCAGTGAGGAACCAGATGATCATATCACCTGCATGCCCCTCGTTCTAGGCTCGAGGTTAGCCACATGCCATGCAAACATGTTGTCGCCTCCCCTTTAAAATTGAAAATTATAGCTGACAGAAATAAAGAATCACAGCGCAGAGGTTACAGAGAGCTATTTGCTCTAAAGGAATTCCATAGCATCACAACTTTCCTGCATGTAGAATTTATTTGTATCTCTCACGTTGACGCTTAATCACACTTTGCACCCTTAGTGCTCACACCTATGCATGAATGGTGGATAACTGAGAACTAGGAAGACTGAAGTCCTCTAGGAAGCCATAACACTGGCAGTAGCAGTGTAAGCTTCCCCACACAAGTCAGCCATCATGACTCAACCATGTTTAGGGGGTGACAGTCTTTGGGCTGAGAAGTGCATTTAAGATCTTTACTGATTCGTTCATTGGCCCTTCTGTTAAGATGGCCACTAGCACTGATATTTTTTCCTAATGTAGATATTTGGACAGTCGTCACTGGTGTAAGAGCACTGAACTGATTTCATGTAGGACAGAAAAGCATCACCACATGGGAATTACTTTTGATCAGATCTATATGTATATTGCCGGATCTACCTAAGGTCTTCTTGGGGGGGACTGCAAAAATGCTGTAGGTAAATATTAACTATAGTATGGCACTCTATTGGTTAAGAGTCAAATCCTGCTCATCTTCTTCAAGTGAATACTCTCATTTACCTAAAGCATTATTTAAAACAAATAACTTGTGTGCTGTGGCAAAGCCCAGAGGGCTAAAGGAACACAATTTTCAATCCACTGGAAACAATTTGATCACCTCATTGTTCAGTGACTTATTCTAGGCCTCCAAAACCAGAATTGTTTAGACACAGCAACAAACCACAGTGGAAATTGGAGTGCACAAATGCAGTCTGCTAAATCCCTTAGCAGAAGCTGGACTTGTGGTGCTGAGCACCCTTTCTTCTATCACTGAAGTCAAGGCTGGTTTAGGGCACTGCTCAGCCCCTCAGAGTTTCTGAGGTGCATTTTATGTTCTTAAATGGCTAAAGCCCATATGTTTATATGTTTGTTATCATGTAACACAGCAAGAAAAGGCACCACTTCATAGAATCATAGAATATCAGGGTTGGAAGGGACCTCAGGAGGTCATCTAGTCCAACCCCCTGCTCAGAGCAGGACCAATTCCCAACTAAATCATCCCAGCCAGGGCTTTGTCAAGCCTGACCTTAAAAACCTCTAAGGAAGGAGCTTCCACCACCTACCTAGGTGACCCATTCCAGTGCTTCACCACTCTGTGAGTGAAAAAGCTTTTCCTAATATCCAACCTAAACCTTCCCCACTGCAACTTGAGACCATTACGCCTTGTTCTGTCATCAGATACCACTGAGAACAGTCTAGATCCATCCTCTTTGGGACCCCCTTTCAGGTAGTTGAAAGCAGCTACCAAATCCCTCCTCATCCTTCGCTTCTGCACAGATGACATGCAAATAGGGAAAGGATATGGATAATCAATCTGGAGAACCCCTCTGAAACAAAACGAATTCAGACCAGCTGAATTTGAACCAGATTGTAAAGAGCGGTATGCTCAAAACTGTTCCTTCTGAAAGTTTGACTGCCTTGCAAGTATGTCCAGCTTTGCCAAGGATGCTTTACAAAGCCAAAATCTGAAGCTCTTGATAGAGCTGGAAAATGCCAGCAGGCCAAATTCCAACATGGTAAGAGTGAAGTGCAACCTGCCAGTGGTGATTGTGTCTGCTTACCTCAGGTCCATTGTGTTTGCATTCAGATATTGTGATCTACATGGTAGCAGGAAAGTGTTCATGAAAATGGCAAAATTCATGAAGTTTTTTTTTTCAGGTAATCTCCATGTCCCAGCTGGGCTAGTGACACTCTCAGGCCCTCTCTGGTGCCTACCACCTCTGTGGCCTATGCCATATACTGTAACATGCATTAGATATGCCAGTCTCATCTAGTTTGGGTGGGGCTGCACCATCCTCAATAAAGATTATAAATAACGATGACAAAACCTGGATCATTTTTGTTTCAGTCTGAAGGGGACTGTTTTGAGGTGCATGGTGAAATGTTTTGGTATCTGGCAGGGTCACTAAGTTCCCCTGGGGTAAAAGTTTACCAGCTTCATTCAATCAGATTCATAGAAGGAAGTGCCTCTGGAAGCCAAGCTGAGAAGGACACAGCTCTTGTTCATCATCCCTTCTGGCTTTCTATGGAAATTTACTATAGACTGTGAAGCTACAGTGCATGCTGTAGGGTTCAAGGATGCTACTGTGAAAAAGACGGTTACTCACCTTTGTAACTGTTGTTCTTCGAGATGTGTTGCTCACATCCATTCCAGTTAGGTGTGCGCGCCGCGCGTGCACGTTCGTCGGAAACTTTTTACCCTAGCAACTCCAGTGGGCCGGCAGGTCGCCCCCTGGAGTGGCGCCGCCATGGCGCCCAATATATATCCCTGCCGGCCCACCCGCTCCTCAGTTCCTTCTTGCCGGCTACTCCGACAGTGGGGAAGGAGGGCAGGTGTGGAATGGATGTGAGCAACACATCTCGAAGAACAACAGTTACAAAGGTGAGTAACCGTCTTTTCTTCTTCGAGTGATTGCTCACATCCATTCCAGTTAGGTGAATCCCAAGCCATACCTAGGCGGTGGGGTCGGAGTGAGAAGTCGCGGCATGGAGCACTGCAGATCCGAAGGCCGCATCCTCTCTTGACTGCTGGACCAGGGCGTAGTGGGAAGCAAAGGTGTGGACCGATGACCAGGTCGCTGCCCGACAGATTTCCTGGATGGGCACACGGGCGAGGAAAGCCAGCGACGACGCCTGCGCCCTGGTAGAATGCGCAGTCACACGGCCCGTAGGGACATGGGCCAAGTCATAGCAGGTCCTGATGCAGGACGTTACCCAAGAGGATAACCTCTGGGAGGAGATAGGAAGCCCTTTCATGCGGTCCGCTACTGCCACGAAAAGCTGGGGGGATTTGCGGAAGGGCTTGGTCCCCTCCACGTAGAACGCGAGAGCCCTACGGACATCAAGCGAGTGGAGCTGCTGCTCCCTGCCTGAGGAGTGAGGTTTCGGGAAAAAAACCGGAAGGAATATCTCTTGGTTGACGTGGAAGGATGAGACCACCTTGGGGAGAAAAGCAGGGTGTGGTCTCAGCTGCACCTTGTCCTTGTGGAAGACCGTATATGGGGGGTCTACCACAAGAGCCCGGAGTTCCGACACCCGTCTAGCTGAGGTGATAGCTACTAGAAAGGCCGTCTTCCAAGAGAGGTAAAGCAGGGAGCAAGTGGCTAACGGCTCAAAGGGGGGCCCCATGAGCCGGGACAACACCAGGTTAAGATCCCAGGTTGGAGCAGGGGGACGGACGTTAGGGTATAAACGTTCCAACCCCTTAAGGAATCTAGACACCGTCGGGTGAGAAAAAACAGAGCGACCATCCGCACCCGGATGAAAGGTGGAGATAGCTGCTAGGTGGACTCGCAACGACGATATGGCCAGACCTTGCCCTTTAAGGGACCAAATGTAGTCTAAGATATCGGCTACCGAAACTTCCATAGGGCGGAGATTTCTCTCCACGCACCAACAGGAGAAGCGCTTCCATTTGGCCAAATATGTCGTTTTTGTGGACGGCTTCCTGCTGCCCAAGAGCACCTCCCTCACCGGCGAGGAACAGCGCAGCTCAGAGCCAGTCAGCCACGCAGGAGCCACGCTGCTAGGTGCAGCGACTGCAGGTCCGGGTGACAGAGGGTCCCGTGCTCCTGGGTAATCAGGTCCGGATGAAGGGGCAGGGGAACTGGGTCGGCTATAGTCAGGTCCAGCAGCATGGGGTACCAGTGCTGTCTGGGCCATGCCGGGGCTACCATGATCACGTGAGCCCTGTCCCTGAGTACCTTCAGAAGGACCCTGTGGACCAAAGGGAATGGGGGAAACGCATAGTACAGGTGGGTCGACCACTGGATGAGGAAGGCATCCGCTATCGACCCGGGCTCCCTGCCCTGAAAGGAGCAGAACGCTTGGCACTTCCTGTTCCCCTTGGACGCGAAGAGGTCCACCCGGGGATAACCCCACCTCCGGAAGATGGAGAGGGCGACGTCTGGGCGAAGGGACCACTCGTGTGACAGGAAGGATCTGCTCAATCGATCCGCCAGCGTGTTCCGTACTCCGGGGAGGAAGGAAGCCATGAGGTGAATGGAGTGGGCTACACAAAAGTCCCAGAGTCGTATCGCCTCGTGGCACAGGGAGGAGGATCTGGTGCCGCCCTGCTTGTTGATATAATACATGGTCGTCGTGTTGTCGGTGAACACCGCGACACAGCGACCCTGAAGCTGATGACAGAACGTTTGACAAGCAAGACGGACCGCTCTCAACTCCCGCATGTTGATGTGTAGCCCCACCTCCTCCTGGGACCACAGGCCCTGCGTCCTCAGGGTCCCTACGTGGGCCCCCCAGCCGAGATCTGAGGCATCCGTTGTTAGGGACACCGAGGGCTGAGATGGGTGGAAGGGGAGACCCGCACACAACACTGACTGGTCTAGCCACCAGCCGAGAGAATCTAGGACCCTCTGGGGGATTGTGATTAACATATCTAGCGGCTGTCTTGTCGGCCTGTAATGACTGATGAGCCACAACTGGAGGGGCCTCATGCGGAGCCGAGCGTAATTGGTCACAAAAGTACAAGCCGCCATGTGGCCTAACAGGGTTAGACATGTCCTCACTGACGTTAAGGGGGCTGTCCGCAGCCGTTGCACAATCGCCGACAAGGCCTGGAACCGCTGCAATGGCAGTAAGGCCCTGCCCACAGTGGCGTCCAGGACGGCCCCGATGAATTCCACCCTTTGTGTGGGAACCAGGGTGGACTTGTCTGTGTTCACCAAGATGCCCAGAGTGGCGAACATGTCGGTGATCACGCGGACATGGCTGCAGACTTGTTGTTCCGACGTGCCCCGAATCAACCAATCGTCCAGATACGGAAACACGTGGATACGACTGCGCCGGAGCTGCGCCACAACAACTGCCATGCACTTCGTAAACACCCTCGGGGCCGTGGACAAGCCAAATGGGAGGACTGCAAATTGGTAATGAAGAGACCCCACAACGAAGCGAAGGAAACGTCTGTGACGTGGCCAGATAGCAATGTGAAAATACGCGTCCTGCATGTCGAGGGCGGCGTACCAGTCTCCCAGATCCAAGGATGGGATAATGGTCCCCAAGGATACCATGCGGAACTTCAACTTCACCAGGTACTTGTTGAGCTCTCGCAGGTCGAGGATAGGCCTGAGGCCCCCCTTGGCCTTGGGGATCAGGAAGTAGCGGGAATAAAACCCCTTGCCTTTCTCGTTCTCCGGCACCGCCTCTATAGCTCCTTTGCCGAGGAGCGTCTGCACCTCCTGCCGAAGGAATTGCTCGTGAGAGGGGTCCCTGAAGAGGGACGAGGAAGGGGGGCGGGAAGGAGGAAATGAAACAAACTGCAGGCGGTATCCCGACTGCACCGTGCGTAAGACCCAGCGGTCTGATGTTATTAGGGACCACGCCGGGAGGAAAAACGAAAGGCGGTTGGAAAACGGGGGGGAAGGATCCATTGGGGAAACTGCTACTGCGCCCTCGGGCGCACCTTCAAAATGAAGGCTTAGGTCCAGGCGGGGGCTTAGAGGAGCCTTGGTTCTGCCCCCCTTGGTTCCCCGAGTGCCTGCGCCTTCCGTTCCTGCCGCGGCGCCTGTTAAGGTCCTGCCGCTGGCGGAACTGGGAATACGGCCTGCGCTGTTGTTGTTGTTGCTGCGGCCGGAAGGGTCTACGTTGCGTCACTTGTGTGTGCATCTCAAGTGACCGCATGATGACTCGGTTGTCTTTCAGACTCTTGAGTCTGGGGTCTGTCTTGTCCGAGAGTAAGCCTTGGCCTTCGAAAGGAAGGTCCTGTATAGTGTGCTGGAGCTCCGGCGGAAGGCCAGAAACCTGCAGCCAGGAGAGGCGACGCATTGTTACACCCGACGCGAGGGTACGGGCAGCCGAGTCCGCAGCGTCCAAAGAGGCTTGCAAGGACGTGCGTGCGACCTTCTTGCCTTCCTCCAAAATGGCCGTAAACTCCTGACGAGCATCTTGTGGCAGCAGCTCCTTGAATTTATCTGCTGCCACCCAGGAGTTGAAGGCGTATCTGCTCAGCAGGGCCTGCTGGTTGGAGACCCTGAGCTGCAGGGCCCCCGCCGAGTACACTTTACGGCCAAGGAGATCCATCCGCCTGGCCTCCCTGGATTTGGGGGCTGGAGCCTCCTGGCCGTGACGCTCTTTATCGTTGACTGATTGGACCACCAGGGAACACGGAGTCGGGTGCACGTGGAGGTACTCGTAGCCCTTAGAAGGAGCCATGTACTTCCTCTCTACGCCCTTCGCAGTGGGAGGAATGGAGGCCGGAGACTGCCAGATGGTGTTGGCGTTGGCCTGGATGGTTCGTACGAACGGCAGAGCGACTCTGGTGGGAGCGTCTGCCGAGAGGATGGTCACAATTGGATCCTCTATCTCCGAGACCTCCTCGGCTTGCAGACTCAGATTTTGAGCTACTCGCCTGAGGAGGTCCTGGTGCGCCCTGAGGTCCAGCGGGGGGGGGGGGGGGGTGTTGGAGGAGGTCCCAGCCACCGCTTCATCCGGGGAGGAGGATGAGGAGACCCCTGGCAAGAGAGTGTCTAACGGCGGGTCTCCTTCGGCCCTCGCCTCTGCCTCAGGAGCCAAAGCGGAGTCTTGATGCTTGGACCCTTCCTCCCCATCCGGGGAGGGAGGGGGGCGAGACAACGAGGCTTCAGGTGCCCTGCGCTCCGCAGTCGCCGGCCTAGCAGGGAGCTGTTGGGGGCCCTGGGCCTGATGATATGCCCAGGGTGTCCAGAATCCCCATTGCTGCGGGCCTTGGTCCTGCTGTGGCGGATCGCTGAACAGCGCCGCCTGCCGGTCGGTGCCCAGCGCGTACCCACTGTCCGTCAGCGAAGATACGGACGGCTGTCTGGAGGGCCATGGCGGGGCGGACCCTGGATGGTAAGGGTCCGCGCGGGCCGGCACGGACGATCGTCTCGGTGCCGGGGACCGGTGTCGGGAGTCATATCGGTGCCGGGACCGGGACCGGGTTCTGTCACGGTGCCGGGATCTGGACCGGTACCGGGCGCCACTTCGGTGCCGGGATCGGGACCTGCCACCAGCTCGGTGCCGGGAGGTCGACCGGGACCGGGACCTGCCACCAGCTCGGCGCCGGGAGGTCGACCGGTGCGGCGAATAAAGTCTGGATCGGCTCCTGGAATCGCGGTGCCGGTATCGGCGGCTGGAGTCCGACCGCGATCGTCGTGATGTCGACCGGTGCCGCGAGTGCGACCGGTACCGCTGAGGGGAGCGGTGCCGGGACTGCGAGCGGCGGCGGGATCTGGAGCGGCCGTGACGTCGGGACCTGGATCGAGAACGTGAGTCCCGGGACGGTGCCGACATCATAGGTTTGCCTCTGGACACGACCCGCACCGGCGGTACCGGGGGTGGCCGCTGAGTGGGCTCAGTCATGGCTATGAGGTCCCGTGCCGAGGCGAAGGTCTCTGGTGTGGATGGCACCACTATCTCAACCCCAGATGTCATGGGGGAGCTTGGCGGCACCGGACTCGACGGACCCGCCGGGCCCGGAGTCGACGGTGCCGGCGGCGCCGCGGCCGATGTTGAGGCCGGGCGCTCCAGTCGGGTCTGCCTGGCCGGAGTAATAGACTTCGACAGCCTAGGCTCTGTCCCCGGTGCCGGAGAAGGTCGGTGCCGGGGAGTCTTCTCGGTGCCGGTGCGATCCGGTGCCGGCGCCGAGATCACGGCCTGCGAAGCCGCCGGGTCAAGTGCCGCCTCCATAAGGAGAGTCCGGAGCCTTTGATCCCTCTCCTTCTTAGTCCTTGGCTTAAAAGCCTTGCAGATGCGGCACTTGTCGGATCTGTGCGATTCCCCCAGGCACTTCAGGCATGCGTCGTGGGGATCGCTGGTGGGCATGGGCTTCTTGCAGGCCGCACACTGCTTGAAGCCCGGCGAACCAGGCATGAGCCTGGTGCCGGGTGCCGGGAAGGGCTAAGCCCCCGGCGAAGAACTATTTACAAACTACTTAACTTAACTACTACTATCTACACTTAACAATCTAATTAACAACTACAATAGTGCTAGAGATAAACGATAGAGAACAAGGAGAGCTAGGGACGTGGAGGACAGCTATGCCGCGCTCCACAGTTCCAACGACCTACACGGCGGTAAGAAGGAACTGAGGAGCGGGTGGGCCGGCAGGGATATATATTGGGCGCCATGGCGGCGCCACTCCAGGGGGCGACCTGCCGGCCCACTGGAGTTGCTAGGGTAAAAAGTTTCCGACGAACGTGCACGCGCGGCGCGCACACCTAACTGGAATGGATGTGAGCAATCACTCGAAGAAGAACAAGCTATTTAAACACATATAGGAATAGTTTCATTAGCTTGCTGCCAAAATTCTAAACCAAACAAACAAAACTATTGCTAATGCTGGATCAACCTCCAACACTCCATAATTAAGCATGCTTTATTTGAAATGTCTATTTGTCAGTTTAATACCATTAAGGATTATTAAGAGGAGACAGTGAGAAGACATCATTACACAATGCAACCAGGAAAGGGGAAACTGCAGAAAGTAATGTCAATGAATGTTGAAGTTTAGCATGTGCCTTGTTTGTGCCATTATTTCTTCAATGGGTCCTTTAATTAGTAATATCTTATTTATTCATTAGTATTATTATTTTAATGCCCATAGTTTTGAGTAAGTTAAGGGACAGAGGGTGGAGTGGACATCATAGAATTTGAAGGCCCCCTAAAAAAATGTGTTTTCAGGAGAGACTTGAAGATGGAGAGGATAGCAGCATACCCAGGTCAAGTTGTATACCTCAGAGGTTTTCCCATCCTTTATTTCCTTTCCTAGTTTTGGTAATAAACTGACCCCAGGGAGGGGCATTATTAAGGCAAGCAAGCTGCTGTGAAGTTCTGAAGGGGGGGGGGGGATTGAGGCAGGTGTGCCGGTGCTGCCACAGGTTGCCACAGACGGGCGCTCCAGAAGGGGCCACCCTATCACAAGAAGCTGGAACACCGAATCTTGGCTTTTGTTCAAGGGCTACTTTAGCTATAAACAAAGTAGGCAACTGCCTAGGGGCAGCCTGGTCAGACTTAAATGGCACTGTGACCCCCAAGTGCCAGGTCACAATGCCACTCACCCAGATTTGGCCCAGCCCCGCAACATGACAAAGGGGTGGTCAACCCAAACCTGAGTGAGTGGTGCTGCAACTTGATGCTTGCCCCTCCACAATAACCACCAAACCATCAGAAGGTTCACCTCATGGCCCCCCCGAAAGTCTGATGCACACCTCCCCAAAAGTAGGGGAGAGCATCCCTTCTGGTTGAGAACCTCTGTTCTAAAGGGTAGGATGCGGGGAGCAGCACACACAAGTTTTGGTGAGGGTGGAAGCTTGTCTGGAGCGGCATCTGCTTTTATAACAGATGGGAGCAGCTCTGTGGCTTGAACGGGCACTAACCATAATGTTTTCACTGTGCCCTTTTATGCAGGCCCAGCCCCATGCCATGTTCCCTCATTTCAGTGAGTTAGGATATAAAGCACATTTCCATTGGTCTGTAAGTATACCTCCTTGCAAGCGACATTGTGTATGATACTGTCACCCTCTGGCTGAGCAGAAGACCCTTGGGGTCTTCTAGGTTGTCTTCCTTTAGGAGAAGATTTCAATAACACAAGAGAGTCCAGGTACAGTCTTAGCTTGACTTTCTTACTTACCCAGGTCCTAGAACAGAGATGGTCACAAATAGCATGAAGGCAATCCCCTCTTTAAGGACTCTCAGGCAAAATCAACAATCAGTTCCCAGGGAACAAATTCTCATAGTTTGCTGCAGATCCACCAAAAAATCCTATCTCAGAAAACCAACAATAATAAAGGTATTTCTTCCAAGACTAAAAACTTGCTTACACATTGAAATGAACTTGTAAAACTACATATAATAGTGCCATCTGGTGGCTCTTGACATAACTGTACCAAACAATATAATAGGTTTCAGAGTGGTAGCGTGTTAGTCTGTATCAGCAAAAACAACAAGGAGTCCTTGTGGCACCTTAGAAACCAGCAAATTTATTTGGGCATAAGCTTTCATGGGCTAAAACTCACTTCATCAGATGCATGGAGTGGAAATTACTGGAGCAAGTATAAATGCACAGAGTTGCCTTACCAAGTGTGAGCTCAGTGTAACGAGACAATTTAATTAACAGTAGGATACCAAGGGAGGACACAAAAGAATAAATCTGACATCAGGAATTATAACATTCAAAAACCAGTAAGAGACCACTTCAGTCTCTCTGGTGACCCAATAACAGACCTAAAAGTGGCAATTCTTCAACAGCAACAACAAAAACCTTTCAAAAACAGACTCCAGCATGAAATTGCGGAACTGGAATTAATTTGCAAACTGGCCAACATCACGTTAGGCCTGAATAAAGACTGGGAGTGGTTGGGTCATTACAAAACCTAAACCTAATTTCCCCCATACTAATTTCCCCCTACTTTTATTCACATCTTCTTGTCAACTGTTTGAAATGGGCCACTCTCATTACCCCCACAAAAGTTTTTTTTCCTCCCTTGGTATCCTACTGTTAATTGAATTGTCCCGTTAGACCGACCTCACATTTGGTAAGCTTGGTAAGTGGAAAAAACAGGAGCAGGTGTATAAATAATTGGAAAGATGGGAGTTTCCCATCTTTCCAATTATTTATACCTGCTCCTGTATTTTCCACTCCATGATTCTGATGAAATGGGTTCTAGCCCACGAAAGCTTATGCCCAAATAAATTTGTTCGTCTCAAAGGTGCCACAAGGCCTCTTCATTGTTTTTTCAAACGATATCATACATGCTGCTTTTGAAAAACAAAAATTCCTTAAATCAAAAAAGCTTAAGAATCTTCATTAAACAATCACATTTCAGAGAGGTTTTTAATGTTCATTGGTTTTGGCAAATGTACTTTTGGTTTACGTCAAATAGTCCATCTCTGACCATTTAGTCTTTCCTCCCCCACCCTGACATGTTACCTTTGATGTAACCAAAATGGCCAGTACAGAACTCAGATATTAGAGTAACTGTAGGAAGCTGTGTTTAATTGATATTTCCATCTGACCTTGAATTTCTCACACACTCTGAATCTGAAGGAAGGGAGGCGGCAAAAGATGCTTAAAGGAGCTTTTTGAAGAAACTATTCTGAAGCCTCAGCATATTAGACTCAGCTACTATAAAGATACATTACATCACAATTGCATATTTTATCTAACTGTGGCCATATATGGGGAAATTGGAGGTGAAATCCCAGCCCCATTGAAGTCAATGGAATTTTGAAATTGATGTCAGGAGGGTCAGAATTTCATCTCAGGTATTCAAAGATATTTCTATCACATTCATGAGCAGGAATCAGCTCTTCAGAGATGAGCAAGCAAGAGAGAACAGTATAAATGGAGGTAGAAATTTACTGGCTGAAAGGAGGGATTTGCAACCTGCAGCAGTCAGAAGCAAAAGGGCCACTTTGAGGTGAGAACTGATTGTCTCTCTCTCTCAGCTTTAAAGGGCCAGCTCTGGAGATCCTATGCTGGGAAAGGCTCTTATGAGAGGATAAAGCCAAACTGATGAGTAGATCAACAGACACATTTAGAAAGCTGGGAGGCTAAAGGGAAAGGATGCTGAATTCCCCTTTCTGAGGCCTCTGGATATGAGTGATAGCTTGATTTCCAGAACTGGAGTCTAATGAGAGAGAGAGAGAGAGAGAGTGTGTGTGTCTGTGTGTGAGAGAGAGAGAGAGAGAGAGAGAGAGAGAGCGCTAGCTGGTGCAATGATAAATATCCAGGTCTTTTTTGTATAACAGTGGCTTTCTCTGCTCGAGTTTTGACGCTCACACAAACACATCTTTAAGGAGAAAGTTTGTCTTTAATAATCGTCATGTAGGGCCAACCCCAGACTCACTGTAGTCAATGGAAAGCATTCAGACCCTTAGTGGGCTGCTACCTCATGCTATGGGTGTGCCCTTGAAGTCAGACCCTTTAAGCAAAGGTAGGGATAGTGCACTGAGAGTGTTGCTGAGGCTGTAGTTACTTGAAACATACAAGTCTTTGAATATTTCATCATTAGCCCTAAATGGCCTGGGAACATCTGTGCTTCAGATTTGTTCAACAAATATGTTCCTTGTAGAGCTTCACTCTTATTGCTTCCCTATTGCCAGAAGTAATTCAATGTAGCCTGATAATTCTGTTATCTAGGACCCAACACTGCTCCCATTGAGTTCAGTAGCAATTGGATTGATATTACCTGTAGGGCTCTTTAAGGAGAGGCTGTTAATGTCACTACTCCAACAGCTTTATCAATACATTAATTGGTATTAAAATGTTGACAGCCTGTCCTTAGGATTACTTGGCTGTGAGTAACCTGAAACTTTTAGTTAATAATATAATTCTTGTATTCCCTTAAATTGTTTTGGAAGATACCAAGTGATAGGAGTGCAGGTAGATACGCTCTTTAAGGAACATAATCCATAATATAACAATATTATAATTTGTTTTTTGTAGTTCAGTTGTGCAAAAGGGCCTTGGTCAGGATCCCATTGTTCTTGGCAGTGGGGCCCTGAGCCACAAAGGTATTTAGGCTTCTAATGTCTACTGATTTGTGAATCTAGGCCTGTAGGCATACTTGCAGTCTATTTCAGAGCGTGCCACAATCAGATTTATATATATATTTTAAAAAGACCCAATATCTACCCTTTCAGAATGCTCTAAGCCGTCCTTCCCAGTGGATCACTAGTACAAACTAAAGTGATTGTTTGAGACAAGGATAGTTGACACAATGAATACTGAAGATTCGGTACTTCACACAGGGGCAGCTCTAGGCATTTTGCCGCCCTAAGCACGGCAGGCAGGCTGCCTTTGGCGGCTTGCCTGCGGAGGGTCCGCTGGTCCCGCAGCTTCGGCGGACCTCTCACAGGCATGCCTGCAGCAGGTCCTCCGAAGCTGTGGGACCAGCGGACCCTCTGCAGGAAAGCCGCTGAAGGCAGCCTGCCTACCACTCTCGCGGCGCCGCAGAGCACCCCCCATGGCTTGCCGCCCCAGGCACATGCTTGGCGTGCTGGGGCCTGGAGCCGCACCTGACTTCAGTAATACTGAAGTAGTTACTGGAGAAAGTCCCATGCCTGCCAAAGGCTCCATAAGGGCAAATCTTTGCAACCCCAGGGACCCTTTGGGAAAAATCAAACATCTCTGATAGGAATACATCTGTTTACTTTTCTGTGTTCATTAACAGTCTCCCAATCGGTACAATGCTGATTCTTAATCTATCCTTCCTGGAGCCACATGCAATTTTTAGAATTCTCAATTCACTTTGTATGTCATGAAAGGGGGACTTAGAACAATCCTGAAGGACAAATAAAGTTTAACCAAAGAAGTTTTATGTAGCTGGGTGACCACTATAAAACAGGCACAATTTTGCACCCATAATAAAGACACAAAATTGGAGGTGTAATTATGTGCATCTGCAAATGCCCAGCTACAGAAGCATAAATCTGTGATTTGTGGATGCAAAATTGCATCTGTGATATTGCAGGCCAGTTTTGAAGAATTAGGCCAACCGGCTGCTCATTAAAAAATGGTGCGTTGGGGGTATATTTTATATACATATGAACACTTCTCCAGATGCTTATTTCTCTAAGTAACGTGTTATATGAATCAGTGAATTGTTTATTTTCATTCGTTGATGTCTTTAATATAGCCTTGCAGTTCACTGGTACCTAAAATGTAACCTCTTAGAAGACGGGGCATCTTTCATATATTTCAGTTCTGTATTCATATTTTTTGTTTCTGAACACCTTAATAAACTGATTAATTAAAAGAAACATCTGGATCTTTTCAGTAATCTGACTTTTCAGCTACCACCGTATATACTAAGCCTTTGAATGTACCAATTCTTACAAGTTAAGCAAGACTGTGCTGCTGGGTCAGACCTACAGATACCTGGGAGAACACTATAGGATTCCGACTGTAGGTGGTGCTGATCATTCAGTAGGTGGCACTCTTCCCTCTCGAGTTAGTACTAAGCCAAAGCTCCAGCAGTATTAGGAGATACTGTGCACCTGTAAGTGATGTCTTTGGAACTACTCTGTTGGGTGTTTCTGCATGAGACATGAAACTAAGGTTCTACTTCCAGTGCACAGGGGTGTTAGCTGTGGCATGCTAATTAAAATTCCGTTTGAGTAATTTCATTCTGCCTATTTAAATCCCCCTGGCACTTTCAAGCAGACATTTTGTTCTGCTTTACTTCCCGCCCTAATATCTGCTTTGTTGTGTTCAATGTACTCCACTAAAAAGTATCCTAAAACAGTTACTGCCTTCTACTCCAGAGGTGGCTGCATTTCAGTGGTGGGAGATATGACCCTATGCAATTCTTAACTCAGTGTCGAATCATGATTAGTTGGCCCTTTTAAAGTGCTTTGACATTCCCCAGAGAAAAAAACATAAAGAAGTGCAAAGTATTGCTGTTAATTATTAATTTAGCATTTTAAAAGCACAAATCTGACCACAAAAATTTTCTAATTCCAAATTCTGCTTGAGAAAACTCAGGGTCACAAGAGAATTTGGAATGTTCTTAATTAGGCAGAATTCACAAGGCAGACAAAAACTGAGAAGATGAAGATTAGACCAAAAAAACCCAACAAGAATATATTTCATATGAATCTGCAAGAGACAGAGAGAAAAAGAGAAGCATAGTGACAGAGAAAAACTTGGTCTAGATAGTAGACCAATGCGGATTCACCCAGGAGATGCACATACTTCAGCATATCCAGCACTATTAAACATATTGGGTAAAACTTCATTGGAGTGACACCAGGGACAGATCTGGCCCCTTTTGTTTAGCGGGTGTCATCAAAGCATAGTCAGAGATTTAGACTGACACTGCTAGCTGCATGCACTACAGTTAGAGGAGAGAATGATTATTTGTATGTTGCTGACTCTATCCCATAGGGTTTTGAGACTTGGGCTTTATTTATTTATTTATTTATTTATTTTAAGAAAAGCCTATGGAGAAGGAAAGAACAGTTTAATACATTATCAGTGAATCATAAATGAGTAACAGACCCCGCTGCAGCTTTTGGGATAGGAAAGCCACCTTATGCCTCTTGGTTTGTTTACTGGGTAATGTTAGTAACCTCTTACCGTAAAATTAGACACAAAGCACCAAATTCCACTCCACAACCTGAGTGTTAATCTAGGCTAATATTGAAACCACTGGAGAGAATCATGGTTTTACACTGGTGTAGCACAGAATGGAATTTGACCGTCTGGCTGAGCAAAAAGTAGCATAATTGTTACATAGATGAAACCACCTGCCTGGACTGGTGCCTTATTTTATGGATGCCATGACATGACCCATTCATTGCTCTTCATTACAGATGATCCACTTTTGCACAGAAAAAATGGAATGGTTTCCTTTTCTTTCTGTTCTTTTACTTGTTTCATCCATGTTCAGGAAGCAACCATGTTCAGGTCTATGCTCATTTCCCAATCTTGGCACCAGATACAGCAATCTCCATGATGAGAGTACGCAGAGTGAATGCTTTATCTGGGACCTATAAAGGAGCTATGCACCTTGTCAGATTCTGACATGCTCAGGAAGATGCTGAACTCTCAGCCACCAAAGTCCATTTTCCTATTGATCAAAGGTTCTGTCATTGCTGAGTTGATGCAAGTGATTCTACTGGGTTCAACTGACTCCTCACATCATTTTTTAATCCCTCTGTCTTTGAGTCCGTTTCTGGAATTAGACACTATCTATATTTTGGTTCTGTCTCCTTGTTCCTTAGCAATCCTTAATCACTTTGTTTGTACTACTGCAGTTCTCTATTCGATGGTCTTCCTAAATTCTCTCGTGCTGCAGCCATACTGCTCAAGAAATCCTAAATCCCTTCCTCCAACTTCAGTGGCTTTCTGTCCATCTCCAAATTCAGGTCAAATTTACTCATTCGAGTCTCAGAATTCTCCCTCCACTCTATCAAACTGTAACCTTCATCCCACTTATCTCCAAACTCCCTTCTCTTATTTTGGCTTCCACTCATTCACCATGACTTGTTTCTCCAATATTGCCAGAGGAGGAGGTTGGATATTGATCAGTTGAATCTCCACTGGTTTTATGTAGTCTCCATAAACTGATGTTTCTTTGGTATTTTTAATCAATCCACTAGAGAGCGAACGTTGATTAATGCTGCAAGTTAGTTTGTGGCATGGAGATGTACAACCCAGCTTGTGATGTTGTGTAAGTCAGGCGCACAGTGGCTGCCTGCTTTCTGCTGTTGAACCTTCGTGTTGTTCTGGGAGGCTTCAGCAGAGCCTCATGGCCCTAGGACTTTGTATTGAAGAGGGTGGTGCAAAAGGTCCTCATACTAGAACAACAAAAACAACGGCATCAGTGTTCTGCAGAACCGTGAATAAGAGCAGCGGTGGTGCTGAACATGTCTCTCTGAAGTTTGAAGAGATCCTTGCCAGTGAAGAGCAGGCTATGTCAGTATTGCAGAGAACAAGGGAGCGGAGGAAGCCACTTCCACGGTGATATTAAAGAGAGGCTGAGGGGGGGCGTCTCTTGCCTTCTTCCAGCTGGATGAGTGGGTGCAGGACATATGCGCAGAGTAGCTTTTGTAAAACATATCGAGATGCATGTTGAATGTTAAGGATGTGCTTGAATTGTCATGTCTATCTTGCCACTCAAAATGCACATCATACGTGAACTGACAAAGACTCCCATTTCCTATCTCTTCATCGGTTTCATTGCAACGTTGTGTTATTTGAATTAATTCTATGGGTTTTATTACAGAAATGTCAAGCTAAATCAGATGCAATATCTCCTATGCCATACCATACCCCCATGATTCCATTGTCTCATCTCACCTGGGAGGTCAAGCACGTGTGTGGCCCTCTTATAGAGCATGGTGGTTTCTCAGCCTGAGAGTCCACTGGGCTTGATTTGAATTCCTCCATGTTTTTCTGATAGCAACAAATCAGGAATTTTGTCCTCTGCTGTGTTTTCACTGAAATTATTTTACTTTAGTTCCCGGCATCCCTGCAGTTGATTGTGTTTTTTGATTACCATTTGCCCTACCAGTCCTGATTTGCATGGCAGAAAGTTATGTTTATTCCACTTGACAACAAAGGGGCCCATGCTGGTTGCTGGAATTCACCCCTGATTGTGCCATAAGTCCTTCAACAGAGAATTCAGAAGCTACAGCATCTTTCACAGCAGGAAGAGAAGCAAGATCAACATGAGGGGTTCTGGTGACTGTGCTGCTCTTTCAGGATGCCATTCTAAATATTTTTGTTTACCTTTCCCACCCCAAATGTATTTATGCTGTTGAATAATAAAGATGAGTAAAGCTCATACAAGGGCAACTACATATTAACCTAACAGGCACTCTTTCTACATGCCCCCACCCGTGGCCATGATTATTTATGTAATCAGTGGAAAAATGCATGATGAACTCAACTGTGCAGGTCAGTCTGCGATCAGTCTGATTGGGATGATCAGAATATGATGTAATCAAACAAACAAGCCTGGGAAAGAGATGATCTGCAGTGAGAGAAATGCAGGAACAGCACTCAGTTGTCATAGAAGAACCCTCTCAGTTGATTCACGCCTGTCGTGCGCCTTGTGTAGTCATGTACAACTATACAAAGTGAGTGCAGGACCCTACCACTAGTGTAAATAAGTGGCTAATGGTGATGCAATTTACATCAACTTTGCACCAATGTAAATGACTATCCACAGTTTAAGCTAGTGGAGACAAGTTCTTTATCTTTGATATTAACATTGTGGTACAATGAAATAAACACATTATCATTTACTGCATATTGAACCAAATAATTTCAAGGCTGCCACAGTATTCTACATGCTATTCAAGGTCTCAGTGATAATATATATAGGCCATAACAATCTGAGGCTGTGTCTACACTACAAAGTGACATTGATGCACATTATGTAGGTATAAAGGCACTGAAGTTGGTACATGCCTTGTGCGCATGCCTCCTTGGCTCCTTGTGTCGGCAGTACATATACTCACCAGACATGCGTGTGTCAATGCACCTTGGGTAGGTATCCCAGTGTGCAACCTGCCACCATTCAACACACTGTCTTTTGGAAATACATGATGGGCCTGAAACAAGTCACACAGTGGTGACTGGGAGCATTTGGGGGAGAGGGGGTTCAGCTTCCCAGTTTGCAACAGTCACCATCCCATAATGTCATTAGAATCCTATACTTTTTGCAAAATTCCCAAATCCCTCGCTGCCCTTCTCACTCTCCACCATCTTTGACAGAAGCGTGGTGTCTGCACAGCTCTGCACTAGTGTCATGAGTGTTGCAAATACAGAGTGCCCAATCTTGCAGTATTTGCAGTGCCGCGAGAAGAAACGAATCAGTGATGAACATGATGATTTCTTGGAGGACAGTTTGCTGTGGTACATAGCGAGAATCAGTGCAAGGTTGTTGGTGGAGTTTACAGAGCAGCTGCAGATGGTTGAGCGCCACTTCTGTGCCTGAGAAATGAGCCATGACTGGTAGGATTGCATTGTGCTGCAGGCGTGGGATGACAAGCAGTGGGTGAAGAACTTTCAGCTGTGCAAGGCCACATTCTTGGCGCTGTACGCTGCACTCACCCCAGCCCTCCAGCACAGGAACACCAAAATCAGAGCTTCACTGACAGCGGAGAAGCGAGAGGCGATCACACTGCGGAAGCTTGCAATGCTACTGCCAGATTGCGCCCAATGAGTTGGAAAGCAAGTTGAAGTTGGGAAATCCACTGTGGGGGATCTTGTCTTGTAAATGTGAAGCACTGTTAATCGCCTTGTGCTATGCAGGACTGTGACTCTGGGCAAAGTGCAACACATAGTGGCTGGATTTGCAGCAAGGGGTTCCCGAACGGCAGTGGAGCAAGAGACAGTATAACCTTATTTTGGCACCAGAGCACCTTGCCATAAAATACATCAACTGAAAGGGTTACTTTTCTATGGTTATGTAAGTACTGGTGGCTCGCCAGGGATGCTCCACCAATATCATTGTGGGCTTGTCTGGAAGGTGCATGGGGTTGCATTTTTAAGAACACAAAAATTTTCAGAAAACTGCAAGCAAGGAGTTTCTTTCCCATGACTCTGTATATCAGGCATCTTGACAGCACCAAGGAACAGCTCAGCTACACACAGGGCTGATGCATCCACTGGGCGACCCTAGGTGGTTGCCTAGGGCAGCAGGATTTGGGGAGTGGGGGCCGTATTTTGCTGCCCTCAGCGGAAATTCAGAGGTGGGGGGGTCCTTCCGCTCCAGGTCTTCGGAGGAAATTCAGCGGCCGGTCCTTCAGTCACTCCAGAACCCGCCACCAAAATGCCCCGAAGATACAGGCAGAAGGACCCCCGCCGCCGAATGCTCAGAGGAGGAGCGCTGCCGCCTAGGGCGGCAAAAACCGTGGTACCGCTCCTGACTACACAACAGGTGCAGAATAACAGTTGAATGTGCTTTTGGTCAATTGAAAGGTCACTGGCATAGTTTACTCACAAGATCGGACCTTACTGAGAAAAACATCTCACTGATTATAGCGACCTGCTATGTCCTGCATAATATATCTGAATCAAAGAGGGAAAAGTTTCAGCCAGGGTGGAGGTCTGCTGAGTTTGAACAGCCAAACACAAGGGCTATTAGAAGAGCTCAGTGCAGAGCTATACGGCTCAGGCAGGCTTTGAAAGGCCATTTTGACAGTGAACAACAGCAATGTGTTTTGTTGTAGTGTGATATACCTGACTTCTTGTTTTGTGGTGTCTTGGGAATTGTGTGATGATTGCTGTACATGTGGGAATATAACACTGTCAATAAATCTATTAATTTTGTTTGTTGCTTATCCGATGAGTTGTGTCACATTGTCTGTAACAAGCAGATGTTGCAAACTAATAAAGATGAACTATGGTTTAAATAATAGACCTTTATTTTGTAACAGAATTCAATACAAAAAAAGAACCATTACCTTTTAAAACAAATATATTTAAAACAATTAAACTTAATAAATTAAGAGAATAGAATTTAGGAAGGGGAAAGAACATTCATGCCATTTCAGTTCACATACACTGATCTGTGAAAGCAATGGTTGGTGTATGTAAAGCTGCAATTGTCTTTAATGTACTCTAGGGTGGAGTGGTAGGAGCTGTGCAATGAACCCCCCTACAATACCATATGGAAGGTTCAGGGTGGATATAGGGAAGGCCCGACATTGAGTTCTTAATGGGTTGCAGAGGGAGATGAGCCCAGGATTGTTGAACTTGCAAGTCCATTAGAGTCTGCAGCATCTGTTTTATGCTGCCTGAGAAGCCCCATTACTTCTCCTCTCCTCTCCTTCCTTTTCCAGACTGTCCGTGGTGTTCATCCTCCAGGCCCTGTGCTCACAGTCTGATGCAGCACTGCCTTGCAGGCTCTCACTGCATCCCGAGTTGTCTTCTTTCTCCTTCTTATCTGGGTCAGGCGTTTCATGGGTGTGGAGGGGGAGACCTTGAAGGCTGCAATGGCAGCTACTGCAAACGAAACATTCATAGCTATCATTGTCAGTCTATTCACTATGGAAAGCATAACATTCTCACTTCTGCTTGAGACTGAGTGTGCCAGTCATAGCATCAGCTATAGTGAGTATGGCCTACTGGGGCCTAGGGAATTGAGGAAGGAATTACTTCATTTTATGAATCTTGTAGTATAGGGCAATGGCATTGAATACTGGCATTTTCCACAGGTGGTGCTGATTTTAGATGATGTCACTCCTGAGGGTAACAAAGGCAGGGAGAGCACAGCTGCCACCGGTATCCTGAAGCTGCCTGGGGACATGTGCTGCTAGCCTGTCAGTGTTATGGCTGATGGGCATGAGAACGTGTCCTACTGAGGAGGAAGAAATAAGGCAGCCCTCCTCAGAAATCTTCAAGAGAGGATTACAGAGTGCCTCCATGAAAGGGTCATCCAGATCTCTCAGGAGGACCCAAGGGACATTCCTGTGTATATAAACAAGCTTCTCCACATGGCCACTCTGCCTTATTCTAGAGAGGACTGAAGAGCAGATCATAACTCTATCTCTCTAGCTTGTACCACTACCTCTTCTAATATGAATAAATTAATGAAGTCAAAAGCTTATCTTGCTATTTTTTGGGAGGGGCCCATCCCCATAATAGAAAATGTATCTACACACTTACCAGTGGTTCCTTCCCCTGCACGGGGCTCACCTGTGCTTGAGTGATGGGACTGAAGTGGAGTCAAAAAGAAGTCCTGGCTCACTGTGCACCGCCCCCCCCCATTATCCTCTTCCTCATCCACCTCCTGACTGTTCACAACAGGGGGCTGTGACTCAGGCATCTCAGATGTATCTATACTGTTGTGTAGGGTAATGGTGGGGGTCTCTGCTGAGTTTAACATGTGGCTTGTTGTAAAAACAGCCGGTCTGCTGCTCAGCACCAGATTGACTGGTGGCCTCCCTGGCCTTCTGGTACACCTGCCGCAGCTCTTTGGCTTTCACATGGCACTGCTGATGGGCCCTATCATATCCCTTTCCTTGCATCCCCTGAGCAAGCTGGACGGAGATGTCCATTTTCTACAGCTTATTTGGAGCTGTGTCTGCACAGCCTCTTCTCCCCATAGGACCAGGAAACCCACTATCTCCAACCTGCTTCAGGCAGGAGTGAGTCTGGAGCGTGTATTCAGCATAGTAAGCCTGGCAGTTGCACTCACCCACAGAGAGCTGCTCGGTGTGCTCACCAAGCCAAGCAATCAGGGAAAGGGATTTTAATAACTAAAGGGAAGGATGAGCTTCTGGTCTAAGTGACCCCAGGGCAGTGAATGTCAACCTGAGCAATCAGTTTCAGGCATTTGTGGGACAGCTGCTGGAGGACTGTTCGGATTGACATAGGTGTCTACACATGTGCTGTGTTGAACTCTAGACACCAGCCTCAGCACAATGCCGCTCAGGGAGGTGGTGTTACTGTGTCAGCATAATAGGGCACTTACATTAGTGGGAGACAAACTGTAGGGTAGACACGGGTAACTGGGTCAACACAAGGCAGTGCACAGTGACATAACTGTGTAATGTAGACCAGGCCTAAGCCTGAGGAACTGGAGAAATCACCAAGGCAAAGTTGGCCAAGATGTCACTGCTCACCATCCTGAAGTCCCATCTAAATCAGAGTAGTGGAAAAGATCAGTATAAGGATTAGGGAATCCCCCAGCTCAGTTCAGAGAAAACATGTATAACATTCTCTCCCTTCTTGAGGAGGTTTGACAGAGTTCCTCTCAATGTACAAAGCTTGTAAGAGGAAAAGAAAGTGTCAGTCCAACAAAACAGACTAGTGACTATGAGAGTACGTTGGGCTACACATCTCTTTCAAGGGTGCTGACAAGAGAACTGAGTGTGACAAAAGCCATGTTTAGAAGGATTTTAGCCAGGAGCTAATATAAACTGAAAAGCTTCATGTTTGCCACCAGAAGTCTGTGGCCCAGTGGACAAATATAACCAGTTACAAGATGTAGAACAGTGACCCAGTCTGGGGTGGGGGTGGGGGTGGTCCGTTCTTCCATCTCAAAATCAGAAAACAGGCGGCACTTGGTATTAAAAGATTTGAAAGAGCCTACACGGTGGTTATTTACAGAAGAGATTTAGTAACAATTTTGCTGTAGCAGCAGTGAGTGTGGATTAGATCAAAGTCTCAACCTTGGCTTCATTTGTCCAACAATGGCCCCAACAATAGCTTCAGTAGAAAAGAATGCTGGCTAAATATACACACCGTGCTTCAGGCACCTCCCAGACACACTTTACAACTGCTTGCCACTCCTGACTAGATGGCAAAGGTAGCATTCTCAGGACACTGTGCTGCATGTCTTCTTCAAAGAGACCAACCAACACACTCGCATTTCACCTAATCCAGGGGTTCTCAAACTTCACTGCACAGCAACCCCCATATTACATAACCTCCAAGAGGGGGGAACTGAAGCCTGAGCCCCCTTGAGCCCCGCCCCACTCAGTGGGGGGCCAGGGCCAAAGCCCAAGGGATTCAGCCCTGGGCAGGGAGATGGGGCTGTAACCTGAACCCCACTGCCCAGGGATGACGTCCTTGGGCTTCGTCCCCAGGTGGTGGGGCTTGGGCTTCAGCCCTGAGCTCCAGCACATCTAATGCCAGCCCTGGCAACCTCATTAAAATGGGGTCCCGACCAACTTTGGGGTCCTGACACACAGTTTGAGAACTGCTGACAACGTGACAGACTGAAGAAACATATTATCGCTAGGGTACATGTGTAGGAGAGAGAAAGAAAGAATAGGTATTAAGCCTAATAAAGAAATTAATGCTACATATCAATAAACCTATTTAATTAAAAACTACTGATGATTCTATTTGATTCTGTGCCATATAGGTCCTTATACTGCCCTGGTCACCATACTATCTAAGTGCTTTCCAGTAGGACATTAAGTAACGTGACTAACATCTGTCATGTGTTTGTTCTCGCATCCTTTCCACAGAGAGAGAGAGAGAGGTGTATGCAATGGAGTGTCTTGGTTTGGGTTTTTTTTAAAATAACAGCAAGAGAGAGCAAGAGAGAGAGCTATGTGCTTATGTATATGAGGCATGTTTATGTCTAGGAACCATGCTACAGAAGGTACATGAGTTAAGATTGCAATTTTTTTTCTAGATGCTTCTATATATTGTGTACAGTGATGCTGATGTTTGAACTCCCCATATATGTGTGTGTGTGTGTAGTGGGGGAAGAGAATGTCTCCTTGGCATAGGACTTATTAGTATCATCAATCATCAGGGGTGTCATTTCCAAATTCCCTTTCCCTCACCTAATTTGCTAAACCTAATTCTTTATCACACTACAGAAGCCAGCATGAGAGATGGAAGTGATAATGAGAGGTGGCTTGCTTAGCCATGCTGTACTATACAGAAGCAATGTGAGCCCAGCAACTTTCAGAGAGGTCCCCCCCATTTTTTTTAATTCCTTTCACTGAAAGCAGAAAACAGCATCCCCTGCCTGATGTTATATGTGGATTTCTTTTTTTTTTTTTTTTGCTGGCTGTGTGAGTGTGTTTCATATTCTAAAGGTGCTAGTCAACCATCTTTTGTTGCTGGCTGCACACAAGTTTGCTGGAGGTCCTGAGGTATTTTGCAGCACCACAAAATATTTGCTGATGCATCCAGTTCAGGGTCCTGACAAAACGCTCCTCATTAATCACAGCAACAAAAGGTCAATTTTTTGTTCAGCTTCAAAACTAAAGTAATTTAAAAAAAATCCTTGTCACAAACATTTAGATTACGTGTTTTACTGAATTTGCCAACTCTTCTGCATTTGGGCAGAAAATTGCTTATCCTTAAAATCTGGGAAAAAACATGAATGAAATCCTGGGCTCATTAACAATGGCAAAACTCCCAGAGACTGTGACAGGGCCAGGATTGCACCCCTTGAGTGTGACCTTAAGGCTCAATTATGCAATCCTTTTTCATGTCGGTGATGTTTTACTGACACTGAAAGGCTGCTTGATTTTCCTGGGTCTCTTCACCCAAGTAAGGCCCTGAGCCTCCATTGTGATCTGTGGGGAAAGGGAATCAATGGAGCTTCATGTAAGCACAACAATCTGACCACAACGATCCCACAGCAGGATCTGGGCTTACCACCCAGATCTCCACAGGTATCTAGATGCCTAACTCACAGTTAAACTAATGTTCTTGGTTGGACCCTAAATCCATTTGAGGATCTGGGTCTAAGTGCTCACCAGTATGAGCCAAGGTTTCACCATCAGGTCTCTAATACATAACTCTTTGACTGAAACAGCCCCCTCTCACTGGGTCTAACAAAGTCAGGCACAAAGCCATGGCAAGAAAACAGAAACAAACAGAATTAGTAATAACTCAGGTCTAGAGCCCCAGTGGGAAATGACCTTCAAAATCCTCTCTGTCTCTCTGTGAGAGAGAGAATCTTATTCTGACAGATAAAAAACAAGGAATATATATCTAACATGCACATTTAAAACATGCACAAAGACTCATTGCAGGCACTCTTAATTTACTTTTCTATTTGAAGGAAAATGCCAGAATCAGGATACAAAGGAGCCTCCAATTAAAACACTTTTGTTAGAAATTCTTTGATTTTTAAAAATTGGCCAAGAATGAGAGCTTTAGTTTAAACCAACAGGAGATTTTAACCAGGCAGAGAAATAGACATATTGGGGGAGTTTTTCAAAAGCGCCAATGGGAGTTAGGCACTCTGCTGTGAGAGAGGCGTATGGGAGTGGGGGGAGGTGTCACCCCTCCCCATGTGAACCTTAAAGCCTTAAAGATAAGAAGATAAATAAAAAGAATCCAACTATGCAGTATTTCTTTTTAACAGAGGCTCAGGCAACTTGTTAATTTGAACATTTGTACTCCATAGTTCCGATTGATTGCCGTTGAACTTGCTTGAATACAAGTAATTTTACCAGGTATCCCATATTCAGCATAGGGAAATATGGTCACCCTACACAGAGAACTGGTTTCTAAAGAAACATTTTGGTAACAGGGAAAGTATAAAGAAAGGACAAATTGTGACTCTCTTCCTCACAAGGATATGCTGTAAGTGCTCCCATTGACTTTAGTGGGATTGCTTATGGTTTAAGGTGCTGCTCAACATATGTAAGGGTATCACAGTGTGGCCTAAAGTATATCGCTGTGATAATTCCAGCAATAAACTCTGTGGTTTACAAAGAGAGAGTTACTGCTCCTCCTCAGGAGACGTGTTTCCTTTCCAAGTAACTCCCAGACTAAAAACCTGTGTTAAATCAGAGTTTTATTGCTAATAGAGAGCTAAATGACGTTACTCAGGGTATCCTTTTGATCGTAAGATCATCCAGCCAGAGACTGTGTTACTCTAGTTTCTACATTCCTTAGCAAAATGGTGCCCTGTTCTCGGTTGGTCCCTGGGCACTACAGTAAACTAAATAACCAATGTGTCCCTTCAAGAAAAATACCTCATAACATAATAACCTTTATGACACAAAGGCTGAAATGTTAATAAATAATGAGCCAGACAGTAATCAAATACAAAGGAGACTGTGTAATGTTTACAGACTGCTCCAATCATAAGTCCTGCTTTGATCCAATCTTTTGATGGCCTAGTGGTCATGAAAAGTGACCATCAGGCCATTTGGAAACCATCCAGGGCTAGATGCTAGGCTAAGATTATAAGTCAAAATGTCTTCTCCCATAAATTGGAGTAGAGCAGCCATTGGACAAATCCCTGGCAGTGTCTACTGATAGATATAATTGTCCCATAGCAATAGCTGTCTCCATGGGGAGATCACAAAACTTGTTGTTGAGACCAATGACTTCACCAGTAGAGACTACAGAGAGTTGGCCCAATGGTTCCTCCACTCTTGGCTCTGCCTTCCCTAAGGCCAAATTTCAGTTTCTTTTCCCACTGTAAATGCATAAAAGTCTCGAGAGCCAGTTCAGCCTGGCATTTTAAAAATTAGAACTAGAGACAAAAAACATAAAATGAAGGCTAGATATAAAAATAAACATGACTAGACGTATAAAAAGGAAAGCATCAGCAGGCTGGCAATAAAGCATACGTTCCTGAATATTAAAATACTACCTACAGCATGGGAGAAAACATCCTTTTTCTCTCT
Organism: Gopherus flavomarginatus; assembly: GCF_025201925.1. Lineage (NCBI taxonomy): Eukaryota > Metazoa > Chordata > Testudines > Testudinidae > Gopherus > Gopherus flavomarginatus. The sequence continues at coordinate 21,515,353 of NC_066618.1, forward strand.
CACAGCCTTAAGCTGTCTGCTTCTGCCTCTCAGTTCAGTCCAATCAAGTGTCTCAGAGTGACATGTTCTGGAATGTTCCCAGAGTCACTGACAAACCTGTAGATGTAGCCCATAAACTTTAGCATAGCTCAAGTTTTCTCCATTAGCTTGTGGCATTGTATTATCTTCCAGGCAAGATCAAGATAGTTATTTCTCTTATGGGGATTTCTTTTGTTAATAAGACGAAACACATTCATTTCTGAACCCTGATTTGAGCTAATCGCTGTTTCTTTGAGTGCCAACACTGAATATTAGTCAATATTCTCCTTATGTTCCTGTTGTGACGTTATTGACATGACCTGTGACCGTATAGATCATTGTTGCAACAAAGGTCCTATAGTTGCACCGAATCTTGTACAAAGAAGGTCTATAGAAAGATTGCCATTTGCTGATTATGATTATGCTCTCAGTATGTGTGTATCATTTTTGTATTTGAAGTTACGAATATTGGCTATGTACTTGTGTCTCAATGTGTTTGATTCTAAGTAGCCTCAGTGAAGCATTTGGTCAGCTTCTTGAGAAAGGACTATTCTCAGTAAGTGCCCAATCAAGAAACACTTAAATGACTTTGGGAGACGCCAATCGACATTTGAGCTTTTCTAGGAACACAGTGGTTTGCGCCTTGGCCTGTTAAGCCCAGGGTTATGAGCTCAAGAACTGAGGGGGCCATTTAGGGATTTAGAGCAGAAATCTGTCTGGGGATGGTCCTAATTTGAGCAGGGGGTTGGACTAGAAGATCTCCTGAGGTGCCTTCCAACCTTGATATTCTAGGTAAACAATGGCATAGACCTGCAAAAAGCTGAATCATTCATGGACATGTGACTTGCCCACGTGGCTACGAACTCCAACTTGTTGCTGTGATTTTGCACAAAAGAACAAAGGGTTTTCCCCCCACAAGAGGTTGAATATAAAAGGCCCTGGAAGTTCCTCCATTTTGTCTTCAGCTGGCTCAAGAGATGGCCTCTCCACCCCAAAGAGATGCCTGAAAGAAACTGGAACAAAGGACAGTAACTACGGGCGTGTGAGAGATTGCTGGAGTCCAGTCTGTGAAAGTAGCTTATTGGAACATCTCTGGGGGTGAGATTTCTCTGTAATCAGTTTCTTAATGTATAAGGCTTAGACTTGCATGTTTTGTTTTATTTTGCTTGGTAACTTACTTTTTTCTGTCTGTTATTACTTGGAAACACTTAAATCCTACTTTTTATACTTAATAAAATCACTTTTTGATTATTAATTAACCAGAGTAAGTAATCCATGGGGGAGCAAACAGCTGTGCATATCTCTCTATCAGAGGGCGGACAATTTATGAATTTACCCTGTATAAGCTTTATACAGAGTAAAACGGATTTATAATCTGGGGTTTGGATCCCATTGGGAGCTGAGTGTCTGGGTGCTAGAGACAGAAGCACTTACTAAACCGTCTTCAGTTAAGTCTGCAGCTTTGGGAGCCTGGGTCAGACCCTGGGTCCGTGTTGCAGCAGATTAGCGTATCTGGCTCAACAAAACAGGGTTCTGGAGGCTCAAACTGGCAGAGAAAACAGGCTCAGAGATAGTCTCAGCACGTCAGGTGACAATTCCAATGGGGTGTCTCTGACCAAACCCATCACACCCTAATGAGCCTCCTCAAATATATAGGCCAATCCACCCCATGTATCTATCATTTCTATAAATCCTATCACCAGAGTATGTGAGCACCGATCTCTCAAGGTAGTGCTGTAGTCCTGCCCCTCAAGAGCATTTAGGTAGTCATTGGTGACCTTTACAGAGAACTTCCTTGAGGCCAACCTTTGAGAATACATTACTTGGTCTGTCTGCCCTGGAATAACACATTCCTATCTATTTCCCATCACACAATTAATATACTCAGATAACTTCAAACTCACTTCTCTGAAGAGGGCCAGCACAAGGCCAATCCAACACGTCAATCCCATTAGAAATTACAATGAAATCCTGGCCCCAGTGAAGTCAATGGCAAAACTCCCATGGAGTTCAAATGGACAGGATGTCACCTGGCCTGGACAAAAGAAAGTGAGCCAGAGCATCAACTGATATAAAGCCATGTAGCTGTATTAAAATCTAATTGTTATTTTTATTATTTATTATATCTATTGCCAGAGCGCCTTGGAGCCCCAGTCATGGCCCAGGACCTCATTGTGCTAGGTTCTGGACAAACACAGAATAAAAAGACAATTCTCATCCCAAAGAGTTTCCCAGTCTCAGTATAAGATAGGAGGCGATAGGTGAATACAGACAGACCGGGAGCACAAGGAAACAATGAGATTATATGGGGTGGCAGAGGCCTCAGCTCAGTAGCCTCCCCCCCGACTCACCTAATTTGAACTCAATGGCCCTTTGCTGATTTTCACAAACTGAGATTCTGGCCCTTAAGCCACTTTGACATCAAACAGTTTCATACAAAACCTATACATGAACAATCATAAGAGAGGAGTGTTGGCCAAACATGTCCCTCTGAATCAGAATACATGTCCCTCTGAATCAGAATACCAGAGTCCTAACCTTGGCTCTGACATCTGTAAACTTGAGCAGTCCTTCACAGCTCTGTGCCTCAGTTTCCCCATATGCAAAATTTGGATAATACTCCTTCCCAACAGACAGAATTATTGTGAGGTTTCATTAGTTAAAGTAGACACCCACCCACTCACCCATGACAAAAAATTTTTATACGTAAGTACCATAAGTACCATAAGTACCAATATCATTAGTACACCAATCATAGTAAAGGGCCAACTGTGTGGAATTTATGTTGCGTCTAGTAAATTGTCTTGACAATTTTGCAAGGTTAAGTATGTCTATTATTACATCCAGATAACTGTTATAACCACCTGTACTTGGATTATTCACCAAAATATTCACGGAGGTGCAATGCAAGTTACAACTGCTTTGAAAGTGGTTATTGAAAGCATGTTTAACAATTTTGTCAGAGCAGACAGCTGAGCACTAGGTTAAAACAATGGCAATTTTCACCTTGCAAACAGATTTAGTGGAATGCACTGTTATTAATTTGCAGCTTTACGAAGCGTAACTGTCTCTGTCTTATTTTCCCTGTGAGAGACTCATCTGCTCTGATGTATGTAACCATTGATTCTCTGTATTAAGGAACTGATAAAATAGATTAGGCACAATAGAATGTTAATTAAGACCATGTTTCACAATCAGCTGCCCCAAATCATTGGCTTTTTGGTAAAAAAGCTGAGCCACTATTTGCTGATGAACTACTGGCTGTATAGAAAGTCAAAACCAAGAAAACAAGAGATGTGGACCAAGCAGATATGTGGGCATGATGCCAAAGATAGCAAGAGTAATGAGAGAAAACAATCACGCTTTTACTGTGTCCTGTTCAGGATTAGTGTGTCTGATGGCTGCAAACAAGACACTCCATGTACATTTAGACTGTTCATTGAATTGGCCATTTTCTGACTGGATTTGCTGTAAGTGCAACGAGTTTAGTGAACTGGGACTCAGAAACCAGATGTCCTATATCCAACTCTGCTGCGTGACCACTGGTAAGTCACTCATCCCTCTGTGCGTCTGATTCCCTTCTGACCATTTTGTTGTCTTGTTTATTAAGACTATAAGTTCTTGAGAGGCAAGAGTTTCTTACTGAGTGTTTGAACAGAGCCTGGTGCAATAAAGCCCCATTCTCAGCTGGAGCCTCTAGGTCAGGGATCGGCAACCTTTGGCACGCAGCCCGTCAGGGAAATCCACTGGCGGGCCGGGATGGTTTGTTTACCCGCAGCTCCCACTGGCCGCGGTTCACTGTTTTGGGCCAAGGGGGGTTGCGGGAAGCGGCAGCCAGCCCATCCCTCAGCCCGTGCTGCTTCCTGCAGCCCCCATTGGCCGGGAACGGTGAACTGTGGACAGTGGGAGCTGCCATCGGCCGAACCTGTGGACACCGCAGGTAAACAAACCGGCAAGGCTCACCAGCGGCTTTCCCTGATGGGCCACGTACCAAAAGTTGCCGATCCCTGCTCTAGGTTCTATTGTAATACAAATAATAATAAACTAAAATGGAAGGGCAAGAGGCCTTGTACTGTAAGGTTGTTTAGCCATCTTGGGCCCTCAGAGTCCTCCGTAGCATGGCTCTGGGAAAGGCCTTCACCATGCCTGAGTGACCTACCTAGACTGTCACTTTCCCTTCCCTCTGCCGCTCCAGAGCTCTGGGTCCTCAGAGAGGATGCCTATGATTTTTTTTTTTTTTTTTGCTCGATGTAAGATTCAGTGTCACCTGTGTTGAGATTAGAGTCAGAGAAGTCTCGCTTGGCAGTTTACAAAAGAGAAAATGGAAAATGTCATTGTTTAATGTGGCACGTGGCATAGAGTCTATGCCAAGCTCCCCTGAGAGGCCCAAAACTCCAGTCACATGGGAAAGCTGATAAAAGCTGCCTCTGTACAGTGACTCAGCTCCTCTCTCTCCCACTTGGCAGCAAGTCACCGCTGCACGTGCCGTCTCTTCAGGGAAGAATGCCAGTAAATCCACTTTGAGCTCTGGGCAGAGACGACTTGCAAGGGACAGCCCACTGTTTTGAAACAGTAGTGTAGGTAGGACTGTTAGTGGGAATTTATTCACTGCAATCAATGGGCTTTGAATCAAGTCATTAGTGATTTGTCCCAGGCCACACAGGGAAGCAGTTATCAGTGCTGGGACTGGGAATCAATATGAAAGCTGAGATTAGCACGCCAGAGTTCCTGGCTGCCTGTCCCAGGAAACAATTTAAACATTTCAGGGGCAACTATTACCTTTCCATAATGCCAAAAGCACTCCAATGTCTCTGTTAATACCCTGCATCTAGCAGTAATATATGTATGGTGCTGGAGTGAGAGAAGACCTCTTTTCAGAAGCATCATCAATGGTTTTGAGAAAAGTAAATAAAAATGCTTATATATATTTCCCATATATAAGAAAGATGAATTCAAACTGGACCAAGTATAGCTCAGTGGTTTGAGCATTGGCCTGCTAAACCCTGGGCTGTGAGTGCAAGCCTTGAGGGGGCCATTTAGGGAACTGGGGTAAAAATCTGTCTGGAGATTGATCCTGCTTTGAGCAGGCGGGTTGGACTAAATGACCTCCTGAGGTCCCTTCCAACCCTGATAGTCTAAGTACAGAAAGGGCTACGGGTGTGATCAGAAGAATGGAGAACCTACCTTAGGTGAGGAGACTTAAGGAGCTTGGCATATTTAGCCTAAAAAAACAAAGGATGAAACGCAATAAGATTGTGCTCTATAAATACATCAAAGGGATAAAGACCAGGCAGGGAGAGGAGTTATTTAAGTTAAGCACCAATGTTGGCACAAAAACAAATAGATATAAACAGGCCATAAATAAGTTTAGGCTTGAAATTAGACAAAGGTTTCTAACCATCAGAGGAGGAGTGAAGTTCAGGACCAGCCCTCCAAGGAAAGTAGTGTGTGTGTGTTGGGGGGGAGGAGGGAAATATACTTGTTTCAAGACAGCTTCATGAGTTTATAGTTTGGTATGAAGGGATTGCCTACAATGGCCCATCTATGACTACTATTAGCAAATATCTCCAACAGGCAGAGAGGCCTCTGAGTTACTACAGAGAATGCTTTCCCAGCTGGCTGGCTCACCCACATGCTCATGATTCAGGTTCAGGGAGGAATTTCCCCCAGGTCAGATTGGCAGAGACCCTAGGGCAGGGGTGGGCAAACTTTTTGGCCCAAGGGCCACATTGGGGTTGTGAAATGGTATAGAGGGTCGGGTAGCGAAGGCTGTGCCTCCCCAAACAGCCTGGCCCCCGCCCCCTTGTCCAACTCAGCTCACGTCCCACCCCCTGACGTCCCTCCCTGAGAACCCCCAACCCATCAACCCCCCCCTGCACCTTATCCCCAACCCCCCCTCCTGGGGCCCCCAGCCCCTAACCCCCCCGCGATCCCACCTCCAATCCAACCCCCTACCCCAGCCCCTTTTGGAATGTGGCCCTGTGAGCATGGGCTGGAGGACTCAGGAGGACCAGGGGCAGCCACACAGCCAGAACGAAGTGGCGGTTTCCCCTTTAAAGCGTTGCTTCTCTCTGGCCAGTTACGCGGCTGACCAGTGCTCCTCCTGAGTCCTCTGGCCCATGCTCATGGTGCTCCTCATGGTGCTCATAGTGCTCCTGCACCTCCCGTCTGCTCCCCTGAAGCTGTGGGTGAGCCTCCCTCCGGGCTCCCCCCTGTCCCCACCCCGCCCCCGCGGGAGGTGCGCCAGTGCTGAGCTGCCTGGTGGCGCAGTGAGATGAGGCTGTGGGGGAGGGGCCAGGGGCAAGCCTCCCTGGCTGGGAGTTCAGGAGCCGGGCAGGACGGTCCCGTGGGCCGTACTTTGCCCACCTCAGCCCTAGGAGGTTTTCACCTTCCTCTGCAGTGTGCGGCATGGATCAATTGCTGTTTGAACTAGAGTAAATGGTGGATTTTCAATTTTGATAAATGCAAAGTAATGCACATTGTAAAAACGCTCTCAACTATACATATAAAATGGGGTCTAAATTAGCTGTTGCCACTCAAGAAAGAACTTGGAGTCAGTGTCGCTAGTTCTCTGAAAACATCCACTCAATGTGCAGCAGCAAAAAGGGAACAGAATGTTGGGAATCATTAAGAAAGGGATAGATAAGAAGACAGAAAATATCATATTGCCTCTATATAAATCCATGGTACGCCCACATCTTGAATACAGTGTGCAGATATGGTCAACCCATCTCAAAAAAGATATATTGGAATTGGAAAAGGTTCAGCACAGGGCAACGAAAATTATTAGGAACAGGGCCAGTGCAACCATTTAGGAGACCTAGGCGGTTGCCTAGGGCTCTAGGATTTGGGGGGCGGCATTTTCTTTGGCAGCTACCGTGGCGGCCGTATCTTTGGCCATCCCGGTCGCCGCTGGCATTTAGGTGGAGGGAGCTGGGGCAGGGGAGCGCGGGGAGGGCCGCCTGCAGCAAGTAGGGGCAGGCGGCACACAGGGGAACTCCCCGCCCCAGCTCACCCCTACCCCGCCTCCTCCCCGAGCATGCCGTGGCTGCTTCATTTCTCCTGCCTCCCAGGCTTGCGGTGCCTAAGCTGATTGGCGCCGCAAGCCTGGGAGGTGGGAGAAGTGAAGCAGCTACGGCATGCTTGGGGTGCTCATGCTCGTGTGCGGAGCAGGGGTGAGGGGGGTGCCTCAGGGCAGGAGATGGGGAGCTGCTGCAGGGGGGATGCCTCAGGGTGGAGGGGGTGAGCTGCCACGTGGGGTGCCTCAGGGCAGGGGCTCGGCGACAGGGGAGGGCGCAAGGTGGAAGTTTCGCTGAGGGCGCGAAATATCCCTGCACCGGCCCTGATTAGGAATAGCTTCTGTATGACGAGGGATTAATAAGACTGGGACTTTTCATCTTGGAAAAGAGACGACTAAAAGGGATGTTATAGAAGGCTATAAAATCATGACTGGTGTGGCAAAAGTAAATAAGGAAGTTTAATTTACTCCTTTTCATAACACAAGAACTAGGCATCACCAAATGAAATTAATAGGCAGCAGGTTTAAAATAAACAAAAGGAAGTATTTCTTCACACAACGCACAGTCAACCTGTGGAATTCTTTGCCAGAGGATGTTGTGAAGCCCAAGACTATACCAGGGTTCAAAAAAGAACTAGATAAATGCAGGGCAGATTTAACGGCCATGGTTATTAGCCAGGATGGGCAGGTATGGTGTCCCTAGCTTCTGCCTGTCAAAAGTTGGGAATGGGCGATACGGATGGGTGACTTATGTTCTTATTCTCTGTAAATATAAATCAATATTTAAGGACTTCAGTAACCCAGCCAAAGTTTCTGGGCCTATTACAGGAGTGAGTGAGTGAGGTTCTGTGGCCTGCCATGTGAAGGTGGTCCGAGTAGAAGATCATGACTGGCTCTTCTAACCTGCACATCTCTGAGGCTGAAAGCATATGCAACAGCACTATTTATTTGCAACTCTTGCATTTTAAAAAGTCCCCCAAGTTGATTCACAGCACTGAAAGAATCATCCTTACAATTCTCCCTCATGCTTCATTCCCAGTCACTGTAAGCAGATCTTGTGCACTATGTCTTATAAGGGGACTTTTTTCAGTGAACTCATCCATTCAGGACCATTTGCAAAGGAAATATGTATTTGGCCCTTTTAAAACAACGTAATATTACAGGGGCATTTAAAACACATTGGGCCAGATTTGCTCAGCCACTAGGTCCACTTTGTAGCAGCACAAAGGGGACGTAAAGAGCTAGTGGCATGGCCAGAAATAGCTAGTGGATAATTCCATGTGTGTGAGAAAGGTCTGCTCTGGAGCAGCTAGTGCCATTTTGCCCCTCCTGAGCTGTATCTGCACATAGGAGGGACTGTAGCCCCTTATAGTCTTGATCTCTCAAAACTATATAGTATTTTCTTACATGCAACAGATCTGCACAAAGTCAGGGGCTACTCACGTGAGTAAAGTTTCTCTTGTGTTTAAGTGCTTTGCAGGGTCAGAGTTTTACTCTGTCCACGATTCTTTTGAAAAATTACAATTACCCTGGAAAATAATCCAGGTTTGCTGTTTGCTTGTTCTTTCAGTATCTATAATGGGAGTTTTTAAAAGTGAACCAATCTACAAGGGACTACTTGAATGATCAAATCTGGGGCCAGGTCCTGACTATAAGATTTATTCTGACACGAGAACAGCGTAACATAGTGCTGAGAATCACAAGCTCAGCACAGCAAATGTCCTGCGATGTGCGTGAGGCATTATGGGTACCAGCACACTGGGGATGTGGAACCCAGGCTCTGTCCACTCCTTGCCTCTTCTTGCCTACTCATTCAGGGTGGAACTCTACACTACTATCCATGATGGAGGTAGCCAGCACAAGCACCTTACTCCTTTGTACTGCAGCACAAGCTGGGCCAAGGCTTGGCCCTTGGGGAATTAATAATGTGTTGTGTAAGAGCCCTGTATAATGCACATTTTCTAAAGGTGGCGTGGATGGGAGCCCATGCATCTAGAAGGTGGAGACCGTTTAAACAGGGGACTTGTTTTAGTCTTCTCCACTTGAAATCCATGCATTAACCTCCCTGAATTCCTCCACCCCCTCCCACACTCATTTTAACGATAGCTGTTATTCCTGTCCAAGAGCTGGGGGAGAAAAGACCTCTTGGGGGGGCTTCTGAAAGTAAAGACCATATCATCTGTCAATCAGGCCTTGCTTTTCATTAATTCTATTTCAATGTGTTGTATATGAACAAGCTTTTGCTTTTGCCACCACAAGGAATCTCAGTGGGATGGAGAAGCTTAATCGATTGGCGAGCCCATTCACCCAGAAAGAGTGCTAATTGGCTTGAATACTTGAAACATGTGACACAGACTGACCTAATCACCAGCACTGGAGAAATCAATAAATTAGAGGAGAAATACAGGTGGGCAAAACAAGGACCCAATCCTCAAAACAGTGCTGTGAGTGCTCTCATTAAAACCAATGGGACTATGTGCAAGAGGAAACGTATTCACATGAGTAAGTGTTTGCAAGATCAGGCCCCAGAGAGCTAAGAGTGAGACTAATTGGCTTGCTGTGCTTCTTATTCCTTTGTCACTTACCTTTTGCAGCCACAATTCTTTCATTAAATCTGTGAAAATTATTTGTTTCCTTGTCCTAAAAATGCCAACCCATCTCAGCTTGCCTTGTGCACACAGTGTGACACACATGCACAACAGGGGAAGAAAATTCAGGAAAAAGGGACTGGGTGCTGAAGGATGAGGCTAATATAGAGAAACTAAGGCCTAGTACTTCTAGGCACTCATGCTGAAGTTTTGGTACTGCCCAAAAGCTGTTACCATCAGAAGGCAGCTCAGATGTTCTACATGAAATGAGCGGTTGGTCGCAGCTCAGTTCCCACTAAAGAGTTGTCCACATCTCTAACCAGCACCACAGCTGGCAGCCTGGTCGCAGTCCCATCAGAGGGGACAAGGCCTAGATGAGGCTGAACTGTCTCCTGTCCCCTACAGGTGGTCTCTTGGGAGAAGCATTGAGACATGTTAGGAGCATAGCACTAGATTCATGAAGGGATTTAGACATTGAATTCCAAAATTTAGAACCCCCAGATCCCTATTCAGGGGCTGTCTAATGCTGTAGGTGCCTAAATTTCGATAGAAATAATTATTGGACCAGACCTTGAGTCTCCCACTTGCTGGGTGATTGCACCAACATCTGAGCTATAACAGCCATTCTCACACTTTTACTTCCCCAGGGATTATGAAGTAGTTCAGACAATGTGGCTTTACCTCCACAGGAGAGACCGAGAGCCACTCAGCTCAGAATACACCATTTAGGGCACTTATCCGAGGTGTGGGAAAACCTGTGTTCAAATCTCTACTCTAGATTTGAACTAGGTGCTTTTACATCTTGAGTGTGCTTGCTAACCACTGGGCCAAAGTTTATAAACAAGGCTCCTCTTTATTTTTTTTGCAAGAAAGGGGGCTACCCCCCTACCTCCCAGAGAGAGTTTGCAGCTGTGAAGCCTGAGAAAAGGAGGGCACCAAGTCTGGGCAGGATGTGGGCACTTAACTCTCTTTGAGGAAAGGGGTTTCAGCCGCACCCCTCTCCTTGACATTTCCTGGGGGCTAGCTTAGGCAGCTCCCCACTCAGGCTGGTGGCTCTTGGGGATCTCAGTCTTAGGTGCCTAACCCTCCCTCTTCATGGTACAGGGAGCCTCTACTAGGTGGGAGGGCACCTAAAAGTTAGAGTCAGTCTGGTAATGCCTATGTCTGCTGTATAGCACAACTCGTAGCACTGGGAAATTCACCCCTACACTGCCGAGCTGGGCTGGGCTGTTCTGCAGATAAAAGCCCAGGGCTGGCAGTCAGGCTCTTCCTAAGCACTAAATTAATGGTAAAGGAATGACCTGTCCAAGACACAGGCCTCCTGAGTTTCAAGGTGGGAAGTTTACCCCCCCTCTAGACACACACACACACACACACCCAAAGCCTGAGTAAATGAGAACAAGGCACATGCTAACAAGGCAACAGGAGCCACCATCTCAACCTGTGACTAGGGACTGGGCCAACTCTGCTGCTGGGCAGAAATTGCACACATGAGCTCTGCACACCCGGCTATGAAGGTCTGTTGCCAGATGTTCACAAAGCCAGTGGCTGCATTCCAGCCCTTCTCTGTATCTGACCCAACTTACCTAGTGCCAGAACTACAAAAGCCCCATACACCCACTACACAGCCTGTGCCCCCCGCCCCCCCGCCGCTCTGCCCTGGACAAATTCAACCAAGAGCGAGCCAGAAGCTAGGAACAAAGCACTTTACATGCCCAGGGCCATTTCCAGCTTGCTACGTCACAGCCACAATGCTAGATTTACAGCTATACCCTGATCAAAGCTTCCTCTAGGCTAAAACTTTGCACATAGTGTCACAGCATAGGAGAGGATTTCCCCTTCCCTACATACACACTGGATGGGAAGATTAGAAAACATGGGGTTCAGAGGATTTTAAACTATTGACAAAGAGGCTGATTTAAATGTTTCCATGGTTTTGGGTTTTGCTGGCTTCCCCCTGTGCCCCGTTTTTGGCTACAATTCCTTCCTTCTCTAGTTGCAAATCTACTTGATTTGAAAGTGAATGGCTGTTGGTAATAAACACTGCCCAGCACAGGCAACAGATGTAATAGGCCAGGGCCTAAATTATGTTTCTGACCCATGCAACGGATTTCAGAGAAGGAAACAGAAAAGAAAAACAAATGAGCAACATGGATTTCTGAACAGTTTCTGGATTTTTGGGGGGGCAGGGGGAGGAGGGGAACATACTGGAAATGTAAATGGCATTTCCCAGTAAAAAGTGTACAAAATGGAGCATGGAATCACATGACAACTATCCTTTAGGTGCTGTTATCTCTCAAATGAGCCACAACTGGGATGGAAGAAGCAAAGAGGACTACGGTTTATTAGATTAGGATTTAGATTCAATATTCTAATGCCTAATGTTTAGGCAGATGCCACAGCCCTGGGTTCGTGTACAGTGCAGGCGGAGAGCTGGGCACCTAAGAACAGGACTCACAAAAGCCCGCAAGCTGAGCAGGGAGCTGTCTAAAATAGCCAATAGGAAATGCTGACGAGAGGGGCGTGGCCTAAGCCACATGCCTCAAAGGGAGTTCAGCACCTCACTGTGGGCCGAAGGGAGGAGCCTCCCGTCACTCAGGATTAACAGCTATGAACCCTTTTCTGGAGTTAGGCACATAAGCCAGGTTAGAAGCCATGCCGGTGGCGCTGCCTACCCCGATCCAGTAGTTAGAGCACTCACCCAAGATGTAGGCGACTGTGACAGGGTCTGCTTACCCTGCACTAGCCCAGACAGGGTTAAACCCATATTATTGACAGCGGAAGTCCCGCCTCCCTGGCAAATGCTCTAGCAGTATAAAGGGAGGGAGCCCAGCTCATTCTGGGTTGGAGGCTGCAGGGGAAGGACCTGTCTGGGAAGAGCCTGTGGATGGCCAACCACAGCCCCTGATTGGAGGAGCCATTGGAGGTGACCGGCTCTGCTGACCACAGAGTCGGTGGCAAGCTGCTACGCCACTGTTAGGGCCTTGGGTCAGGGCCTGGTGGAGTCGGGTGGGCCTGGGCTCCCTTACTGGGGCTAACACACCCCTCAGTGGGTGCCCCAACTTCATAGACTCTGGCTGCTAGGCCATGCTGCCCTACACCAAAGGGCTGCTTCATAGACTCTGGCTACTAGGCCATGCTGCCCTGCACCAAAGGGCTGCTTCATAGACTCTGGCTGCTAGGCCATGCTGCCCTGCACCAAAGGGCTGCTTCATAGACTCTGGCTGCTAGGCTATGCTGCCCTGCACCAAAGGGCTGCTTCATAGACTGTGACCAATAGGCCATGCTGCCCTGACCCTAGGGGCGTAGACCGTCACAATGGCTCTATAGGCTCTGTCCACTGGACTGTGATGCCCTGCGCTGAAGGGCTGCTTCATAGACTCTGGCTGCTAGGCTATGCTGCCCCGCACCGAAGGGCTGCTTCATAGACTCTGACTGCTAGGCCATGCTGCCCTGCACCAAAGGGCTGCTTCATAGATTCTGGCTGCTAGGCTATGCTGCCCCGCACCGAAGGGCTGCTTCATAGACTCTGGCTGCTAGGCCATGCTGCCCTGACCCTAGGGGCGTAGACCGTCACAATGGCTCTATAGGCTCTGTCCAGTGGGCTGTGCTGCCCTGCGCTGAAGGGCTGCTTCACAGACCCTGGCTGCTAGGCTGTGCTGCCCTGCACCGAAGGGCTGCTTTATAGACTGTGACCAATAGGCCATGCTGCCCTGACCCTAGGGGCGTGGACTGTCACACGGATCCAGGCTTAAATCCCCAGTCTACATGAGTCAGATCAGGGACTTGAACCCCTGGCTCCAACCTTCCAGGTGAATGCCTTAACCAAGGGGTTCTATAAAGGTCTGTAGATCAGTAGCTCCTGTTGAAGCTATTCCATTTTTTATGAAATACTTAAAATATTAACTGAGCCAGAGGGAGAACTTGCAGGCTACAGACTAAGTCTAAGGTGCTCATCTGGGAGCCCCCGGTTCTAAGTCCCTGCTCCAGTGAAATGACACCAATCGTGCCTTCAAAGAAAGTGGTTTTAAAAGGGAAGCTGGGCCGAGAACCTCTTATAAATCTGGCCCTTAGAGAAGGACTAGCTTATTGAGTTGTCCTTCTTGGAGGCCTGCCCTCCCTCTTTTTGCATCATGTATGAAATAAGTTCATCAGCAAGAATACTGCAATTATACACCAGCAGGAGCTATGTATGAGTGAGACTGTGAGCTCTTTAGGGAGGGGAACTTTTCTTCATTTGTAACGAACCATATACACTTGTGTTTGATGACTAAATAAATATTAATAATTAGAAACAACAGCTGTAGGTCTTAAATGCACTGGACTCCAGCCCTGCCATTTTATTGGCTGCAGTCCTGGGGCTCCTTTAAATCACCCCGGAGCTCCCAGCTGCCGAGGTGGCTGGGAGCCCTGGGACTCAGGGGTGAAATAAAGGGCCCCGGGGTCCGGCCGCTATGGAGCTCCGGGCCCTTTAAAGTGCTGCCTGAGCCCTGCTGCTGGAGCTCTGGTGGTGATTTAAAGGGCCCAGGGCTCCCTGCAGTGGCAGGAGCCACGGGCCTTTTAAATCCCCAACCGAGCCTGGCTGCTGGGCTTCGGTGGGGATTTAAAGGGTCAGAGGCTCCAGCCGCTGTGGGGAGCCCTGGACCCTTTAAAGCGCTGTCAAAGCCCCGCTGCCAGAGCTCCATCGGTGGTACTTTAAAGGGCCCAGGGCTTCCCGCAGCGGCTGGAGCACCGGGCCCTTTAAATCCCCACCCAAGCCCGGCTGCCAGAGCTCCGGCAGTGATTTAAAGGCCCTGGGGCTCCCTGCAGTGATTTAAAGGGCCTGGGGCTGCCCGCAGCAGCTGGAGTCCCGGGCCCTTTAAATCACCGCCCAGGAAGCCGGTCCAGTCCGGCACAGCGTACCAGCTCTTGCCGATATGCTGTACCGGACCGGACCGGCTTACTTTCACCTCTGCCTTCCTCCCTCCTCCAGATCATCAGATTGGCTTAATGAGATTTTTAAAAATACACTGATTTCTTTTTATTTGCTTTCTGGTTTTTGCATTTTTTAAGAGTATACTGAAGTCAAATGTTAACACTTATCTCCACAAACATGTAGTCTTACTTATTCACAGGACTCCAGGAGCTGAGACTTTAAGAAAAACAACAGTTGACGCAAGACTTATGATAAAACTGTAAATTGGGAACACTGTATAGGATAATCTTATCAGGGGAAGCTCTTCTGAGCTAGAGCTGGTCAAAACTTTCTACATTTTGAATTTTCAATTACATTTTTCATCAAAATTCAAATTTTTGATGGAAGAAACACTCATTACAAATTTTGTTAACATTTGTCAGGTGGCAATTGAAATTTTTTGACAGTTGAAATATTTTGCTGAAATTTCAAAAAAGTAACAAAATTGTAAAGCCTCCAGCGAATTTCTTTTGCTTTCAAACAAACAAAACAAAACAAAAAAACAGCTTTATCAGAGCATGTGACAGCTCAGGTATCTTGATTCCAAGTCCTGTGCTCTATTAGCCTTCACAGACATATGTCCATGCACATACAGAAGCAAAACAGTGACTTCTAGCCTTGGAACACTGCAAATACCAATTCCAGCACGGATAGGCAGGACCTAAAACCCCCCCGACGTGATACAACAACATAATATACAAAACAAAAACTTTAGCACCGCCACCAATGTATGGTGCTGTATCTTTATCTTAGTGTTGTCTGCACTGACACTACAATAATAAAGAAGACTACTTAGCACCTCTATAGAACTTTCATTCTATAGAATACTTAAAGGTGAGTAAGCATCATTATCTTCATTTTATAGATGGAAAAACTGAGGCACAGAGAGGCTAAATTCCATCACTGAGATCATAGGATAGCCCAAGTTTCTTGACATCGAGTTTATGCCCTGTCCACTAGCCCAACTTGTTTCTCTGTGATAATTAGATTTAGATGCATTCAAAAACTTACCACCTCAAAAGCCATTAAGTAAGAAAACCCACCAATTCCTATATGAGTAGAGATAGTGATGAAGATAGCGAAGGCGTGGAAGTCTCCCACACTGCAGTGTAAAGGAGTCACAGATGTACAATTTTTGAGTAAGTGAACATGTGCTTGGTAGGCGTATTACAATGATTCTCCATCCATAATATACATCTCAAGGTGCACTTGCCCATCTGTTGTATATGTAGCTGTGTTCTTTGAGGGTTTTTTACTCACTACTTTAGAGCTTTTTAAGACAGATAAACATCTGCAGTTAAGGCCTCAGATGCACTGGCAAAATGCATCATGCTAGAAAGGAAGTTAACTCACAGGCTTTAACTAACCCCTGTCAAACAAGAGTCAGAAGTGACAGAGTCCTGTGACACCTTATACGGCTGGTCTACACTACCGGGGAAAATCGATCTCAGATACACAACTTCAGCTACGTGACTAACATAGCTGAAGTCAAAGTATCTAAGATCGAATTACTCACTATCCTCAAGGCGCGGGATTGATGTCCGCAGCTCCCCATGTCGACTCCGCAAGTCCGTTTGGGTTGGTGGAGTTTCGGAATCGATATAAGCGCGTTCGGGGATCGATATATCGCATCTAGATGAGACGCAATATATCGATCCCCGAGCAATCGATTGCTACCCGCCGATACAGCGGGTAGTGAAGACGTAGCCATAGACTAACAGACGTATTGGAGCATGAGCTTTCATGGGTGAATACCCACTTCGTCAGACACACCCACGAAAGCTCATGCTCCAATACATCTGTTAGTCTATAAAGATGCTACAGGACTCTTAGTCTGGCTCTGTAAAAAGTGACAAACACAACTACCCCTTTGATACTCAAGAGTCATAAGGGCTCTCATGGTAGTTAAAGTTCTCTCACAAAATGCTTTTTCCTACATAGACAAGGCCAAAATGACCATATAAGATAAAAATTAACAAGGGGTATGAAATGGCAGACGGCTCTCTTTTAAGTAATGAGAGATGTTTTCATAATATGGTACCATATATATTAAATTTGCTAAATAAGGAAGGAAGAGGAGATTAGATTAGCAATAGGAAGGACAGACAAACCAGAAAGGCACAGGGAATAGACGTTACAGGTATTTCTAACGAAACAGTGCAAAGATGCAGTCATCGCTCTGCCACTGCCTTTAGTATTTCATTTTTCTGGAGCTAACAAAGGGAGCTATACGCCATGTCACTTTCCTCTGCTGGCCTTTCAGAAGGAAATCTGGCGGTATTTAAAAAAAAAAAAGCAGCTTTCTGTTTGTATTTTAATAATGAAACATGCCCCTGTACCTGATTACCAGGCTTCTCATGATTCACCCACAAGCCGTTAATTTGCCTAATGAATTTATACCCCACTCTCTAGGGGCAGGAGAGCTTGTCGTTCAGAACGGCACCATTATTAGCACCTCTCCTGCAGCAGCAAGAAGAGGACAGTAATATTATTTGTGCCAGTTTCACATTCTTGCTGGGCCTGCTACCTTAGCAGTGCAGAGAGATGCTCAGCCTCAGCATTGCTCCCCAGTCCACTCAACAGGAAGAGCTTCTGCTCCCGTTTCATTCATTTTAAGGCCGGAGGAGACCCTTACAACTGTCGTCTGCCCCCGCACCCCAAAATATCATGGAGAGCACATAAAGAATAAGGACTATGAGTGAAATCCTGATCCTAGTGAGGTCAACAGGAATTCAGCCATTGACTTCAATGGGGCTAGGATTTCACCTCGTAACTCTGCGATGCAAGCAGAATGTTTTGGGCTAAGATTCCCGGGGTCACAGCCTGTTCTTGGGTAAAATCCAACGTGCCTTTAATGAACACAAGTGGCCATGACTTTATTTCTACTTGTCCAGCAACACACAGCAGTTTAACTTCAGGCCGAGGCAGCTGTTCAGTACTGACTCAGAGCAAAAAGCCAGCTACTGAGCACCGCCACTTCCTGCAGCACTGGGTTTTCCTTGGGGATTGCTCATTTGAATGATGGGAAGGCCTGAGGGTGCTGCGCATTGAGACATGACGCAGTACCAATCTTGAGCCTGCATTCAAATGCTATTTCATGACAAAAGCTATAACCCACTTAGTTAGAAAGCCAGGTCATGACTGCGTTGTGAATATATTCTCTTGCTGAACATGTTTTTTTTTAAACCGGTTTTAAATCTATAATTTGTAAAATGCAGATGACGCTTTCGGATTTTTACAATCTCCACCCCCAAACTTTTTATTTCTGTGCTGCAGTCCCCTCAGATCTCACTGCTTCAGCAGGGGTCGCTGCATCAGGGAGACACTGCTAAAGTGTTTCTCAACCAGGGGTACATGTACCCTTGGGGCTATGCAGAGGTCTTCCAAGGGGTACAGCAACTCATCTAGATATTTGCCTAGTTTTACCACAGGCTACAGAAAAAGCACTAGCAAAGTCAGTACAAACTAAAATTTCATACAGACAAATGATTTGTTTATACTGCTCTATATACTGTACACTGAAATGTAAGTACTAATATATATTCCAATTAATTTATTGTATAATTATATGGTAAAACTGAGAAAATAAGCCATTTTCAGTACTAGTGCACTGGGACACTTTTGTATTTTTTAGGTCTGATTTTGTAAGCAAGTAGTTTTAAAGTGAGAGAAAACTTGGGAGATGCAAGACAAATGAGACTTCTGGAAGGGGTACAGCAGTCTGGGAAGATTGACTGTCACTGCACTAAACAACTCCAAGCTACTGCAAGAAGAGGGGGTGGTGTTTCCTCCTACCCATTACTGACCCAGTTCCAGACTTGCACTTGGGGCACCAGGTCATCTGTAAAGTTCCGGCTACCTACTTTCCCTCTCAGGGGGCTGTATACATGCTAGTTTTAACTGAGCTAGAGCACTAAAAATAGAAGTATAACCACAGCTGCAAGGGTGGTTGGAGGGTTGGCCATGAGTCCAGTGGCTCCTGAGAGCCCAAGTGTGTATGGGGCTAGTGTGTTCACTCAATCAAAGTTAGCACACGTTCGTGTACCTAAGCTAGAAATTACACCTTCAGCATGTGCAGAGTTGTGGCCTCAGACCTTTCCCCACGTGTGGGCTCTAAAGAGCTTTTTGTCAGAGAAGCTAGTTCAGCTCAGTCAGTTACATTCTGCCTAGCCAACTCCTTCCCTGGCATTTCAGTTGGATCCAGTATCGCTTCCAGTTGTTGATTAAACAGCTGTTGCATGCCACACACGTTGGTGGTCGCTATGGTTCCTATGTATCTTACCTACTTTAAATTAACATTAGAAACGTGCTTTGAGACCCATGGATGTATGGTTCATTCTAAATGCATCCTTAGTCTTTTCATTTTAACTTCCTACATGCTGGTTGTTGGTTTTCCCCAACATTATATTTACTAGTAGCAACAGAAGCACTGGGAGAAAAGTATTGGTGGGATTATATTAAGTAGTTCTACCACTCCAAAGCGTTCCTTTCTCCATTTATTCTTACTATAAATTCATTTTCATCATGGCAACAAACTCTTGAATAGTGGCACTAAACACAGCCTCTAGAAAGTTATTACAGAGTTTTTAACAATCCTTTGCCATTACAATGCTGCGTGTTACCTTCCATCTCCTGGAACTTCTTTTTGATGGCTTTGGGGGTTTTCCCCTGGTTTGATGCAAATCCGTTATGTTGGAAACTTACAGAAAAGCAAATTGGGGTGGCATGGACTGGTGGAGGGGTGCAAATTTACCCAAAACTTGACGGCAAAAATATTCACAAAATTGTCACCACTTGTGTCAGCTGAGCAGAGCAATAATGTTTCAGAACAGGATATGCAGGTACAGTGAGAGGAAAATGCTGGTCAGCACTGAAGGCTCCTTTCCCCCACTTCTCTATACCAGCACATGTTAAATACAGGCCACGGACCCTATGTGCTGCAGACCACCCAGCTGGCCCTCCAGCTGTCATGTCTTTGTGAGAGGTATCTGCTCTTGTGCTTTAAGGCCTGCTTTGATGATTCACTTTGTTGCAGGACTTGGGCTTGTGTTCAGAGTCCAGGCCTCTGGGACTCTTGTCATCAGTATTCCTGCCACAGGCATGTCACGTTGGCACATCCCAAGGTGTTCTTGGCTCCTAAGGGTTAAGGTATTGGGAAGTTATGCAGACACAGTGAGAGAAAGGGAAGCAAGGGTCTGGCACAGTTTTCTCCCTATGCAAACCATTGTAAACCTAGTGTCAGCACAGCACACAGATGCAGGGAGGACTCAGGAACACAGGGATGACAGCCTAGGCACACAACCTTCTGACAGAAGTGAAAATGGGTTCTTGGTCACCTAAGAACACAGTATGGAGAGGTTAATCTCGCTGGGAGACTTGCAATGAAAATAAGAGAGAGACAGGAGTGTGCCATCATTCACATCACATGAATGCTGTTATCCCCCCAACCTGGTACCTGAGCGTTTAAGGGAATAAAGGCCAGATCACTGTCTGCTTCCATGAATGTGAGATCTTATTTTTAAAAGCCACAGGACCCCCATATTGTGAAAAATAGAGCTAGTGCTAGCAAGATGGGGAATCAGCAATGAGAAGGGCTTATCCTGCATGGTACAGCCTGGTGGTCCAAACTAAGCAGCTTATCTTACTAGTCCTCTTCAGGACCATGCTTGGTTCCAGACACATGCAGCAATGAATAAGTGTACCAAACAGCTCACCTATGTTAATTTTTGCAGTCTCCAAGAAGCAACACTATAACTCAAGAATTTTCCTTCAAGGATGAATTTATATTTCTGCTCCTTTAAATAAAATTCAGACATGAGCAAAAAGCAAAGGAACCCTCTGCAAAAGGCTTATTTCCCCCCAGCCACAGGCAAGAACAATGGTTTCATTTTTGGAATCTGTGATGTCTTTAGCAGGATCCAGTAGTTGTGGATCCAGCTTGGTCATTGCCCTACAAAAAACTGGTCAATGGTAGCCATAGCGACTGATTGAATAGTGACTAGGCTGGAGCACTTCTGCTCATCCACATGCCAGAGTGTAATTTACGGTGTCGTGTTGGGACAAACGTTCTAACTTGGAAAACAGAGATATGTGCTGAAAAAAGCAGCAGTTTTCCTGCCTAAAGGAAATGGATGCTGCATTTAGAAACGAGGGCCTGAGGACAATGTGATTCTGTAGTTTTACATGAAGTCAAAAAAGCTAAATACCTTGCTTCTGGCCACTTCTCCTCAAGCTAGACAGCCACAGCACCTCTCCCATGCTCCACTGCCACAGGCTGTCACACGCACAGTGCAGTTAAGTGTTACCCAAGTCTCCAGTCATGCCTTTTCTCCTGTCACCACTGTACCTCCTGCTCTGGTTCACGTGTAGCTTCAGCAGCAAAGGGACTTACTCATTTTCTTCCATGAAATAAGCAGTGAGGGCTACTAAAACCTCCCGAGCATGCTGCACAAGGCCAACAAACCTACATCTCTCCCCCACATCAGCTTCTCTTGGGCAATGAGTGTGCAAAAGACCACTGTATAATAGCAGTAATGACAGTATAGGGGTGAAAGTGTGCCCCACCGTGGAAATCCATCGTGCCTATTGGGCTTGCCCAGCTGAGATGTATGTAAAAACAGTTTGCTAGACAGAGAAGCTAGAATATCAAAAGGTACTGATGTGGGCCCCTTTACCATAGTATCTGAGCACTTCACAGCCTTCAATGCAGTTATTCTCACAATCCCTCTGTGAGGTAGGGAGATGCTATTGGCCCCATTTCACAGACGGGGACTGAGGCACAAAGAGACTGACTTGCCCATGGTCACATTAGAAAACCGAGGCAGAGCAGGGAATTTAAACCATTTTGTCAGCCTAATGCCCTAACTCCTAGAGCATCCTTCCTCTCAATTATATCCCTGCCTCCTGACGTACTAGTTTTATCTGCCTGTGAGGAAGAGTCAGATGTTGCTGTCACAATGGATGCTTACACAATGGACCAAATTCATCTTTGGTGTAACTGAAGCCAAACTATTCACACCTGGGATGAATTTGGCCCAAGCATGAGCTGTCCCAGTCCCAATGATGGACTGAGCATAAACATTACACCTTTCCTTGGATGAACAACTGGCATATTGGTTCAGCTTGCAGCACAAACACATCATGGCTCACCAGCCCTCACCTGAAGTTTTATGACAAGTTTTAAAAATAAAGCCAGACTTTTGTTTTCATCTACAAAGCTCCCTTGTTTTTACTGTATACACGACACTGCTGACTGAAAGCACTGCTACAAAACCGTGATCATCTGACTCAAAAGGGGGCACACGTTTATTATTGTCTGGCTCCTACAATTAGAACACACAGTGCTGTGGTGCATGCTATAGTCTAACACTGGAAAACATCATCATTGTGGTATGACAACAGAGTGGCTACGTTATGCCGGTCTGATTAGTACCGCAGTGCGAGGAATGTTTTACATTACTGCTGCAATTCACACCATAACCGGCTACACAATTCTCAGAATAGTTTGTGTGTCAGATCTATGGATGTCAAGAAAGCAATGCTGATTTACACCATCTGGCCCATGTTATAAATGTGTAACATGAAACCAGTGCAAACATTTCACAGCAAATAAAGTGATATACATGTAAGCTTCCTGCTTACCTATGAGATGTAGAATGCTCCCATAGTCATATAGTTAAATACACTTCTGTTTTTGTCCTCCAGCTGATGTCACCAAAGGCTTTAGAAAGTTCTATCGCAGATGAAAGAGCTGCTAAATTACACTGCAAGGAAAATAGCTATAATGGTACATGTATGTTGTTTCCAAGATGAAAGTCACCTTCCTGAAAAAACTGCAGATATTAAAACACATAACTACATAAACAAGGGTAGAGAATGTAAAACAAGACTCTTCTGATGAGGAAAAATAGGCTATCAAGCCTTCCAACTTTCTGCACATTAACATTTTTATGGTTATTTTAGGGGACAAACCAAAGTATTTTGATTATTCTTCCTCAAAGGACAACCAAATACAACACACAATTTAGGGACATGAAAACTGCCATCCTGGGTCAGACCCATGCCCCATCTAGTCCCCTATTCTGTCTGATTATGGCCAGTACCAGAGGTTTCAGGGGAATTTAAAAGACTCTTCATAATGGACAATTATGGAAAAGCTTGCCTATAGGGAAGTTATTTCCTATCCCAGGCATTTATGGGTTAGCTTGGCTGTCGAGTCTATTCTCTGTCAGTCCTACTTGATGTAACAGTGGATGTTCTCATTATCCATATAAATAATTTTTGAATCCTACTAATCTCTTGCAATGACATATTATGACTATAAGTTCCACAGGTTAATTGTGTGTTGCCTAAAAAGGCATTTACTTGTAGCAGCTTTAATTTTGTTACCTTTCAGTCTCCCATACAGGAGCAGAGAGATGCAAGTGCCTAGTCTAACTTTTTCTGTACCATTCATTGTTTTGTATATATCTATTGTATGACTCCAGATTTGTCTCTCCTCTACAGAAAACAGTCCTAATTTTTTTTCTCTCCCCTCACATGGGATGTCTTTCCATGATGCTGATCAGTTTCCTTCCCTGTCTCTGGATTCTTTCCTGATCCAAACAAGGGCTGAGGTTCTCTGTCTTAATCTGAATAGCCTCCACCCAGCTCAGGATGGAGAATCTTCTGCTGGAACCGGCTGTCTTTACAAGCCATATGTTCACAGTAAGTTGAGGGTGGCTCTGCTACATTTTGGGTAAATTAAATGCAGCCCTCTGGGCTCCTATCAAGATACCACTGCCGCTCTCAGTTGGCAAAGTGCAAATGTCCCAGATATACAGAATGCAGCTCAAACAGTAACTTGCACATAGGTACAAAAAGGCACCAGACTATATTGCAATGTTCACAATACTTCACAGACAATGCCACTTTATTCACAAGTGAGATTTTTACAGAGGTAGAACAAAATACTTCGTATAATCTCTTTGTTTGTCTTTATTATAAACATATAAATAATCTATTACAATCCACTAAGCACGGAACTTCTGAACACAAAACAACGTGTGCCATCAAATACAGTACAACGAGCATGCACACGAACTTCTTCAAATAAAATCTTGCTGGTGTAATTTTATTTTATTTTTAACATGGTAAATGAAGACTAGTGGAAAAAGTGTCAAGCTTTAACTGGATTAAGTATGCCACAGTTTTGTAAATTTTTGTTGTTGGTTTATTGTAAAAATAAACCAACAGTATTTTTTCTTTAAATCATGGTGGGGAATTTTTTTTCCAAAGGTCCAAGGTAGTCATAACAGAAAATATAACAATCAAATCTATAAAGTGTGCTCCCATTTAAAAAGCAAAATCATACAAACTGTACAATTTAAAAAAGTGAATTATCACAACTGCTAAGAGTTTCCTAAACAAACAGGCAGAAAAAAAGTTAAAAGACAGCCACTGTTCTGTAACAATGCTAATCAAATACTTATTTTCTATTCTAATAAACAGCTTTTTAAATTAATGTCTACTCCAGTAATTATAAAGTGGGTTGGGTTTTTTATTATTAATGTTCTACTTGATTAATAAAGCACAAACCCACAAATTACAGATATATTGCTGTCATTGCCTCATGGATGTGCTGGGGTGGTTTTATGTATGCATTTATAATCAGATTTTGGTTTTTTTAAAGCATTTAAATAACCACTCGGGAGGGTGTGGGGGGGAAGCGGTTCTCCTTGCTGTTGGACTACATTTGCATATTGTAGTCTCTGCTAAAATTCTTTCTGAGCCCAATCCATCATCAAGAACACCCACTGGATTTTGGTGGTTCTGGATCAGGCCCTTAGGATGAGATTCAGGACTGCTGGATAAAGCTCATGGGTGAAATTCTTGCACCAGTGAAGGCAATGGCAAAACTCCGATTGATTTCAGTGGTGCCAGGATTCCACCTGAGTACTTGGGCTTTAGGCAATTGGGTATATTGCAACTGGTGGGGATGAAATCTCCCCCATAAAACCTGGGGAGTGACAGGGGGAGGAGGGGAGCACAGTGCTGCTACTTCATTGCTGCCTCTCCAGGCTACAGACAGGAGTAACAGTTACATCCCCTCTGCGCTCTTTATGCAAGTGTTTCCAGCCATTGGAGTTACATATTCCTGGATCTAGTGGCCTCTCTTCCAGACCTCACTTCCCTCACATCTGCATATTCAGACCTGGCATGGAGTCCCTTCTGTGGCACATTTGGAAAACTTGGACTCTGTACCCAGACGGCAGCCCTCTCAAAGTAATTAATAGGTGGTGCTCGCTCAGCACTGGGGTTAATTTAATCCTTTCTTCAATTATGCTTTAGGTCCATGGCAATTAAAGATGCAAACACACAAACAGCATCCGTAGATTTGTTTTTTTATCAATGAGATTAGCTAAGCCACTATTTAATGCATAGAATATATTCCAGCCCTCCTAAGAGTCAGATGACAGCCCAAGTTTCAATATTGGACATCAGTTTAACAACGATCAAGCCACTCCTCAAAGTACTGCAAAAAGGTGGGTTTGTGATGTCCAATATCTTATTTGGCTTAAGGCAGATGCTTTGCTGAAGTAGAATCAGGAAGAACCTTTTTTCATGTTGATTCAAAATGCACATGCAAGACCGAGGCTACTAAATGGGCTGGTGAATGGCGACAGTAACCAAGCCAAGGGCAGGTATGTAGGCACAAAACCCACTGCAAAATCATTTAGATTAAGTTAACTGCTACAAAAGGGATAAACTTCATCTGACAAACAAATTCTTCTTTACATTCTGACATGCCAGGTTGCATCAGGTAATATTTTCACAGCTCTGTATCTCACTTGAAGATGAAATGACATGACACCACAATTTAACCCGATGGGATAGAAACGTGAATTTTGCTGATAGGGTCTATATTTATTATTACTGTGGGAAAAAGTATGCTTTCATCCAAACTTTTATGAAGATTAGTGGCCAACACTACCTACACAAGCAGGATCCCTGGGTTTGCTTATTTACAGTGTGTACTGCAAGTTTGGCACCTCTCTGAAGAAGAAAGCCAGAAAATCTCTTGGCCTTGTAATGCTGTGTAATAGTCTTTAGATTGCTGGAAGGTACTTCCTGCTTTCAAGGTTATAATCACTTCCTGACCTTATGGAGAAGTACTATAGTATTTAGTCAGGATGAAAACAAATGAGTTTTAAATGGAATTCTATAGAAAATACTCTGAAAACCTATATAATTTAATGGAAAAGATGACCATCTTTCTGTAGTTTGAACAATTCTATAGAATTTAATAGACAATTATATTCCTGCTCTAGCTGTTTCTGAATAGGAATAACCCTTACATTATTAACCTGAAACATATCATGATTAAATATTTCCAGAAGAATTAGGTTGAACTTTAAACAGAAATTGTAACAGTTTGGAAAAGCATCATGAAGTGCTTTATAAATCCAGAGGAATTGAGGATTGCCACTGTGACTCAGGTTTGCCGTGGGTATGGGTAGAGTGAGCTCTGAAAACATTAACAAATCACAGTGCAAGGATCTGCCCTCTGAAAAGCTACCATCCTCTTTGGTTGTCAGTCAGTAACAACACAGCATCCCTGCAGTGAGACCATTCCATTTGGCAACAGGAGGTGGGGGCCAGGATGTACCAAGTTTGAATCTTCGGTAGGTTGGTTTGGATATAGCTACCTATATTTTCAGAAAGCCATGTCACACTGTCTCCACAATAAATCTAATTCAAACACTGGCAGATATTGTTCAAACTGATTCAATCTGCCCTGATCTGCAATTTTGTGTTAGCTAAACTAATAAAGGAGTCCTGTTAAACCTAAATTATCAAATGAAAAAGGCAATTTTCTCATTCATACCCCATTAGTTTTTTTAGTTATTGCTAGGAAAGCTCTAAAATGCTTATGCCATAAAATAAACATGTGGCTTAATATACAGTATGTGTACTTAAGAGGACGATGGCATCTGCAGTAACTGCTCTATACTGCCAGGGTAATGGGATGCACAAATTAAGCAGTAGCAGCACACACTGAGAAGACTGTACAAAAACATACATAGAAAAGTAACACGCCTGGCACTTTTTGAAATAACTCTTTAATCACCAAAAAGAAGAAATCACCAACATCCATACCTACAACACAAAATTGCAAAATGTTATTTAATTCCAACAGGTCTGTCCATCGCATCCTGTCGTCTCTCTTAACAAAACTGCAATGCTATTTTTTAAACAATTCATTGAATAGAGATGTACAAAAGACCCCACAATTAAAACCATTTATATATTTTGCAATTCTGAAATCAAAATCATTTAACCTGGCACAATTAAAAGCATAAAACACTTTCAAGTAATTTTGAAAAAATATAAACTTGGAAACTACAACCATGTTAGGTAACATTTTCAAAATCATCTACAGGGCCTAAGTCCCATTTTCAAAAAGGAGTTACTCTTAGGAGCCCAAGTCACTTCACTTTTAAACATGTTACCCATAGTCCCTCATTCGAATAAATCAAAGTGTTTCTATCAGCAGTTTTATTCCCCCCACAGAAATAAACAATGAAAAATGTGGGTGTGTTTAAGCAAAGTTACATCACTGGATCATTTCCAGACATACTTTAGCATTGCTTTGAAACAGTAGGTATAAGAATTTAGAGCAAAAGAACCTTAGAAATTCTACCAACATTTCTTCATCCTATAATAATGAATTAAAATAATATTTATAATTTAGAATGGGGAAAGAACAGAAATATTGCAGAGAGATGTAACCAACGTCTGCATGGAGACAAATTCATACAATGTAGATTGAAAAAACTTTTGTTTCAGGCAGGAATGCCTGGAATGCATTTACTTTCTGATCTAAAAAGAATGGTAACAACATGGTTTTAGGGGGGGAAAATTAATGCCAAAATATAAAGAAGCTCCCATTCTCTCCAGTAATCCTATAAAATCAACAATCTGCTTTCATAACAGCTCAGGCCATTCATCCAGCTGCTATATGGGGCCTACAACTCACTTCTTGAGGTTAGACTATCCTGCTTCCTTTTCTGCTAGGCCAGTGGTACATAATAAGTGTTGTTGTGCTCTTTATACATTGGGTTCCCATTAATGTGACCGACTTGTTCTCTGTAGTTGTGACAACTGTGCAGGCCTATTTACTTATAGCTCAGATTTTCTCCCATTCATTGCACAAAGCTGAAAAGTAAACAACAGTTAAGAAAACATTTGCTTGCCAAAGCCCAGCATGAAAAGGCGCAGCTCTTTATGCAAGAGGCCAGACCTGTGTTTACTAACACACACAGCATTGTTTCATGCTCTTGCTTGGTATTGTGTCAGAACAATCCCAGTACTTTTCAGGCCCCTTGCTCTTCTTATTCAGCCTCTGAGAAGTTACAAAGTATAACAGAACACTGTTTTTTCTGAGAATATATTGACTGCACTAATTACCCACAATACTGTATATTTGCTATTAAGAACATGAACGTGTGCTTTCAAAGTGTGAAATTCAGGCCTCTCAGGGTGTGAAAGGAATTAGATGGATTGTTCTGTCACTTAATCCGAGGCTTCAAGGTATCTTTTTTAAAATTTTAAAAAACAGAAGCAGAATACACATTTTAACTGTTGAACTTTTACTGGCTATAGAAGTTTGTAAGGACCCTATTACTATGTGGTTACAATAGAAGATACACAGTTAAGGTCAGGTCACGGTTTCCAACAACATTCACAGGGACAGAGTAAGGAAATGAGCGATGGATCCTCAGGGAACCTCAAGGAGACGGAACCGCTCATTGTGGAAGTGCCTTGAGTATTGCATTCACTTCCTCTGCAACCGCTGTCAATGTGAACTCGAACTGCTCCTGTGGAGAGAACAAATACACAGTCTGAATAATAAAACAAAACATTCCAAGAAGGAAGCCTGGTGCACTATTCAGTTGTGAAGCATCCTCAAGATGAACTGCACTTCCCAATGGAAAGGAACAAAATGTTCTGAGATTACTGGTGCAATATACCACATCTGACAGGATCTTACAACTCACAGTCATCTTAACAGAGAAAAATGCAGACAGCAGAAACCAAAAGCACTTGTTATTACAGCTGGATATTAGCATACAATGACATATTACAATTGCATGGTCAGAAAAGTCTGAGCAACTGATCACTATCCACTTCCATCTGACAGATGGAAACTGGTTAAATATCCATGATTGACGTATGGGAATAGGTGGGGCACTGGAGACAGGACTCCTTTGCTTCCTTAACCCAGCATTTCCAGACTAACAACTACAGTAAATCTTTCCCCACATTATGCACACTGTAAGAAAACAATGACTGTAACATTTTGATTTTTCAGCACACAATACCTGGAACAAATTACCAAGCATTCTTCAATCACTACCTTGTCATTAAAAACATGGGAGTATTTGTCTGAAATGAGCTTTTCTTTGCTACTGACTTTACAATAAACACAACTGCCAAAATTACTAAAATCAGTTCTGTACTGGATTATTTTCAGAGATTTGCTTTCCGAATACTGACGTGACCTGGGCTTGAGTGATCAAATGAAATCACAACCAAAAATGGGAAGGCTGCAGGCATACACACCTGCCTTATAAAAAAGCACATATCTAACACATTCTAGTCTCAGATAAGGACAGAAAAGTTTCATTTCCTCAAGGTTAGTAGGTGTGAAGACACTAGGATACAGACAGACACTGGAAAGGTTCAAGTAAATACAATATTTCAGGCTACATTTCTTATGGTTGCTCTGAGGATTACTCTTTGAAAGGCAGGACAAGCTGGGAACAAAGGTGGAAAGCAGGAGGAGAACTGAAAGAACGTGCATGCCAGCTGCACTCAGATACCACAAGGATTAACATGGTTTAAGAACATGCATAGAACAGGACTGGGCCAGAAAGCCAGGGTTGTTGGGGAAAGACTGTGAACATAGCTCAGATGTGCTCTGCACAATATGGATTGGAACCACCAATGCAAATACCTCCATTCAATAGGGTAATAGCTGTCTCCAGAGGTGAGGGAAGTCCCAAATACAGGTACCCTCTAGCCCCCTGGTTTTGACTACATGACAAGAGCTGCACAATGGGCTTGAAGTCCACAGACTATACGAGCCAATGCAGCAGTGGCTCATGGCCTCTGGAAACAGAAAGTTCCCAAGGTGATTATTGAAGATTGGACTAAGGATATGCAATTGCATTTTGTCTCCCACAATACTCCACCCCAGGTCCAGGTGGAAAGCTAGTGGAAGGATTGAAGGCTAGGACTCCCCACAGCTAATAGAGCTAACTGGAGGATGACAATTCCAGTTCGTATCAACTGTCGAGGTTTTCAAATTTGTTTTCATTCCACTTTGGAACAAAACCTTTTGAACTTTAAAAAAAAAGGAATTGTATCAAAATGTCCATTTTCTCTGACGATGCAAGTGTCGAAATGTCCATGAGACGAAGCCTGGTGGTCAGGATGTTGGAGACGCGAGGTCAACTCCCTGTTCTCCCTGATTCAAAGCAAAATTTTTCATTCCAGCTCTCTCTGATTCAGGCATTTGACTGGGTCTTCCACCTTCCAGATGCTCTATTTACCAAGCTAAGGACATAAGTATCTCTCTCTCTCCCAAAAAAGCGTTTGGGTTTTGACAAAACAACATATTTCAAGAAAATTTCATGACACTGAAAATGTTTCAACTGGCTATTTCAGGTGCCACTGAGAATACATGACGACTTGTACTTTACCCATTTCAGTGTCAGACTTCTACACTCTCACCCAGTACATTGCAGAGCCAATGCCTACATTGACTAGAAAACCATATCTTGCCACAATGACACATAAGTAAGGACACAGTTCCTGGAAAGGAATGGGGTGGCGGGGGAACTAGAATAACTTCTCAGATATATCTGAGATCATGAGTTGTGCAGTCAGCCTGGCAACAGGTATAGCCAAACTAGCACACGTGTGCAGCTTCAGGACTGTATTAGCTGTCAATCAGCCCTAGAGAGTGATGGCTTGCCCTTGCTAGGCATGGAAGGATGATGTTCAGATACAGAAGCTACCCCATGATTTGGGATGATTTGTCTACCTGGATTAAAGTAAAATTTGAAGTGCTGGTGGCCACCCAGGAAAAGCAGGAATGGGATGCTGGTGCTGACACAGCACACTGAATTCATAGGAGGGCAGCATGAGCAGCAGAAGGCCAAGAGTGGGAAGCAAGAAACCCGGACATGCATTTGTAGGGGCACACATGAACACAGCACGTAATTTTACTTATTCAGAACAAATTACTCTGCTACAGGAGAAAATAACATGAAGACCAAGGGCCAGAGATGGAGCTTTGGAGATTACTTCAATAGAGCTACACCAAGGTATACTACCTGAGGATTTGGACCTAAATTAGGCACCTTAACCTACAAAGAATATCCCTGACCATCTAGGGTTAAAACCAACCATACAATACTGCAGTGAAAGGGCAAAAGACAGTTACTCATCTTTGTAACTGTTGTTCTTCGAGATGTGTTGCTCATATCCATTCCAGTTAGGTGTGCGCACCGCGCATGCACGCTCGTAGGAAGATTTTTACCCTAGCAACTCCGGTGGGTCGGCAGGGTCGCCCCTTGGAGTGGCGCCACCATGGCGCCAGATATATACCCTTGCTGACCCGTCTGCTCCTCAGTTCCTTCTTGCCGGCTACTCCGACAGTGGGGAAGGAGGGCGGGTTTGGAATGGATATGAGCAACACATATCGAAGAACAACAGTTACAAAGGTGAGTAACCGTCTTTTCTTCTTCGAGTGATTGCTCATATCCATTCCAGTTAGGTGATTCCCAAGCCTTACCTAGGCAGTGGGGTCGGAGTGAGATGTTGCAGAGTGCAATATGGCGGAGCCAAAGGCTGCATCATCTCTAGACTGCTGAACCAGGGCATAGTGGGAGGCAAAGGTGTGGACCGAGGACCAGGTCGCTGCATGACAGATTTCATGAATGGGCACGTGAGCGAGGAAAACAGCCGATGAGGCCTGAGCCCTGGTAGTGTGCGCAGTCACGTGGCCCGACAGGACGTGAGCCAAGTCGTAATAGGCGCGGATGCACGATGTTACCCAGGAGGAAATCCGCTGTGAGGAGACAGGAAGCCCCCTGATACGCTCAGCCACCGCGACAAAGAGTTGGGGGGGATCTGCGGAATGGCTTAGTTCGCTCTATATAAAAAGCGAGCGCTCTACAAACGTCTAGGGAGTGAAGCTGCTGCTCCCTGCGAGAAGAATGCGGTTTTGGGAAGAAGACAGGGAGGAAGATCTCCTGGTTAACGTGGAAGGCCGATACCACTTTGCGGGGGAAGGCCAGATGCGGTCGCAACTGCACCTTGTCCCTGTGGAACACTGTATACAGGGGATCCACTGTGAGGGCCCGAAGCTCCGAGACACATCTCGCGGACGTGATGGCCACCAGCAAAGCAGTTTTCCAGGAGAGGTAGAGAAGGGAGCAAGTTGCTAACAGTTCGAAAGGAGGGAACATGAGCCTGGCAAGAACCAGGTTAAGGTCCCATGTTGGGGCAGGGCGGCGTACTTGAGGGTAGAGGCGCTCTAGGCCCTTAAGAAACCTAGACACCATCGGCTGAGAAAACACCGAGCGGCCATCCTCTCCTGGGTGGAATGTAGAGATGGCTGCCAAATGGACCCTCAGAGATGATACTGCCAAGCCCTGTTGTTTGAGGGACCAGAGGTAATCCAAGATGTTGGATATGGAGACCTCGGTGGGAAGGAAGTTCCGCTCCACGCACCAGCACGCGAAACGCTTCCACTTGGCCAAATATGTAGCTCTAGCGGAAGGCTTCCTGCTACCCAGGAGTACCTGCTGCACTGGGGTGGAGCAACGCAGCTCAGACTGAGTCAGCCACGCAGGAGCCATGCCGTGACGTGGAGCAACTGAAGGTCCGGGTGACGGAGCATGCCGTGGTCCTGGGTGATCAGGTCCAGGTGAAGAGGCAGGGGAACAGGGTCGGCTATGGAAAGGTCTGGCAACATGGTGTACCAGTGCTGTTGAGGCCACGCTGGAGCTATCATGATCAAGCGGGCTTTGTCCCTGCGTGCTTTCAGTAGGAACCTGTGGACGAGTGGAAATGGTGGAAAGGTGTAAAGCAGGTGCATCGTCCATGGCACAAGGAAGGTGTCCGCCACTGAACCAGGTGAGAGGCCTTGAAAGGAGCAGAACGTCTGGCATTTCCTGTTCCCGTGGGATGCAAAGAGGTCCATCCGGGGAAACTCCCACTTCCGGAAGAGCAAAAGAGCAATGTCCGGGCAAAGGGACCATTCATGGGAAAGGAAGGATCTGCTGAGGCGATCCGCCAGCATGTTCCGAACTCCTGGGAGAAAGGACGCGATGAGGTGAATAGAATGGGCTATGCAGAAGTCCCATAGTTGTAAGGTTTCTTGACACAAGGATGAAGATCTCATGCCGCCCTGTTTGTTTATATAGTGCATGGCTGTTGTGTGTCGGTTTTCACCGACAACACAACGGCCCTGCAAGTGTTGCCGGAACGTCTGACAAGCGAGGCAGACCCTCTCAGCTCCCAGACGTTGATGTGGAGGTCCAGCTCGTGAGATGACCAACGGCCTTGGGTGCGTAGGTGCCCGAGGTGAGCCCCCCAACCGAGGGATGATGCGTCCGTTGTCAGCGACACCGAGGGTTGGGGTGGGTGGAATGGGAGCCCCGCACACACCATGGAGGGATCCAGCCACCACTGGAAGGAGTCTAGCACAATCGAGGGAATGGTGACGACCATGTCCATGGGATCCCTAGCTGGATGGTATTGCGAGTTGAGCCAGGATTGGAGGGGCGGTAGGCGCAATCTTGCGTAGTTCATTACGAACGTGCAGGCCGCCATGTGGCCCAAGAGAGTGAGGCAAGTGCGTACCGAAGTTAGCGGCGCCACTCGCAGCCTCCAGATGATGGCCGTCAGAGCCTGGAACCGTGGCAGTGGTAGGCAAGCTTTGGCAAGAGTCGAGTCCAAGGTGGCACCAATAAATTCTATCTTCTATCTTCTGAGTTGGGATTAGAGTCTATTTTTCCATATTGATCATTAGACCTAGATGTAGGAAAAGGTTCTTGACAATGCAGACGTGACTGAGAACTCGTGCCTCGGAGGTTCCGCGGATAAGCCAGTCATCTAGATACGGAAAGATGTGTATCCGACTGCGGCAAAGGTGGGCGGCGACTACAGCCATACATTTGGGGAATACCCTCGGGGCTGTAGAGAGGCCGAATGTGAGGACCGCGAATTGGAAATGCTGCTGGTTGACCACGAACTGGAGGAACCTCCTGTGAGGTGGGAAGATGGCTATGTGGAAGTAGGCATCTTGCATGTCGAGGGCAGCATACCAGTCTCCAGGATCCAGGGATGGGAGAATGGTCCCCAGGGATACCATATGGAACTTCAACTTTACCACGTATCTGTTGAGTTCCTGCAGATGGAGGATTGGTCTGAGACCTCCCTTCGCCTTGGGGATCAGGAAGTATCGGGAATAAAACCCCTTGCCCGCTCGTGCTCTGGTACCTCCTCTATGGCTCCTTTGGCGAGGAGCGTTTGCACCTCCTGTAGGAGGTGTTGCTTGTGAGACGGGTCCCTGAAGAGGGACGAGGGAGGGGGGGTGGAAGGGAGGGTTTGAAATAAATTGTAGGTGGTATCCAAGTTCCAATGTGCGTAGGACCCAACGATCTGAAGTTGGCTGGGACCACGCAGGGAGGAAAGAGGAAAGACGGTTGGAAAAGGGCGGGGATGGATCCATAAAGAAACTGGTACAACGCCCTCGGGCGCACCTTCAAAAGGAAGGTTTTGGCCCAGAGGAAGGCTTGGAGGAGCTTTGGTTCTGGCCCCCTTGGTTGCCTGATTGTCTCCGGCGGCCGTTTCTGTCTCGCCGTCTGGCGAAGTCTTGTCTCTGCCGGGGTTGAGGGTAAGGGCGGTGCTGTTGGGGTCGGAAGGGCCTGCGCTGAGTTCAGGCGTGTGCATCCCTAACGAGTGCATAATGATCCTGTTGTCTTTTAGGCTCTGCAGCCTAGGGTCAGTTTTGTCTGAAAACAGTCCTTGACCCTCGAATGGAAGGTCCTGAATAGTGTGCTGGAGCTCCGGGGGCAGGCTGGAGACCTGCAGCCACGAGATACAGCGCATAGTCACGCCAGAGGCCAGAGTCCTGGTGGCTGAGTCGCGGCGTCCAGGGAAGCTTGGAAGGAAGTCCTCGCGACCTTTTTCCCCTCGTCGAGGATCGCCGAGAACTCCTGCCGTGTGTCCTGCAGAAGCACCTCCTTACATTTGTCCGCCACCGCCCAGGGGTTGTAGCTATAGCAGCTAAGGAGGGCTTGCTGGTTGGACACACGGAGCTGGAGGGCTCCCACAGAGTAAACTTTTTGCCCTAGCAAGTCCATGCGCCTCGCATCCTTCGATTTAGGGGCTGGGGCCTGCTGGCCATGGAGTTCCCTCTCGTTGACCAACTGGACGACAAGTGAGCAAGGAGGAGGATGTATATATAGATATTCATAGCCCTTTGAGGGCACCATGTACTTGCGCTCTACTCCTTGCTCAGCGGGCAGAACAGAGGCCGGAGACTGCCATATCGTAGTGGCATTGGCCTGTATGGTCTTAATAAATGGGAGGGCCACTCTAGTGGGGACATCGGATGACAATATGTCCACCACTGGGTCTTGGACCTCTGGGAGCTCCTCGGCTTGCAAATTCATGTTCTGTGCAACCCGCCTGAGGAGGTCCTGGTGGGTCCTGAGGTCAATTGGAGGAGGGCTGGCCGACGAGGTTCCAGCTACAGCCTCATCAGGGGAGGATGAAAAGGAGAGCCCTGGAATGAGCGGGTCTGATGAGGGCTCCGCCTGATGGATCGGGTCCGCCTCCTTGGGGAGCTCAGAGCCCTGAGGCTGAGTTGAGCCTTCTTCCATAGGAGGAGGGGAAGGACAGGTAATCGTGGCCTCCGGTGCCCTGTGTTCCGAGGTCGTTGAGCGCGGTGGACCTGGGAGAGGGCCTTGGGCCTGATGGTACGCCCAGGGCATCCAGAATCGCCACTGCTGCGGACCGTGATCTTGAGTCTGGGGCTCGCTGAACAAGGCAGCAGGCACGTCGGTGTCCGGGGCATATGCACTGTCCGCCTGAGATGACACGGACGGCTGTCGGGACGGCCATGAAGGAGCCAAACAAGGCTGGTATGAGTCCCTCGCTCCCGTCGTTGGAGACCTCCTCGGTGCCGGGGATCGGTACCGGGAATCGTATCGGCGCCGAGACCGAGACCTGCAACCAGCGCGGTGCCAGGAGGTCGACCTGGATCTCGAGTGTCCACAGCGGGACCGGCTGCAAGAGTCTCGGTGCCAGGAGCAGTGCCTAGAGCCGGAGCGGTATCGAGAGTACTGACCAGGACGAGAGGTGGATCTGTGCCGCGAGTACGACCGGTGCCGCCTGGGTGAGCGGCGCCGGGACTGCGAGCGGCGTCGAGATCGGCACTGACCATGAGACCTTGAGCGGTGCCGGGACCTGGATCGAGACCGGTGCCGGCTCATCGACTCCAGCGAAGGAGGCCTCATAGCGGCAGGCTTGCCTCCAGAATGCAGAACCCGAACCGGTGGTTGAGGTAGGGCAGACTCAGTCATCGCAATAAGGTCCCTGGCCAAGGAGAATGTCTCCGGCGTGGAGGGGACTGTCAGCTCGACCATGGGTCTCACCGGCCCTCTCGGGACTGGAGTCAACGGTACCACGGTCGTCGGTGCTGCGGCAGGGGTAGGTGCTGGGCGATTCGGACGAGTCTGCACCACAGGTGTGGAGGAAGTCGAAGGCCTTCGGTCAGGTCCCTGCGCCAGAGAAGGCCAGTGCCAAGGTGTCTTGGCGGAGCCGGCGCGGTCCGGTGCCGGAGGAGCGCTGTCAGTGCTCGGTTCCGAGGACGGAGGGTTAAGAGCTGCCTCCATAAGGAGAGTCTTTAATCGAAAGTCCCTCTCCTTTTTAGTCCGCAGGTTAAAGGCCTTGCAAATGCGGCACTTGTCGGAGATGTGCGATTCCCCAAGGCACTTTAGGCAAGAGTCATGGGGATCGCTTGTGGGCATCGGCTTTTTACAGGCCGAGCACGGTTTAAACCCTGGTGAACCAGGCATGGGCCTGGGCACCGGGTGCGGGGAAGAGCTAGAGCCCAAACCCCGCTAAATTATGTACAACAACTATAAACTATAAAACTAATTATACTATGGACTAAGTCACTATAGTCAACTAAGAGATCAAATGAACAAAGAGAAGCTAGGGAAGTGGAGGACAGCTAACCTGCGCTTCACTGTTCTAAACGACCGACACGGGCGGTAAGAAGGAACTGAGGAGCGGGCGGGTCGGCAGGGGTATATATCCAGCGCCATAGCGGCGCCACTCCAGGGGGCGACCTGCCGACCCAATGGAGTTGCTAGGGTAAAAATCTTCCAACGAGTGTGCACGCATGGTGCGCACACCTAACTGGAATGGATATGAGCAACCACTCGAAGAAGAGCCATTACTTCAAGAAAAATTATGAAACTGTCTGGTACAGAAAACCATCTGTTCCATAACTACCCAGCAGCAACTTTCACTTCCCATATGTGGAAGATACTTCCATCAGTACCCACCTAATCGTGGGACCTGTCACATCATTGCTCTTTGTTGTCCATCTACCCACATTGTAGGCTCCAGACTGGGACAAAAAAAAAAGAAAAAAAAACAACAAACGATGCCATTTTCTGCCAATGTAATGTATGGATATCTATTTAGTTGGTCTCCCTATCATGAATGAGATTCCTCAATGTCATACATAACTACAAACTTTCATTTTATCACTGTAGCTCTTAACAAGCAGCAAGTGAGGATAACCCAAGGTATTTTTCCATCTTTTAATTGATGTTACTTATAGCAGCAGCGCAAAGATGAATTTCAAATTTGAGATGCATATAAACAGAATAACACTTTTCTTTAAATTGATGACTGTGTTGCACACTGTGCCCATTAACAAACAAGTAAATGATATCTATTGCACTTCACCAGAAGATATAAATGTAGCCCACCATGCAATATGTATATAAAAAAACAGATGACAAGGAAGCACAGGGTTTCAACCATCATGTGTGCAAAATGCATTATTTCAGAAACAGGCCTGTGTACTGTTACTCCCCTTCAAAGGGCTTGATTTCCTCCTGAACTATATCCTGTAAGCTGAAACTTTTTCAGCATATAACTGCTGCATTCAGTTTTTGTTCTTAAGTAATTTGGAACCTTTGGTTCACATGTCACATGACACTGAACTGCAAATACTCTAAGAAAATAACCTGTCCTTGAAGATTAGAGCAAGAACCTTTTTTAGCATGTATTTTCTTGAATATGCTATAGATTGCTGTCTCGACTGTCTTTCATATATGTTAATCAAGATAGATGTGGAAGATGTTACAAGAAAGAGCAGTAAACATCAGAGAAAGTAGCCTACATAAATCTTCAGCATAAATAAGCCACAGTTGTAGGGAACCATAGTAATCAGCTAGCAACTTGTGTTATATTAGGTCACGCCCTTTCTCTTCTATCATGAAAATAACTACAGTGAAATACCTTTAATGTATTTAGAATCCCAGTGGATGTATTGACAGTACCTTTGTCTGGACCATGCCTGGTCTCTGGTCCCTCAAGTGCTCCAGGGTAGCAGCAATATCAATCTCTTTAGCACCTGCAACAAACCACAAATTGGGCTGAGTTAAGAGCAACTGACAGATTCAGCATGTATTATCTATCTCCTGCTATCGGATTCCCTTTAGGCTAACAGTCCCATCATAAACAGATAAGTAAGAGTTAATAGAACAAAAGTACTTCATATCTCTTTTGCCTGTAAAGGGTTAACAAGATCAGTGAGCATGGCTGTCACCTGACCAGAGGACCAATCAGGGACAGGATACTTTCTAATCTTGAGGGAGGGAAGTTTTTGTGTGTGCTGTTTGATTTTGGTTGTTGTTCTCTCTGGGTTCTGAGAGCGACCAGACGTGCAACCAGGTTTCTCTCCAATCTCCCTGACACAGGTTCTTATAGATTCAAAATAGTAAATACTAGGAGATAAGGTGAGTTAGGCTTATGTTTGTTTTATTTGCAAATGTGTATTTGGCTGGGAGGAGTTCAAATGTGTATTTGGCTGGGAGGAGTTCAAATGTGTACTTGTATACTTAGGCTGGGAGGGTATTCCCAGTGTCTACAGCTAAAAGACCCTGTACCTATTCCATTTTAAATTTACAAAGATAATTTTTACTGTTTTTTTCTCTCTTTTATTAAAAGCTTTTTCTTGTTCAAGAACCTGATTGCTTTTTTATTCTGGTGAGACCCCAGGGGACTGGGTCTGGATCCACCAGGGAATTGGTGGGGAGAAAGGAGGGAAGAGGGAGAGAAAGGTTAATTTTCTCTTGGGTTAGGATTACTTTCTCTCTCAGGGAGAGAGTCTGGGAGGGGGAGAGAAGTGGGGCGGGGGGAGAAGGTGAATTTTCCTCTCTATTTTAAGATTCAAGGAGTTTGAATCACAGTGATCTTCCAGGGTAACCCAGGGAAGGGAAGCCTGGGAGAGGCAATGGTGAGGGAAAGGGTTTACTTTCC
This sequence comes from Gopherus flavomarginatus, assembly GCF_025201925.1. NCBI lineage: Eukaryota > Metazoa > Chordata > Testudines > Testudinidae > Gopherus > Gopherus flavomarginatus. The sequence goes on from NC_066618.1 coordinate 21,554,558, forward strand.
TTGTGTTAAGATCCACGGGCAAGGTTTTGGGGGGACCAGAGTGTACCAGGCACTGGAATTCCTGGTTGGTGGCAGCGCTACAAGTACTAAGCTGGTAATTGAGCTTAGAGGAATTCATGCTGGTACCCCATCTTTTGGACGCTAAGGTTCAGAGTGGGGGTTTATACCACGACAAGTCCAATTGAAAATTATTACATCCATCCCTCAGCAGACTAGGCAGACAGCTGCAATTTTTGTGTTTATATAGAAAAAAAAATAAGAGGAACGGGCAGCTTTGATTAGCATTAATTCAAGAAAACCCAGAGAAAAACAAATTCTTAGAGATGCCGAGACAGATACTTTCCAAAAGCAAAACATATTTATTAGAAACTACAAACCCATCCTGGCAATGCTTCCTGCTCTAAGTTGCTCCACTGCAGGTACAGGGGATATGCATGATATTAAGTACCTGCAGGATTAGGCCCTAAGCATTTACCATTATCAGTTCTATCACATATAAAAAAAAAGATGCACCACAAATCACATGAGGCGCAGACATTGTAAGGTCTCAAAGCCAACTGCAGTCAGGTTTATGCTAATATAAACAGCATAAACATCCTCTTTAAGAGAGAGAGTCCCACAGTTCCCCTCAATAGCACCTTTTCAGGAAAATTCACACTCAAAACACTCACGAAAGGCAATTTAGAACAAACAGTATAATTTTGTTTTAATGTGGGGAAAAACACCATGAAAAGCTTTAAAAACAGATCACCAAGGCTAAGAAAATATATCAGTTTGTAACACCTTCCTGAAAATGAGCATTTCTGTATCTGTATCAGAAATAGACCTTTATTCATAAAATGGGCATAGCAAGAACAGCTCAGAGGTCAAAGGTTGCCAACTCGGCTCTCCACATACTGCATGGGAATTTACATGGAGGTATCTGATGATAAAGTAGGAAGATGTTTAAGACAAAAATAAAGAGCTCCTCAATAAACCAAAAGAAAAGACACTTTCCAAAAGTGTAATAAAATAAAAATAAAATAAAATATCACATCTCAACCACAGCTGATTCAGCTAGAATTTCCATGGAAAGCATCAGTTCAAGTGAGGATTGCACCACAGAAAACTACAAACAACTGTTGCCCTTGGCTGCAGAACAGGAGCACTTTTTTAACAAGGTGAATATTTAATTTTAATGGGAACACTGTAGTTTAGTCCACACCCACACAGTGAGGGAGGGATTTTCAAAGTTTCACCTTTAGCTACAGTGGGGGAAGAGTTAGGCTGATGCTGTACTTTTTTCAAAATCCCACCTATAAATTTTATAAAGGATAGCAGCCTCTATGCATAGGCATTAAGATTAAAATGTCAAGGTAACCCATAAGGGAAAAGATTTGTGCAGGAATCCAGTGATACTGGTCAAATCCCATATGCCCTTTTATGAAAATTTCAATATCAGGCAAAAGTTGATTTTTACAATATACATTTCTCAAGCCTCTTGAGAATCAACATTCAGAAAAATCTTAAAAGTGCATTAAATAAGCCATTGAGCGCCTTCCTTTCTATTGTACAGATTATGGTGCTGAACAGGGTGCTTACACACTATCGTCAACAGGACTACAGCCCTGGTAGTGTGCCTGGTAATAATGTCTGGTAATAAGGCCCTGATTCAGCAAAGCAGTTAAGCACATGAGTAGTACCATTGGACTAGCGAGCTTAAAGCTTAGCATGTGTTTAAGTGTTTTGCTGAATCTGAGCATAAGTGCTTGGAAGATCAGACTTGGTGTGGTGTGGTGTTCAGCGTATACACCATTACTAATCATAGACTATGTTAGTTGACCGAGGAGGGAAGATAATGAAGGAAGATCTGACAGAATATGCCCTTAGACTCAGACTCAGACTCCGGGACTGGAAGGGACCTCGAGAGGTCATCGAGTCCAGTCCCCTGCCCTCATGGCAGGACCAAATACTGTCTAGACCACCCCTAATAGACATTTATCTAACCTACTCTTAAATATCTCCAGAGATGGAGATTCCACAACTTCCCTAGGCAATCTATTCCAGTGTTTAACTACCATGACAGTTAGGAACTTTTTCCTAATGTCCAAGACACACATACATTACTATCTACTCAAGCGACTCTCACAGACAGAGAAGGAAAGAGAAATTGTTTTGCAGCTCTTAAAAAAAAAAACACGACTGGGAAATGCTCAAAGACTATGGTAATGGCGCCTACATAAATGCCTAGAGAGACTGATCAACTGAACATAGTGCTGCAAAAATGGGCTGCTGCTTTGAACGAAAATGTGTGGAACAAGAAAATTCGGAGCAGAAAAGGGAGATCTATTGCAAGAGGTAACACTGGTAGTTTCTCGTGAGCAAACCTCCTCCCTCCCAAACACTACCACACCTTTCACCTCTATTCCATTTATGTGCCAAACCCAAAATAAATATATCTCACTATTCCTCTCATAAAACTCTGTATGATGCGGGCTTTTTCTAGTCTAAATATGCCAGATTGGTAGCATATTACATAAGCTCCACTATATTGTGTGCTGGTCTACGGAATAGCTTAAGTCACAATTCTAGACTAAGGAAGAGATTTTCAAAGGCATTAAGGGCAGTTACACACCCAACTCACATTCAAAATCAAGGGAAGCTGGATGCCTAACTGCCTTGTGTCTATTTGACTATGTCTTCTTAATTGCTTTAGTGGCACACATGACATAAATTCATGGTCTTCATCACTCTGAGGTTTTCCCTTTCCACCTGGAAATGCAGAACGTGACATAATAGATAACATTTTTCATCCTGGAGCACACAAAAGCACTTTACATATAGCATCACTGCTATGCAGACATCCCTGGGAAAGGAGGTATTGTAGTGGGAGAAAGGGAAATCTTATCTAGGGACACTAGGTCAAAATCCTGCTCATACACAGTGTGCTCCCATGGAATCCTTCACATCCACATGGAGCTGAAAGGACTGCAGATTTGTATAGGTCTCATTTGACTGGCTCACACACAAAGCTACAGTGTGGAAGCTACAGCGGAAAAAGGAAGAGCTGAGTCAGCCCTATCAGGGCTTGAACCTATGACTCCAAGGACACCTAAATATTGCAATTGTTTTGCTTAGGCCATTAACCCATCCTCTCCACCAATAGATAAAAATACCAGTATGCTGTCTTTGGAAACAAACTATATCATATAGGAAAGAGTAAAAAGCACTGGCTCAAATCCAGCCACAGATAACTGGAAAGGAGAAAGCCGAATACGTCAATAAGGCAAGGTTTTGTGTCTGCTCTCTACCAACACTTATCCCTCTGTCATATAATGCCACTGGCTTCAGAAAATAAAGTTACAAGGGCAATGTCTAAACTGGATATTTTACCTCATAGCCAAGGTCTTCCATGAAATAAATATGGTTTCTGCTTGCCATAGGCTGCCTTTTAATAAGAGATTTCTGTGTTTTTTTTATATGTATCTAAGAGTAAAATTTACTGTGAGATTGAGTAGCTGCTGCAGTAGCAGCCGCAGTAATATGAGAGGTGAATTTGTAAGCATTTTTACAGAATACACCTTAGCTTCTGTCATCTCTATTTACACTGAGCAGTACCTGACTCCCACTGAACTCATTAGGACCACACATCAGAAACCAATACTCAGCAGTAAAGGGGGCAGAATCCAGCATTTGGTAATTAACAATAACATTTTTAAAAGATCAAAGCATTTACAGTGAGCAGTCCAACAATTCACATCATAAAATGTTAACAGCCTAAACAGAGAGAAAACATGAAAAAATGCAAGTTGAATTATATTTTGCCCCAAGGAGAGAAACAGTTTCTGAAGTTTAGGGTCAACCCTCTTCCAAACCCTACTCCTCCTCTGGGCAGCAGTGTAGGAACTGGCACTAGGCAGCTGGCGCTCCTGATTGGCCTGCAGAGAGTCACATCAGTAGAGCATCCAGTAACACAATAAATAACAGATATGAGCTAGTCAAGATCCACTAAAGTAGGCTGTCTCAAGGTCCCATTGGCAACTCCGAATATCTAAAACACACAGGATATTAATATTACTCACACGACTAATGCCCAGAGGCCCCAGTCAGTATTGGTGGTCCCAGTGAGTCAGGCACTAAACAAAAACATAAAACGCAGGCCCTGATAACAGCAGCATTTCTTTACAGGAAGAACTAAAACATGACTTTATTTATTACACAATAACCTCACACATGCTTACACCAAAGCCAAGGGCAAAAGCCCTATAATGGGTCCAGTGTCTTCACTGAGCTAACCATCTGTGTTACACTAAGTAGGATGTTCGTGCTGGAAACTACTTTCAGATGTATCAGTAAATGCTCTAGAAAAAGACAAAAATTGTGTAAACTATATGTGAACTTATTCACAAAGAACGTGAAAGGGTGGGTTAAGGAACTCAGGAAAGCTGGGTTCAACTCCTGGCTCAGACAGAGATTTCCTGTGACCTTGGGTAAATCATTTACTCAACCCTGTGGCCTCAGTTCATCATCTGTAAAAGGGAATACTTCTCCCCCTCACACAGGGGTATAGTGAGGATAAAATCCAGAGCTATTTTCAGGGGTGGGCAATCAAGATGATGGGCCTGGATGTCAACTTCCAGTGGGCACAATGCCAGGGGGGGGCTGGAATGTCTTCCACCTGATAAAATCATTCTTGGTTGTGAGTTGCTCAGTTAGTACAGGGATGAGGGCTAGATAGACAATCTATATTACTCTTTAAATAGTTGTGATATTGGAGTATGAGTTACTAACATGGGATTATTGGGACTTCCATTGTATCTTTAAGGAGGAGAAGAGCTGTGAGAGAATAAGCTCTCATCCAAATAGAAAGAAATGGAATACTAACGGGAATACAGAAAATGACCTGTCATATGCATTTCCTTTTGTGCCATGTAGGTGTTCAATTTCATTCCTGTGAGCTATTCCCTCTCTAATGTATCTTTTTATATTTACGATATAATAAAGATTTTGTATTAGTTCTTGAAGGGGAAAGAATCTTGTTAGGTCAGATTAAAACCTGTCTTATTAAAATCTCCAAGGAAACAGTCCTGAAGAGCCCCTAGGTCAGTTCTTTTCAATGACATTGCTAGAAGCTGAAAGAGGTCCAATTAATATTTGTAAGATGCTGCTGATTGGCAGCCTTTTAGCTTCAGTCATGTACTTCGCTGTATTTGCAGTCTGTCAGGCAAGCCATGAAAGAATCATTTTGGAGTAGCATGTTTTAAGCTTATGAAATAGTGAAAAATAGTATATGTGAAAAAACCTTTAAGGACAAAGGTATGAGAGCACTGAAAGTCCGATGTCTGATCAAAGTGTGCGTATATATATTGGGAGAATATTGCCAGTTTCAGTGGTACCCAAGCTATAACTCCAACTCCATCTATGATCCTCACTGGACAAAGGCTAAAAGACCCCATTGCCAGCCATAAAGGGCTCTGTAGGGAAGAAAGGGGACCTCTTCTTTCTTCCTTATCCTGTTTTGTCTCAAATGAAAGTGAAATAAAATACACTTGTAAACAATGTTTGGTGTAAAAACATTTTTTTAAACTGAAGGTGATGGATAGAAACTGTAAATATTTAAGCAATTCTCATTTGCTGTAACTGCTGGAGGTCGGTTATTAGCTGAGAGGGTCACTTAATGTCATGACAAACAGAGAAAAGCCTCCGCGGAGAGTAGGCGAAGCTGCAACACTTTTGAGGAGGAATGCCCTCGCCTCAATCATTTTTAAGGTTAATACAGGAGATCACAGATACAAACTGGAGTTTTCAGTGAAAGCCAGTTATCCCACTCTTTTGCAAATAGTGGATTCCAGGGTGTGTATCTGGGGATGGGAATAAAAATAATAGGTTAAATCTAAGGGCTTGTCTCCACTTTCCGGTGGATCAATGTCTAGTGAAGACACGCTAAATTGATCGCCGATTGCTCTCCCATCGACTCTGGTATTCCACTGGAACAAGGGAAGGGAAGTAACAGGAGAGTGTTTCCTGTCGACAAAGCATAGTATGGACCTGTGTTAAGTAGATCTAAACAATGTCAACTTGAGTTATGCTACTAACGTAACTCAAATTGAGTAGTTTAGATCAACTTTCCCCCATAGTATAGACCTGCCCTAGAGGCTCAGTCACTTTTTCAACCCAGACAGCAATACATTTTACTCTAATCCTGTTAGAAACTTTCCACCCCCGTCAGTATATACACAATGTGGATTTAAAAACAAAAATCCACAATCAATCTCTGTTTTTCACAATTAACAGGAAAAAAAAAGGATGTAAACGTGAAAAGAACATTAAACCACAATAATGAAAAAAGATAAAATATCAACATTTTAATAAAAGATAAATATTACTATGCCATATAATACTATATATACACAATTTTTATTAATATTAGATAATACTGTATTTTGAATTTATCATGCATTCTGAAGGAAAATGATTGAAGTTATCAAGTACAGGTCAGCTTGTACATCCCATGTATAATCGTATAGGGTAGAGGGAATCCACAACCCGCCAGCCCACCCTAAATTACTACAATTTCAACAGTCTTGTAGGGCTTGAGATTCTGTACTGCTATGTCAATTTTAAGCCAATATCCTTTGTCACTGCAGAAGAATAAGTAATTGCAGAGATAAAATTTGTGCAAATTTTTCATTGACTACTAGAGAAAACTCTGCCATACACATCAACTGACAGCATGTAAATACAGAAACCAATCACCACTAATTGGACGTAAAGAGGTGCTGACTTCTGCTAAGCCAAGGGAATTCTACTCTTTGCAGGACTGGGTTTATTTTAACATTTAGGTACTCCCACTCAGTGGGAGTTGATGGTCTTCTGCTTTTTACAAGATTCCATCCTAGCTATTGTACTTGAAAAGAGGATGTAGGTAATAGAGGATTACTTTTAAAACCCATAATGACACCTGTATGATTAATGTTATGGTCACACTAAAGGTACTGCCACATATAAACCCTTTCAAACTAACATACCAGCATCAACTATGACCACTGTAGCATTCCATATATACATGCATACAGAGGGATACTGGTTTTGGCAACTCTTAAGTCAAATTTATACAGGGGATTCTATTACCCCCCCTACCTTAGCTATTTCACAATGTAACAATCCTGGACAATCCATTGTTTCCAGAACCTGTGCCAGAAGCTGTAAGCAAGTCACCTGGAAGACAATTGTTGAATCAAGTGCAGTTTTGAAAATGCCACTCAGTGCTGTGTTTAACTGTTTGTTCAAAGAAATCCTGCTTCTTCTTGGATCCCTATATTGGAGTGTGCATATGTGCATTACATAGACTGGTGTTGAAATGCAGCTGGCCCACACGGGTCTTTCAAATTGCAAGATCTATAATTTATTTTACTCTGGTTTTCTATTGCGAGTACATTAGCTAGTGGTAGAGCACCCATGAGATACTACACAGAATGAACTGAGGAAAATATGCAACAATTCTGGACAAGTCTTTAATAAAAGGTAGCCTTCTATAAGAGTCACAATGGGATTGGTTTAAGATTATGACACTAAAGTATAATTTCTGCACAAACTACACTGTAACTTTAAGGGCCAGAAGACTACCATCTGGTCAATTAAACACTTCTCTTGAAATCCATATATGGATTGATTGCATAAGATTAACTGCAAAAATGTAGTTCTTCACTCTGTATTTACCTCATTTTCCAAATGTTTGCCCAGCTGCTTATTGAACGGATCGAACACCATTCTATGGCTGGCTTTTTCAGTTTGTTCCATATTCTAACCTATCCTTTGTGTGAACAAATGCTGCTCAAATTCCTTATATGCTTGTCTCCTCCTTGGCTTCAGTCAATGACCTCTTGTTTTCAAATTAGTTACTATCTCAAGCTGCTTACTGACATCAATACATTCTTTTCATGATCTTCCAAAGCTCTATGGGGAACCCCTTAGTTTTTCTTTTCCCAAGATATAGTTCATGTCTGATCAATCTTTCTTCACAATTCATGTGCCCCATACCCTGAATAATTAGGATTGCTCTCTAGCATACTTCCAGTCCCAACACCCTTTTATAAAATTACCAGGATTGCAGAGACTCTTCAGAAAATGTCTCTTACAGAGCAACCTTTGCAAACATATACTCCAAAGTATTTAAAAAGAAAAAAAAATCACATCAATTACTTGTTTGCCTTTTGTTTACAACTACTATACAGTATAAGGGAAACTATCAGCACAATCAGTCCTCAGAATATGCTATGGGAAATATAGACTAGTATCACTTTCTCAGTGAGCTCTCACTCATTTTTCAGTAGAAGCTTGCTGGAATGTTCAAGTTTTTCCAAAGGTTTTTGTTTGATTTATTATTAATGGATTACTTTACAGTGCCAATTAGCCATTCCAAAAAATGTATAAATGTAATGCTACCCATCAAAATGTTATTTAAAAGCAGAAACGTATACAATTAAAATGTGCTTTTAAGTTGTTTGCTCTAAGTAGCACAAGTTTGCCTTTCATGAAAGGCTCTACCATTAAAAAAAAAAAATTGACCTAGACATCCACTGTGCACTTCTGCCTGTGGTTTGGGGCAAAGCTCCCTTTGTGGTCAATTACGTGGTGGGAAAGCCTGCAACAAGCAATATTACTTAATTGTGTTTCTTGAGTAATTCAGTGCCAGCTACATTACATAAAACCAACTCACTTGCAGAACTGCCCTGATTAATATATAATATGTATACATGGATGCAAAGAACTGTCTTCATAAAAAGACTGAAGAAGAGATGAAGAAGAAACCTGAAGAATTCTGTGCAAGTTTGAAAGTTTCTCTCTCTCTCTCATCAACAGAAGTCAGTTCAATAAAAGCTATTACATCACCCACCTTGTCTCTTCATAAAAAGCAGCAGTAACATTTCAGACATTATGCAACCACCATTATTGGTGAGATTTAGGGCCAGGTTGTGGACAATATAAAAGTGCAGATACCAAAACCTAGAACTTTGCTTTACTGACCTTAATTTTTTCCTAAGATAATTATCCAAATCTAACTGGATACAGAATTCAAGGCATAGCTATATAATGGATTCAAATCTAGAAGACAAAAAACAAACAAATCCCAACTACCCATTTTAAAAAACTCTGAATTTTCCTGCCCTAAATTTTCCACAGGAATTCCATCACTTTCTAGTCCCAATTCACAGCCTCTGAAATATCAACCAAATAATAAGATGACAATCTTCTCTCTAAACCATATTTAGTCTGTCAACTAGGGTAATAAACACTCTAAGTTCTGTGTTTACAGTGGAAACTGGCTCCTAGAAAGAAATCTTCTCTCATTTACTCCAGTATAAATCCAGACTAACTGCACAGAAGTCCAGGAATTTGATCCAGATTTACATCATTGTAACTGGAAAACAGAATCTGATTTAATCTTTATACAGGGACATAAAAGATAATACTTGTACACATTAGTATTTTAAATGGGATTTAATCTGTTAATTTTTACACAGGCTTCTTCTTAGTGGAGGGTGACCTATTTTATTATGCTTGTTAGATCTGTGTTATGAACAAACAAAAGGCCCCAGTAAAAAGGGATCTGTTTAGCTAAATACTTTGGCATGCTGCTGTTGGTAATGATGAGTCACAAGAGGAACTAAGGAATCCTTCTAGCTTTCACATATGGAAGAGGTTTCACTGAGTTTGGCTATGCTACATCCAATCTTTATGCTGGAATACATTATAAATTTCAGAACCTGAGAATCCAATAGAATTTGAAAACTCATATTTTCCCTCCTCTAAATTCCAATGGCTTCAAAACACAAGCAATTAGTATCCAAAATTCAAATAATAATCTGCATTATGAGGACCTCTCAGAAGAGGAAAACAAAACTGGAAATCTCATATAAATTTTCCTTCAGATTCCCTCCTTCCTTCATCATGCCAGAGAATATTCCCATAATAGTCTCTTGCAGTATTTCAGTACTTCTGGTCACTACCAGAATGAAGAAAGGCAGAAAAGAAAGATGAGGAAGGGAAGAATGCTAAAGTTCTTCTGAGTTTCAAAAAAGAAAAAGCCCAAGCAGTTCAGGTTTGGTGTAGCTTTGGGGGAATGTTCAAATGGATTATTTTATCTAAACCAGCTTCTCCAGCCCCATGAAAAAAAGCTAAAAAAAATCTTGCTAAATGTCTTAGTGTGAACATATGAATGAAGAATGTTAAAATTCATAAACAGGAAATTGCTGCTGAAATGCACCATAGAAGCATTGTCTAACCATCAAAAGACCATGAACTGTCATTTTCTTCTCTCATTCAAACACTGAAAGTGCACACTGATTTCAAAGGAAACCTCTAAACTTTTCACACAGGACCAAAGCTTGGACTAAAACGTGCTTCTGGGAACTGAAAAGGTGGTATTCCCTGGACACTCTTCTGTAACACCCTTAAAATTCCATTGTTCATTGAAATGGAATATCATCATTTAGAGATGTCAAGTCCCAGCGCCTTCAGTAAGGCTAGACATGAGGCACCACTTAAGCCAATGGGAATGTTGCTACTGATTTCAATAATAGCAGGATTAGACCCTTGTTAGGACGCTGCTCTGCATAAGGAATAATATAACCAATACCTGTAGCAAAAGTACCCAGATGGCAAAGCATAGCACTGAGGCTAGTGGAACTGTTAAATATAAGAATAGACTTAACTGTAAAACTTTTCACTGACCCCATGCTAGAGGAATAATTTGGACATTTAGATACAATTGATTTGTGACTGCAGAGCATAAAACTGAAATTGAAGAGACTGCTCGTGTTGAAAATTTGTTACAAAATGAATATCATTGTCATCTGTCTTAACTATTTCAATTTTATACAATTAAATTATTTAACATGGCACTTTTAAACTAATGGATCTTACAATGCACAGATACAGCCACGATATTTACAATAAAGAGTATACCATAATTCATTACAGACAGACAGCCCAACAGGAAATCCTTCATGATGATATGCAAAGTCAAAGGGGCTCCAAAAATGCATGCTGAAGTTGTTTGAATAACAATAGCAACCAGGGGACTGGAATGTGTTTACTCAGCATAGTATTTCCCCCAGCATCATGAGATCTTTTCATATGCCCTGCCCTCTACTCAAACACAAAATGCAGGAGGAAATCCTTAACGTTTACAAGGAAAGTATTCTGGCAGTACCATTTCTATGATCAGTGTTAGCTTCAATGTTCCCATGCAACCACAACTGAAGTGCAGTAGGATAGTGCTGGAGTTTTTTGGGTGTGTGTGGGTATTGAGGTTGACTTGACAAATGTTGTATCACTGTTTGTGAAGTTGTATCACTTATCAGGGAATACAAAATTCTTGCCAATTGATTTCTGCTGCCACAAATCTGAATAATTTAAATAACTGATTGTTTGCTTTAAGTGTATAAAACAGTATAGTTTAGTGCAACTCTGACCAGCTGTAGTAGCAGTAGATCTGAATTTATAACATATTTTAACAGATGTATTAGCACTAATTTACTATGTGATTAGGAGCACACATTTTAAACGACAAAAGCATTTACAGTTAAACGTCTAAAAGAAACAATTTCAAATGTAGAAAAGTAAATTACATGAAAAAGAAGCACTCTTGTCTAAATCTGCCCTATTAAAAATCCCACTAAAGAGCCAAAGCATTTTATTGATTGTTTTCTACTTTCCCACTGCTAAAACTAAATAATCCTCTATTTACATTGATTTAAAAATGCATTATTGTCTACTTTCTAATAAACCAGACAGTGGAACAAGAACTCAAATTATTCTAAGTTTATTCTTAAGTCTTTTTTTTTTTTTTTGAAAGACTGAAGCCTTAATCCTTAAAAGCCTTTTTGAAAGAAATGTTAGTAGATGCTGGCCTTGCAGCTGGGCCCAGATTGAAAGTGCACTTACATTTTTCTGTTTAGAACTGAAGGACTCTAAAGTTAGTGCTAGCACTCCACATAAAAGCTTTGGAAATGGCATTCTTTGGTACTCGTGCAATTCATTCTTTAAGAAAAGGAAATGGAAAGAAAGATTTCATGTTCAGGGCTTCAGGCCTTTGATCATTTGATGAACATTGGATCCTCAACCTGGGCCTCAAACTTCTCAGGCCAGACAAAGAAGGCCTAGGCCTCACAGACTGGGCCTAGATTCCTGTCAGAACAAAACCTTTGGCTGCCTCACAGTGTGACAGCCTGGGAAAGGCCCACCTCAGCAGGGTTGAGATGCCCGCTTTGCCCTTTGATCTTTCATTTAAACTACAGCCAAAGCACCAGGTCAGAGGATTTCAAATTGCACATCCCCATTGGCAGAGGGGAGCAGGTCAAGAACAAAATGGGGGTGACCAATCTAAAAAGCCCTGTGACTCCTTTCTTTGGTCAGTTTCACATGACTTGTCTTGTATTGTGCAACACTAAGCCCACACTTAAAATGGAATTTGACATTACATGGCACAATGGAGTCAATAAATGACATTCTTTAGTGCTCTTACAACAAAGTCAACCCCTCCTTAAGTGGCTGAAAGCCTGAAGTTAGAAAATATTTCTCATTTATTTCTCTATGCAAGCAAATTTCATATATTTTAAATCTAGTTTTCAAACACATCCTCTCCTGGCTGATGGCTGAAATGAGTATAACAAATATTTAACAGAGGTGTACATCAGTTTTATCATCTATCACAGCTATTATTTGGAGAGATGAAGTTGCCACTTGAAATATAAATATACCAAGTAGCTGAAATTCCTATATATTCTTTCACAAAACACACTTTCCAATGAGATTGGAAAAAATCATCTCATTTTGCTGGAAAATTTTCAGTCTGGGACTTCGCTTAAGGCAGGCACACAACTTCTTTTCACATCAATAGCAAGTTTCACATGATGCTCAAGGGCACAAAACATAGCCCTTTGTGTGTGTGTTTGATGAGACATGTTAACAGTCAAAAACAGGGGAGAAGAAATGTCAAACTCCTGTATCTGAAGGAACGGAATGTCATTATTTCTGGGACATGACAATTTCAGAAGCAACAGAAAGACTGCAAACATGGATTTTATTTTTAAACTATGTATAGGAAGCTGACTAAGATTAAACAGTTCATTGAATTAAATACTGTTGGTATAGTGATTAGAAGACAAAATGGTAAATATTATTTCTACGTTTATGTCAGCTAATCTGCATTATCGTTTTCTTGTAAAGTGAAAACTCACATACACAGAGGGCAAGATTGTGACTGGCCACAGAACTAGCTTCAAAAAAGGGATGTAAAAAGACAGGGATGAGAAGGCAATAGACTGCTATTTATTTATTTATTTCTGAAAGTGCTAGGTGCTGTACAAACACAAAGGAAGACACATTCTCTACCCCTAAAAACCTTACACTGTGAGACTGTAAAACAGACAGAAATGAGGTGAAAGGGGCACAACATAGAAGTAAAATGTTGATTGACCAAGTCCTTATAAAATAGGGTAGGGCTTTAAAAGTGTTCAGCATTGGCTTGCCTCTGCGCCCACTGAGGTAAATGACTAATGATGAGCACTTTTGAAACTCCCAAGTATTACACTTTTAACACAGTGGGTTATTTACTTTATTTTACTGTCTATTTCTCAGATAATGACTGACTGACTGACTCCATGTACCCCAGCATTTCCCATAATCAAATATTTATTGGGGGAATAAAAAGAAAGAGTACTGGATCCTTCCCTAGGGGCATCCACAGACTTTATAAAAAAAAAAAAAGATTATTAATTATATAATAATGTTGATTACTTATGATTTTCAGCTGTGCAGCTAAAACCCTTTATAGAAAGGTCCATTTCACAGATGGGCAAAATGGAGGCACAGGGAAGTTAAGCGACCTGTTCAAAGTCTGACAAACAGAATGGCAGAGCTGAGACTAGAATGCCGGTCAGCCAACTCCCATTCCATTCCATTGCCATATCCGCTGAAATACTCTGTCTCAAAAGGCAGGCAATTGTGTTTAAACTACTGCTGTGTAGGTGAGAAGTGCTTGCACAACCCACTGAAAGGGATCAATGTGTTGACGAGACAACACAAAATATTTATCATATAATTCAAGCTTTTTTTTTTTAAGCTGTAATAAATATTTAAAATAATAAAATTAAAGATACAAATTCTGCCTCTTCCAATAGCATACATGTGTAGGTTCCATTCATGAACAGCTTTTTTTTTTTAAATCACTATGAGCACTGAAAATAAACTTAAGATCATTCAGTAAAGCATACAATTTGCCTCTAATTTATTCTTGGGCCTTCTGTGAATACTTCTGTGTGTTACTATGGTAACACTGCCACATCTTTCAGCACTGAGAAAGCCACAAGCTTTTTGATTCTCACCTTTGGCCATTTTATTGAGAACCATGTCAATTAGAATGTAGGTTCCACTTCTTCCTGCACCATCACTGCCAACAGAAAGGGAGAAAGAAAAACCCATCAATGAATATCTAGACTCGAGAAAGAGAAAGGTAGCTATCATTATTTTTATACTGTGTCATACAAGGGGAAGAGAGGGTAAATGGTGAGGGAAACAAGTGTAAGAGGCGAGGGAGAGAAAGCTTGCAATGGCTTTAATTAACACAAGCTGTTCATGTGGGATTAACTATTGTTCTACATGGATAGCAGGATTTTGTTTAATACAGCAAAAGATGTGTTTATTTAAAAAAATAATTGATCAACAGTGAAAGGGTCAGTAATCCTAGAACAGGAAGCCATTTCTATGCACAAAGTGTTCACATAACAAGCGTATGGAATCTTGTACCCAAGATCAAGAAACATATAACAGGACAGTCACAGGTAAGCTGGGAAATAGAATAGCATCTAGAATCCTCCAAAAATGACTGTTAACTCTATTTGTACTTGAGCAGCTACGTTAGTCTGCATATGCTCAGAGTGGTGCATTTCCCTTTCAGTTACATTCCACTCTCCTTGACTCCCATCCAAGAACTTAGAATATTTTATTACTTAAGGATCAAATTCTTTCTTCACCAAGAATAAGATGCTAGACATCTGGACTTGAAAAATGTGTCTATTGATTTCTTCTCCCACCCTCCTTGTTCAATTCTGCCTCAGTTACAATGAGTGGGAAAAATATCATGTGATTTCTAAAAAAATATATCTTTAACCTTAGGGTATTTCCAATCCTCCCTTGGAGATGTGTGATCAAGCCTTGTGAGAAGGCAAAGCTCCCTAATCTGAATGCAGCTTGTGTTCCTGTCAAGGAGCAGCTTGTAATTGGCAGCGTGATGTTCTTTTATGTTTGCTGTTAGTAAACATAATTAAGACTTTAAGTAATAGACTTTTTTCACTTCCCTCCCCAATATTTCTAAAAATGGGCATGTGGGACCAATTGGTTAGTCATTTTTTATCATCAACTAAATTATTTTTAGTCATAGGTTGCTCTGTCTACAGTATTACTAAGGAGAAAAAATTCAACACTGTAATGCACTTTATAAGTTCCATTTACACATAGGCTATGAAACTACATGTTTGATCCGTATCATTTACTAGAACAATTTTTGCAGAGAGGCAGCCGGTGCTACTAAGCTCTCTCTCTTTACCCCACGCCTGATTCCTGACTGTGAAGGAAACAAAGAAACAGAGTCTTATTAATTCATCCAAATAGTGAGTGACAATGTAGTGGCCAGACCTAATAAAACAAGAACTGCTAGGCTGAATGTTAGAGACATATTCATCTGTTAGATTAAGAGAAGGCCTGCAAACATTTTAAAGAACAGAGCTTTCTACATTATATTCCTTCCTTCTTGGACCTCCTTAGTGAGACACAGGCTCCCCTCCATATTGTGAATCTTCTTGGAGAGTATCACTACACAATGTGCTATATGATCTTGTCCCTCCATAATGATCTCAGCAGGCTTGTGACACATGCAAAATATGCTGTCCCTCTCCCCTGCTAACATGGAGGAGCACATAATAAGCTATATGTGGTGTTTCCTTCCAATGCTATGATCTTTCCCCTGATCTTCCTGTCCAGAAAAGCATCTTAGATAGAAAGGAAATAGCTAAAGAATGAGACCATGGCATTCACTGTGTATCATGGTCCCTACAACTACAAAACCTAATATTTACATTATTACTTTAAGTTTCGTAGTGAGCTATCAAACTGCTCTCATTTACATTCACCACACTGGCAGGCCTAAAGAGAATTTATGTTTAGAAGGTTTAAGCTTATTGTCCAACAAGCAGGCAATTTTCCCCATCCCATTTCCTCTCATCAGGATTATTAAAAAAACAAAAATAAAAACATTTATCTAAATATTAACAATGCAGAACACAGTCTAAATTGGGAATACGCAGCATTGCAATAACTTTGAAGCATATTTCTGAAATAAAAAGCTGTAAATAAGATTTTTAAATACAGAAATCAGATGTAACTTGTGAATTAACATCTAAGATCATGTTAAAGGGCAGATTTATATGAAATCAGATTATCTGCTTTACTAGCATAAGAACTAAACTAAATAAATACTTTGACCTGGTTCATAAGGTATCATCTTATTTGTGTAGTCATATATCTAAACCTTTAATGTGCCCATTTGGTTTTATGTATGTTAATTTCTTACAGCACAAAAACTTCTCTAAAGCTATTTTAATAATTGTACTTGCCTGCAGTGAACAATTACTGGACAAGAACGACCCCTGTAGCACTTGTTTACTTTTCTGCAATAAAACAGACAAATTAATAAATATATTATGTACAATTTCCTAAGCCAACTGTCAAAAGCATAAATGGTAAGAAAAAGCAAATATTCAACCCTATTCTTAAAGAAACATGCAGTTTAATTAGCTTATGTTATAACAAATAACTAAGTTACCTACATAGTTCTGCTTCAAGTGTGTTTCTGTTTTCCTGTTACAACAAATGTATTTAAATTTCAAACATTGTTTCATGATTCTCGTATTTGCTGGTTAGCCAACAAATAAAGACATTCTCTTCCCAAACTCTTATCAGGTTAGGCAGAATCTCAGGTTCTATATCATAAGATGTTTTGATTTTCAAAGTGAACCTTGAGTTCATGAACTTTTTCACAGAAATTTTTAAGTGCATGGTGTGAAGCCAAAATTGAAAGCAGGTATTACAGTCAGAATAATGTGGTCTTGTACAAAACAGAGATTATCTCCAAAAAAGCAAAGAGTAACTACTCTAAAGAACTTCTTTCAGACATCTAATTATTTACGGTAGGGATGATTAAAATACCAGGGAGCTACGTGGCTATGGTCCCAATAGAAGAGTTTTACACACACAAAATTTATAAGTAGTTTTATTGTCTAGATTTCTGAAATATATGAAAAATATATATCTGAAGCCCCAAAAATGGCTACTAAACTGATATGCTGTTGTATTAATGTATTGGGACTAATACCTATTCTCATATCAATGCAGACATTTAAAAATGTTGAAGCAAACCAAGATACTCAGTATGGGATTTTGAATACATGACACTAAAGAACTAAAATCTATTTAAATAGGTGTGTTTTTTTTAAAAGCGTTACTGCTCTAGATTTTACATGTGAAACACATGACTCATCTAAAAATGTAAAGTGTCTATGCATACATTAAAAACACAAAGAGAACAAAGGATAAAATGGGAAAGCACTCTAAGAAATCAGAACCCTTCCTTCTCCTTGATTAGACATTTGATCTTACTATAAGGTCTGCTATAAAACTATTTTATAAGACAGCTTCCAAAGGAGGTCTAGATGCACCAAGGTGCTAACTGTTAAGAGTAAGTATTTAACAGCATCTTAACTGCTAAGAAATGTGATAAAGTGTGCTGCTGGAATCTGGCAACTATGAGTATTAGAAATTTTAAAGCATCACTAATCACTTGAATCATTTAGTTCCTGTCTATTCATCTATATTCTGTAACATCTGTGCTGGGTAAACATTCATATCTCTTTAAAAATGGTTTACAGCATAGCCTAAAGATACTTGAGGATCTATGTTTGAAAGGCAGTCTTTCAGATGCCCATAACTTGACCTAAACAGGCTACCAAGGTTACAGTGATGTTCCAAATAACTCTGTTTTCACAACTGGCCTTTTGTCATATAAAAGTCTAACCAGATACCATACATAGTAATAATGATACTTCATTCTTGTAAAGCACATAACACTTGTGACAGCACTCTGAAGATATAAATATTAACAAATGAATCTTCACAAAACACGCATGGTTGATAAGTATGATTAATCCCCATTTTAGTGGGAGGCAAACTGAGGCAGAGAGGTGAACTATATACTCAAGGCTTCAGAGCAAATAATTAGTAGAGCTGGGACTAGAACTCAGGATTTCTCCATTCCCAGGCGTGGGCTTATTTTTGTAAATCACACAACCTCTCACAACTCAACATAGGGATTTTAGCCATATTCTTACTATAAGTACACAAGTTCTGATAAAATGCTAGAATAAGTCACATTTTCTGAAATCAAGTAAAACCACTAAAGAGAACCCGACAGCGGAAATTAAGTATGCTCTCTCTCTACTTTCTCTAGGGTATTTTTACAGGTACTGACAACAAGCTAATTTATTACCATACAAAACCTGAACAATCACTTCCCCTCAGTTTTAAAAGATTTTTCTAATTGAAGAGTTAGATTTTTCTGTACAAATACATCTTTTAATTATTTCTCAATGTCACTTATACAGGAGGCTTATAACCATCAGAGAAATTTCGTATTTGGGAATCAACTCCAGGAACACAAAATTAAACTGGATATTTAATTATTTCTGTATTACAGGGTAAATTAGATTTCAAATGTCTATTATGTAACTCAATACAATGATATGTCCAATATGCAGCTGGTCATTCTCTACCCTCCTCCACACCCACACCCACCTTGACAGAGTAACTTTCTCCATTTAACGCTAACAAGCTGTGTTTGTGATTTCTTTTGCACTTGTGTGGTTCCTTTCTTTATTGCATGGTAACATTTCCAGGATATTAAGCATGTTGTGATTAATTACAGAGGAAAGTATACTCGACACATGTTGGGAAACATACAACTTATGTTTATCATTTTTATTGATAAAATTTCAAACATTTTTATCATCACACATTTCAGAAAACACATTAAAACAAAGGGGTTCAGTCCTGCTGATTCCTAGCTTAGTCTACAGTTTTCTTAAAATTGTTAAGAAATGCACCAGTATCCCATTTCTAAGCAGAATGGATCGAAAATTCATCAGTAAGCAAAGGTCTTGAATGCTTAAGAAAATATATATATATAAAAAATATACAGGAAGAATTAACTTAGAAAAGAATGATTAGTAATACAAACCAACCCTTGGCTCATTGAGTGAAAAAGAAATCATCATGCAAACCATCAGCAAGCAAAGGTCAGAGGTCGTTAGAGGCTCAGAAAAGGGGTTTCCCACATTGTCCCTGCAGCAGAGTCACAGTTTCCAATGATCACTTTTGTGACTATGCAACTGGGCTCATATTACTAGCTGCAACATCACAAAAATGACACTGGCAACCGCTAATTAGCTGGCAAAATAAGAATTTGTCCATTTTTAAAGTGAGCAGTGTTAGTAAATGCCATTGCACACAGCAAGAAGAAGTGATAGCATAATATATATATTTTAAGCAAAGCCCTCACATGTGATACTAATTATCTTTTAGCTTAGCAGTCTCTCTTTAAAGTGTAAATGTTCTCCCTCTGGGCTCAAGAAATATTTAATTACACATATCAGTGCATGACTAACAAGCTAGACCAGAGTTATAATGATTGGTCTATTCTTCAAAATGAAATTAGGACTCCAGAAGCATTAAAATTGACCAATGGTTTCTGTCGCAGCCTCACCTTTTAACCACTGCATTTTGTATGGACTTCTTAATATATAAAATAATCTTGTTTCAGCAATTTATATCTAAAAGAACTATATTAAAATATGATAGTTTTTTTTCCTCTAGGTTGGATTCATCTGCTACATGCAACATCATCTAAAACACTGATACACAATAGGAAGAGAAATATAAACTTTCAGTTTCCAAAGAGACTTACAAAATTTACTTCAATAATAGTTATAGAATCCATATTTCCATAGACTCTGGGCAAGGTAATTTGGGGAATCCAATTTTTCTTGGTGATGAATTATAAAAATAGAGGGTTGGTTATGTATATGCTTAACTTCATATATGTATGTGAATATATAAATATACACACATCTCCATATATATACACAAACACATTCAATGCACATAAAATCATGAATATTAAAGGAATGAGAGTAGCACTTGCTAGCACCACTTTAAATAAGGGGTTGTCGATATTCTGTCTGACACCCATTTTGAGGGCTTTATAACTCAGTTGTGATAACTCACCACAGGTGAAACTTTAAATAGCAGGTTTTGAGTGTAAATCATTTATTCTAAAAACCAATTCTAAAATAAATCATCTCAGCAACAGTGCATTACCTTTTGTCATTAAAAAAAACAACGTAAGATGGCCAAGAAACTGAGAGAGTCATAAAAAGCAGCTATTGTGCATGCAAAGATTACTTTTCAGAGGAATTTTACTATGCATTCAATATTACAGATCTATAATACAAAATCTACACTCAAGGAATGGTTATGGTAGGCTGTGAATACATATTAAATGAACAGTGAAACTCAGTTAAATCTTTACATGTTCATTCTGACATCTGCCTCAAGCAGGAAGCATGCCAAATGAACTACCTTCCTCTTCCAGTTTTAATTTCTTTTAAAATACAGTGAGACTATTTCATAGTGTTGTTGTTCATCTCCCGCACAACTTAATTATAAGACTGCACACTTTTTGAGACAGGGATCGTGTCTCACTATAGGCCTGAACTGAGTAACTTCTATTCCTACTGAAGTAAATGAGAAATGAAGGTGCTCAGAACATTAGACAACCAGGCCATATGGATCCAAACCACAGCAAACTTTGTGTTTGAACAGTGTTGTGGACTTTTACACCATGATAGAACTGATTTTATTAAATTGTTAAAGTGGAAATTCAGAATTGCAGTTTGCATATTGCAAAGCATGGAACCAATTCAGGACTTCCACTACAAGATAGTTCACTATACGCATTATTCTATTCCACAGTTCCATTAAAAAGAAGGAAATCAAGCTATAAAAACCACATTACAGTAATATTAAGAGTTTGGACTAGAAGCCAGAGCAAAATCCTTGGAAAATTCAATTACGGCTCCAACTCCATTCTTATGCTAGTGCTCCCTGTTACTCCCATCTCCTATAGTTTTGCATGAAGACACTGTAGCATATATAGAGCATTGCCCTGCCAAAATGCACATAGATACAGTTCCTGCTGAAATCAAAGTATCAAACCCACAATACGTAAGGTAACCCACTGTATATAAATGCATAGGAGCACAGTGATGGCTCAAGGACGGAGTTTCTCCCTTAATTTCAAGGGTAACATTTTGCCAGCAGACAATTAATCAAACTCCCACCAACTTCAGTTGGATTTAGGGCCAGTTTCTTCCCTCAGATGCACATGCACAGCTTCCAGTGTCTTCATTTATTGGAGGGAAGACATTGGCCTTAAAATTCCTTGCTTTTGAGCATTTAACTGAGACCTTTAAATTACCTTAGCAGTCTGTAGATTAATATTACAGTAAAGAGAAAACTATACGCTTGTATTTGGCAACTTGCAGGATTTTGAACTGATTGCTCAAACTTTTCAGAGACTCTTTTCACTGGCCACAAATTTATCACTGTGGAGTATCTAGTACCAATTAACATCTACATTGGACACATTAAGCATGGTTGCAAGCAGAATGAGATTATTTCACATCAATCTTTGTGATTCCTGCCTTTAATTTTGAAATTTAGATTAACAGTAAATATTCAAAGGATCCACTAGTTAATTAGAAAGATGAAAAAGTTTAAAATTTTGTCTTTGTATATTAGTATGATGCTTTATTTTAAGGCAATATCAACTTCCTTTAAAATTCTTGAGAGATCATACTTGTCAGAATTTGCCTCTCCCTCCCCAGACTTCTACACTCTTTCAACCAAATAAACTCTAAGGGCCTGACCTGGTGGTCCTTAAAGGCATGCAACTCCCACTGGCTTGTCTTCACTGGCCTATAACTCAAAGGTAGTTTAGCATGTACACACTGCACAGTGATTCATTTGTGAGATTCCTGCAGCAAGGGTCAGAGGGTAGCCACACAAAAGGTCTTGAAGATGCAAACCCAGGTAAACAGTTGTGAAATAGAGAAACGCAAAGCCACAGGAAAAAATGTAGAGGAAACAAATGCATTCATTCCTTGGATAAGTGAGTGAGTCTTTAGAGCCAGGGAACAGTTAATATGGAAAATTACCTCAACCTCCCTTCTCCCTCTATCCTGTTACCAAAAATAAATAAATAAATAAATAAAATCACTGTTTATGCATACATATTGCAGAATGAGAGCCTACATTTGTATATAAACATATTGCTCTGGCTTCAAAAACTTGGTATAGAGTTATTAATTGAGGGACTTCTCTCCAATATGGATGTAGAAGATAACAGAAAGTGTTTCCTATACAAACAGATCCCCAAATTTGTATTAAATAGACTGTTATGCTTTGCGTTGTACCTGCGAAAATCCAGAAGTGACCTTGTGGAAGCAGGAACTTTCTGATCATGCCAGCTAAGGAAATGGAATTGTGTCACGGTTCGAGTCTCATTGGTCTGTAGGTTTTTCAAGTAGAAGCTCCTCACTAGGAAATCCTCACACCAGATGTGCTCAGAAACCAGATTTACCTACATTACGTAGAAAGGAAAAAAATAGCAATCAATAATTCAAGTTGAAAGTTGGTCTTTCAAAGATCATGGAATCCTTTTGAATGATAACAACAAGCATAAGATTTAGTTATGAATTGGCAATATCATGGAAATAGTTTGTTATTTAGTAGCTATTGTAGCTGTTCTTGCTACAGGGTTGGGGAGTAATTTTTTGTTTCATTAAATTATGTTTAACATTTCTAGATAGTTTTCTCACAAGTTAAAAAATCTTGAAATTGAGATTTTTGACTGATTATGATGGGTCATATATATATATATATATATATATATAGGAAAGACTCTGCTTGATAATATGCCTTAGATCCATCCTTTCATTCTTCACTTGGAGACACCCACAATGTATTGCCCTCCAGAAAATTGTCTAGGATAATTTGAGTAGTTCTCTTTAAAAAATAAATAAATGAGTCTTTTTCACTTGAGAACTTCCAGCCAATTTATGCTGTTCAGCAGAAGCCTACACATAATATGAAGAGCGGGATCATTTTTACAACGTAATGTTTTTGGGGAAAAAATTCACAACTCTGGGATTCAACTATTATTCCTCCAAATCATTTATTCTTTACACTGTGCCCATTATAGTATTATTGTCTTCATTCACTAAACCAGAAGACTAGGAAAAATAATGGACACCCAAAAGTCATGGTATATAGCAACAATGTGATATGATTGATATACTGGGCCAAATATATCAAGCAGAAAGAATGTAAATATTTTTTCACACAACTGAGACTGAAGCTAAAAAGTAAATAGCTTTAATTACAGAAGAATATATATATATATATATATATATATATATATATACACACACACACACACACACACACACACACACACACACAGAGGCTCTCTCTATAAACCCATATATAGCTCTCCTTAGGCACAATTCATTATTTATAAACATACTATTTTCCTTAAAAATATAAATAGTCAGTTATTACATACTTTCCTGCTCATTGATTTGTGATTAGTATGTGAGATTCTCCATCCTTTATCCTATCAGTATATTTGACCCATCATTTACTACATTTTCTTCTATGTAAAACTATACTGTTATCAAGATATGCATATAGTTTTTTATGTGAACATAAAACAACTCAGAATTACCACTACACTAGCATAATATGGGAAACCTCAACTCAATTTACAGGTCAGATCAGATTAAACAATATTTTGCTCTGTATGAAATCAATCCACACACTTACTGTCAAGTTTACAACCAGATATTTTGTTTAAGTACCTCATAGATGTGGTAGAGGTTTGACCCTTCATCTGGCCAATAGTGGTAGCACTGCTTGACTCCATTTTCAGTAAGGGGTGTCAGCATGACAATAACCACACAGCCGTTCTCCCAGACCATCTGCAGACAAAGACAGACACCATGGCCACACTGTGACTGCCTAATTATTGCGTGACATGTATAATTACTGCACTCAGACATACAATCAAAATTTATTCCATTCACAGGAAATTTATTTCATTTTCATTAGACACGTTTACTCTGCAGCTGCTTTCAAATCCCTGAATAAACTGGCACCATATTTTGCATCCTTCCCTGAAATATTAAAGAATTTCCAATGAATTCAATCCATGCCCTTAAACAACAAAAAAGAAAACCCCACAAAGCTTCCCATCCCTAGGACTGTTTTCAGCTATTTTTCTTTCACATTTTCAGATCCATAAAGGAAATGCTTTAAAAAAACCCACAACTGTTTAGTGTCTGATGTTTTACACTAAAACAGCATGGACACATGTAATTAACAATATATTGACTTGCTAAGGTAACACACTGAAATCTGTTTGTATGCTGAGATTTGTTTCTTTTTGCTGTTTGTTATGTACAAAAAGCTGCTGAACAAGTACCTTAACGAAATAGTCATAAAAGTTGCATCCAACCAATCTTAGGGGCAACAAAAAACTTTCCTTGAGAACTATTTCAGGTGGATAAATGTTCCTTTCAAAAACATTGTGTTAAAATACGTTTGCAGACGTGTACATTTTTAATTTAAAATTTTATGTAGGATATAAAATGAAACAGTGCAACCCATCCTCCAGCCTATCCACTCCCCAAACAAGACAGCAGGAGTACAAGAGAACAACGAAACAGCTAACAGCATGACTGTTTAATAATTTAAAATAGCTACAGAGTGGAAAATAGGAATCCAAGGCTCTTCAACTAAAGAGTTTGTGGATGTTTTCACACAAACAAGAAAACAAACAAAGATCGTCTGGCATATCTGCATTCGAAACACAGCTCATGAGTTAACAAAAACACTGCTATGAATTAATATTGAGCAGCATAATCATGAAAAAACATTACTATTATGGTGTACGTTGATGTTATACTCGCATACAACTTTCATTGTCTTTTTATTAGCATATTAAAGTACTGAGTGAAAAGAAAACTGATCTTTTTGGGAAGGGTTAAGTTTATTTCACAGAAATATTTGTAAGCAATTATATTGAGATGTAAATTTATAAATACAAAGGGCCTTTATCAAAACTGCACAAAAATGATACATTCAATTAAATTTTTTAAAAGCATATTATAAAGTCAAATAAAAAGGTTTTCTATTTAATAGTATTAAGTCTCCTCTTTTAAATCTATCTTGCACATGGACAAAAATATTTTCCTTAAAAATAAATTTGTTTCTTTATGCAATACAATAGTTAACATCCTTAAAGCATCCTTTTATACCAAAACTTAGGAAATATATTATGGGTTTCTAAAGTTTGGGGCTTTTTTTGTGATTTTGATGGGGGGGGGCACAGATAGGCAAATTATGGCTATTTTTTTCTTGGAGTAAATACATTTTTCCCTCTTCTCCGGCCGCCCCCCCCCCCCCCAAAAGACTGGTCATCTCTGAATGAACCAAGATTCCTAACAAGATCTTTAGAATCCACCAGTCCCTTCTGCCACTAATTCTCAGCACTGCAAAAATGGTAAACTTGGGTTAAATTGGTAGAGAATAATTTTAATAAATTCTATTTCTTTGGTGGATTTTTATTGGTTTTATCCTATAACTGGCCACCTTATGTATATTAGGGAAGATAATGCCATTTTCACCCAGGTCCACATACCTTCAGACTTCTTCAGTTCAAAATCAGACTAAGATAAGAATTCTTACTTTAAGGTATACAGGCTTTAAAACTATCCTCACTAAATCAGTACTTTCATCACATAACCATTTAATGTGCCTTTAGAAGGTATAGAAGCTCATTGAAGCCATTACGAAAATGAGGAGAAACACAGTTTTTATGAGTGTAATAAAAATACAATGATCTAGACCATAAACTAATCATCTAGCATTCTGCTTGTGCCACCCAAGTGTAACATTATAGAAGCCCACTCATTTAGAGAGGAATCCTTACAGTTTGGTTACACTGTTCATTGGTTCAAAGATACAGCATTTCATTACAGAGGAGCCGTCTGAATCTCTGAAGATTTCATTAAGCATAAATCCAAATGAAAGTTAATTTAAACAAACAATTTCAAAGTTACTCTGGGGTATAATATTTCTTTAAGGTCATTGTTTGAAAACATAGAAGTCAAATGCACTAAATCAAACAGACAATGCAATCTAGTACCATCATCAGCACCACAACAGGCAATTGTGACTGTATCTCCAGTGCTTACCATACATAAGAGATTCACTAAGACTCACTGACTGGGACTTTAAGATTACCATATTTTTTAAAACACTGTGTTGGGCCATCAGGCATTTACTTGTATTTCTTCATGAATAAAACTAGAAGAGGGATGGACCAAATCCAGATCACAGAATTTTACATTGTGGCCAATGGATGACCTCAGAAAACTTTAGAAACTATAACTCCAGAGCACAATACTTTGGGCCCTTGTTTCCCAGAAGTTCTTGCCTCCTGAAGTGTAGCCAGTTCCTGCCCAAACGCTAGTGTTGCTTTTTATTCTCCAAATTTCATCTTTGTCTAGATCAGGTTCTCCTCTAACTTTGCTGCCTGCATTATAATTTTCTTCCAGGAAGCATATACTTCTGCCAAGTCCTGCTTAGCTTCCTCCAGTTGTTCCTCCAGGCTGGGAAGAGGTCTCCGAGTTTCCAAGTGATCTAACAAGTCCATCCAATCCTCTTATATGTTCCCATAAGGGCTAAGCATCCCTGACTGTAACTGCAGTACCTGAGTAGGTTTCTCCCTTACTGGCTCAGGTACCATCCCCTACCCCAGGGGTCAGCAACATTTCAGAAGTGGTGTGCCGAGTCTTCATTTATTCACTCTAACTTAAGGTTTCACATGCCGGCAATACGTTTTAATGGTTTTTAGAAGGTCTCTCTCTACAAGTCTATATATTATATAACTAAACTAGTGTTGTATTGTAAAATAAACAAGGTTCTCAAAATGTTTAAGAAGCTTCATTTAAAATTAAATTAAAATGTTGATCTTACGCCACCGACCCACTCAGCTCGCTGCTGGTCTGGGGTTCTGTTCACCCAGGCCAGCACTGGGCTGAGTGGGGCCTGCAGCCGAAGGGTCTGGCAGCCAGAACCCCAGACCAGCAGTGGGCTGTGTGGGGCTGGTGGCCGGGACCCCAGACTGGCAGTGGGCTGAGCGGCTCAGCCCACTGCCGCTCAGGGGTTCCATCCTCCGGCTCCTGCCAGCCGGGATCCTGGCTGCCAGACCTGCTTAGCCTAGTGCCGGACTGGAGTCCCAGCCCTGCCCACATACAGTGGATACCTACCTTCTCCCTGGTTCTGGCCCATTCTCTTCCTCTCTCTGCACTGAGCTGAGAGTTGGAGTGGACCGAGCACAGGGCTGGGGGTGAAGGGTCTGGCCAGGAGCTAAAATGAAGGAGGGGGCTCAGGGTTGGGGCAGGAGGTTTGGGTGTGGGGGCACTTACCTAGGCAGCTCCCATGTGGTGTGAGGGGTGCAGGGGCTCCCGTTTGGTGCTTCGGGTGAGGGTGGGGATGTGCAGGGTGCAGGGGATGTGGGGGGGTGCTGGG
The DNA here is from genome assembly GCF_025201925.1 of Gopherus flavomarginatus. Taxonomy (NCBI): domain Eukaryota; kingdom Metazoa; phylum Chordata; order Testudines; family Testudinidae; genus Gopherus; species Gopherus flavomarginatus. The sequence goes on from NC_066618.1 coordinate 21,582,365, forward strand.
GACGTGAGGGTGCAAGAGTCAGGGCAGAGGGCTGGGGGCATGTGAAGGGGGTGCAGGTGTCAAGGTAGGGGGGCTGGGTATGTCTGGGGGTGCCAGTCAGGGCTGGGGTCATGGGGGGAGGTCAAGTCAACTGAGGGCTGGGTGGTATAAGGCTCAGGGCAGGGGCGTGTGTGTGGGGGGAGCGGGGGGGAGCGGGGCAGAGGGCTGGGTGACTGCACCCCCAACCCCCCCTGCTCCTTGTTCCAACTACCTCCTCCTGGGACCCCACCCCCTATCTTAGCCTCCCTGCCCCTCACCTCCTGACTGCCCCCCCTAGGACCCTACTCGTTCCCTGACTGCCCCAACCTTTATCCACACCCAGACAGACCCCCCCGGACTCCCATGCCTAACTAATCGCTCCCCGCCCCCTGACAGGATCCCCAGAACTCTGGACCCATACAACCCCCCCCACCTGCTCCCTGCCTGCCCCAACCCCTCTCCACACCCCTACCTCCTGGCAGTCCCCCTAGAACTCCTGACTCATCCAACCCCCACCTCCAGCTCCTTGTCCCCTGACCCTAACTGCTCCCCCAGGACCCTCTTTGCTCCCTGTCCCCTGACTGCCCTGACCCCTATCCACGCCCCAAATAGACCCCGGGACTCATATGCCCCATCCAACCCCCCCTGCTCCCTGACTGCCCCCTCCAGAGACCCCCACCCCTAACCACCCCCCATCCAACCCACCCTGCTGCCTGTCCCTTGACTACCCCCATCCCTTACCCAACCCCCCCCCAGCCCCAGAGCCGGCCCCCTTACCATGAGGCTCCTTGCTCATCTGGAGCCCTGCCGCCGCCGCCACCCCCCTGTGCGCAGCCCTGCTCTGCTCCGCCCCGCCCCTCAGAGCGCTGTGCGCGCAGCAGCAGGGCTCTGGGTGAGCGGGGAGCATCTTTCCCTCCTCATGGAGCCAAACGCTGCCCCGCAGGAGTGCACAGCCCCAGCCCCCCAGAGCTCTGCGCGGGTGGGAGCAGGGCTCTGGGGGAAGGGGCCGGCGGCTTGCTGCGCTAGGCCAGCACTCCGGCGCGGGACCACGGACCCCATGTCGGCGGGATTTTTAATGACACGTGGAGTCCCAGCAGGCAGCCACGTGCCATTAAAAATTGGCTCGCGTGCCATAGGTTGCCAACCCCTGCCCTACCCCATCAAGGCCAGAAAACCTTGCCAGTCTCTGCCCTGGATCACAGGCCACAGAAAACTCTTCACCCTCTGACTAGTATCAGAGGGGTAGCTGTGTTAGTCTGGATCTGTAAAAGCAGCAAAGAATCCTGTGGCACCTAATAGGCTAACAGACATTTTGGAGCATGAGCTTTCGTGGGTGAATACCCACTTTGTTGGATGCATGCAATGGCACCCTATGACTCTCACTTAGCCACACGGGCCTTGTACCTTTAACTCCACCACATCTGATGGGCAGACTCGGGTGCCTCCGTGTACACAAGATATGTGGAATGGGAGATGTCGGTCTATAATACCAGACGGAAGTCTATTTCCCTTGGTAAGAGTTTGCCTGCAGCCTGAGTCCCCCAGGCCCTTCAGTTTGGGTATTGCCTCAGTTTGATGGATCCCATGAAGGGCGGTGTTCAACTCTGATTTAAGGAGCCTCTCAAACCACAATCGCCCACAGCTGAAACACAAAATGAGGCTTCCCTGACTACCTGCCATGATGCTTCCCCTGGAGGGAGCAACTGGGCTGGAGGTCAGTGGCTCATCTGAGCCCCAAAATTTAGGGCTGCCTAGGATTCTTCTTCCCAGTGGAGATTCCTCAGCCTCTGGAGACTGGGATCTTACTGCCTTCTTGGGGTGATGTTTTTACCCTGGCCCAGCACTCAGCTTCCTTGGTACTACTGGTACATTGCCAAAAAGGCTAACGGCATTTTGAGGGTGTATAAGTAGGAGCACTGCCAGCAGATAGAGGGATGTGATCATTCCCCTCTATTTGGCATTGGTGAGGCCTCATCTGGAGTAATGTGTCCAGTTTTGGGCCCCGCATTACAAGAAGGATGTGGAAAGAGTCCAGTGCAGGGCAACAAAAATGATTAGGGGGCTGGAGCACATGACTTATGAGGAGAGGCTGAGGGAACTGGGATTATTTAGTCTGCAGAAGAGAAGAATGAGGGGGGGATTTGACAGCTGCTTTCAACTACCTGAAAGGGGGTTCCAAAGAGGAAGGAACTAGGCTGTTCTCAGTGGTGGCAGATGACAGAACAAGGAGTAATGGTCTCAAGTTGCAGTGGGGGAGGTTTACATTGGATATTAGGAAAAACTTTTTCCACTAGGAGGGTGGTGAAGCACTGGAATGGGTTACCTAGGGAGGTGATGAATCTCCTTCCTTAGAGGCTTTTAAGGTCAGGCTTGATAAAGCCCTGGCTGGGATGATTTAGTGGGAATTGGTCCTGCTTTGAGCAGGGGGTCGGACTAGATGACCTCCTGAGGTCCCTTCCAACACTCATATTCTATGATTCTGTCTGTCTCCAAATAGCCCTCTTTTCTTTCCATTCCAGCAGACAATGTCCAAAATGGCCAGACTCAGCTTTGGGCTCCAACTAGCAGAACCTGCAGAAATTGTTCTATGAAAATTTGATCCATAATTCCCCCTACAGAGTACATCTTTGTGAATAGCCTGCACAATGCCAGGTCTCAGAGTCACCGAGTCATCACCCTGGGCTGTTTTCTGTTTGGGAATGGTTCCATTCTACAGTGGTGTTGATAGGCTTCAGGTGTCAGCTCCAACTGATCTAAAATGACTTCTCTAGCTAGGGCATGTGACTAGGGGATATATTCTGCTTGGGCCTCTCCTGACAGAAACAGGTGCTACCTGGGACACCCAGGATGATTCTGCCCATCTGTTACCCTAGCCATCCATTCAAATATACATAAAATGCCTCCAGGTTATTGTCTGACCCCAGCTTCACCAACCCTGAAACTGGCATGCTGAGGTCTCCTTCACCAGGAGGTACTCAACTCCCACAGATCAATTTTCCCCAGGCATTGCAGGAAAAGCTCCTGCTGCAGCTGCTGGGTTGCCTGTAGCAAAAGCAGCAGGCAGCCTGGGTCTGAACCTGCTGTGCTGCCAACATCCAGACTACGCCCTCCATTCTGCAGCTTCTCTGTTATTTCTCCTTTTTCAGAGGGGTTCTCAGTGGATCCCAGACAAGCCCCCACCTGTGACAAAGTTGTCATCACAACATGCCCCCCCTTGTAGCTAGATGTCTCATTGAAGCAGCTGTGCCTCAATTTCCCCTACTGTCCTTTTGGTCTACTCCAGCTGCAAGAGTGACCTAAGTATATTAAGTAAACCTTCAGCACAACTGTTGCTTATCTTCCTCCTCCTCCCTGGTTCAATCAATCCCCTGATCCAGGAGCTGGCATGCTCCTCCTATTACTCAGGGTTCCAGGCAGGCTTTAGGTCATCAGAGCCCCATCTCAGCAAGACTTCCAGCTTTCCCTGGAAAAGCCTGTCTGATCCTTTCCCCCCACCCTTTCTCCCTCACAGCCTTCTTCTCAGGCTGCTTCCCAGTGAAATAGCACTTCCTACCTTCTCCTCTCTGGGTCTCCTCCCCACAACTGGGCTCATCCAGCTTTCTATGGAGACAAACTCTGCCCTCCCCCTGGTGCATTTTACTTCTAATTAGTCCTGGTTTACCTTCCAGGTGCACCAAGGCTGGTTAATTGACCTCTCAGGGCCATCTTAACCCTTTTGCAACCTGTATGGGGGAAACACCCCCATCACAGGCCCTTGTGCTTCTTTCAAGTTGGCAGTGTGGCACTCCTGCTTATAGAAGATACAGTCAATGACACTCAGAAGGCAGTAGCCTAGCAGGAGAGCTGCTGAAGCTATATAATAACTGGAAGACCAATTACAAATTCCTGAATTTTGCAAATTAGGTATGCAATAAAAGAGCAAAGAGATTTAAGTTCCTTGATGCAGGGACTGTCTCTGTTACATGCTACTGCAATACAAATAAAATAAATAATAATGCAAAATAAGATATTTTGTTCCTTTGGCTTGTGCAGTTTTATTTTAATCATTTATTATTGTAGAATACTTCCAGTAGACCAAGAAACTTTAAATGGAATGCATTGCATAAACAGAATGAAATCTTCGTTATATGAGATTTCACTATTGACTCTGCTATGAAAGCTATGCTGACAAATGAAGACAGAGTATCATTTTCTATGCACTAACTAGAAATTTTATAAACTACATGCACATGGATTAACACAGCTCAATTTAACAATCTTTTAACATGGTTCTGCTGTATGCTTCAATCTCAAGACAGTTCTCACAGGTGTGTAAAACCATCTTTTTCATCAGTTACAAATTAAGGGCCGAGTCCTGCAACCCTTAGATGAAAAGTGTATTAATTTGATATCTTTGGGGCTACTTGTGGGTGAAATTCACCATATGCAGAAAGCCCACACGAGGACTGTGTGTCATGTCAGTTTCATAAGTGGTGAATAGAACTGGTGAGTGCTCTCTGCATAAAGAGGACTTTCACTCTGTGTGAATTACTTGCATAAGAGTTGCAGAATTCGTTTCCAAATAAAGATAAAAACAAAGCTGTAAATGAAAGAATCATTGCACTGTAACACTATCATGCAGAGTGGCAACTTTAAAAAAAAAGTAGAAAATTTTAAAGTATCTCCTTGGTCATTAACTTTTAATAAAACAACTTTGGTTAATCACTTAAAAATTCTCATGTTTCAGGTATTCTTACAAGAGAATGGTAATTGTTTTAAGTGCATATTCAAAATGACTAGTCCATCCAAACCCTTTTTTTTGTGGAAGGTGGCAATCCTAGACCTTATTTTAATGACTAGTGAAGTGACCACATGTGTGCTTCAACTAGAAATACTGCACTTCTTTAGTAGGGACTGATGGACAAATTTTAAGAATGAATGGATTTCAGTGTAAACAACACATATGGTCATAGGTTAAATCCAACTTCTGTTCATTAGAAGCAACAACAACAACAAGCTGATCATCCAAGTAATAGGCAATATTTTAAAATACATTTGTCATAAACAGATAGCTAAGGGTTAATGTCTCTTTCACCTGTAAAGGGTTAACAAACAAACAGTGACCTGCAACTCCTGACCAGAGGACCAATCAGGAGACAAGATACTTTCAAATCTCGTGTGGAGGGAAGCCTTTGCGTGTGTTTTTGGGTTTGGCTTTGTTCCTTCTGGGTCCTGGACAGGACTAGAGGTGCAACCAGGTTTCTGCCAATCTCCCTGCTACAGTCTCTTATCTATTCAGAATAGTAAGTAAGTACAAAGGCGGTGATAGTCTTTTAACTTGTTTTTCTTTATTTGCAGATGTGTACTTGCTGGAAGTAGCTTAAATTGTGTTTCTGCTGGAGAAAGCTTCTTTCTATTGGCCATAAGCTAAAAAACCCTGCATATTTACCATCTTGATTACAGAGACAGTTTTAATGTTTTTTCCTTCTTTATTAATTTTTTTTTTTTTTTTTTTTTAAATCTAATTGATTTTTTGGTTATCTATTGTAAGACTCCAGGGAAGGGAGTCTGCACTCACCAGGGAGAAAGGAAAGGGAGGAGGGAAGAAAAACCTGCTCTCTGTGTTTATCTCTGTATCTCTCTCTGGGGAAGAAGGGAGGGGGAAGGTAACATTCCTCTCAGGGTAGATCTCCTAGTATACCCAGGCAGGAAATATCTGGGAGGAGGTAAAGAAGGAGGAGGGAATGGTTTATATCCCTTTGTTGTGAGACTCAAGGAATTTGGGTCTTGTAGTCCCCAGGGAAGGTTTGGGGAGACCAGAGTTTATCAGGTACTCAGAATCCTGATTGGTGGCAGCCTATCAGATCTAAGCTGGTAATTAAGCTTAGGGAAATTCATGCTAGTACCCATATTTTGGATGCTAAGGTCCAGATTTGGGAATTATACTATGACAACATTGCAGCAGCTACAGTTTGGGTATTTGAAGAATGGGAATAAAGTAGCAGCACAGAAAACAAATGGTAAATGTATTTTTCAGGATTTTAATAAAACCTGACAATTTTAAAGACAAAGAAAAATTTAGCACCAAGAAGAAAATTCTTTAAAAATTAAAAATGTAAAATCCAAACCATTGCAGAATCAGACATATTTTACTTGTTAGATTTTGTGAAGTTTAATTCACTTAACAATGGTTTATTTTTAACTTCTACATTTCAAATGTAGACTAGTATACCTGATAGTGTTAATCACAAAATGATTCCCCCCCACTACAAAAAGTTTTGATTACATGAAAATGTTTACATTTAAACTTCTTGTGGGTGTTTTCATTGAAAAACTAAAAATTTAAATCAAGGCATGTTTTGAGATTGGATTTGCAGTTTTTCAATTAAAACAAAAAATATCCATACAAATGGATATTTTCCATGAAAATGTAAATTAAGTCAAAAAACCAACTTTTTGTTTAAAATGTTTTGATGGAAAATGTCTGATGATCTTTAATGTTTCACATAAGACAAGGGTCAAACTGGGCCAAGTCATGGCTGAATCATATGGCTCAACAAATCAGAACTTGGAAGACAGAAAGCTGTTGCAAAAAGTCTGTAGGGTTGCAAAGACAGCCTTCAAAATATGTGTTGAGTTATAAAGAATCTTTGCAAGTAGCTTGAAACAATAACTCAAAGGACTGGTAAACTTACATCAACATAGCTACATCTCTCAGGGGTGTGAAAAATCCACCCTGAGAGACACAAGTAAGCCAACCTAACCTCCATTGTAGATAGCACCAAACAACAGAATTCTTCTGTCAACTTAACTACCACTTCCTTCAGCTGGTGGATTACCTATACCAATGTGAGGGATTGTCTACACTGCTACAACAGTGCAGATGCAGCGCTGTAGCTGTGCCACTGTAGCAGTTTAAATGTAGACACATCCTAAGAGAGGAAAAGACGGTTACTCACCTTTGTAACTGTTGTTCTTCGAGATGTGTTGCTCACATCCATTCCAGTTAGGTGTGCGCGCCGCGCGTGCACGTTCGTCGGAAACTTTTTACCCTAGCAACTCCAGTGGGCCGGCAGGTCGCCCCCTGGAGTGGCGCCGCCATGGCGCCCAATATATATCCCTGCCGGCCCACCCGCTCCTCGGTTCCTTCTTGCCGGCTACTCCGACAGTGGGGAAGGAGGGCGGGTGTGGAATGGATGTGAGCAACACATCTCGAAGAACAACAGTTACAAAGGTGAGTAACCGTCTTTTCTTCTTCGAGTGATTGCTCACATCCATTCCAGTTAGGTGAATCCCAAGCCATACCTAGGCGGTGGGGTCGGAGTGAGAAGTCGCGGCATGGAGCACTGCAGTTCCGAAGGCCGCGTCGTCTCTTGACTGCTGGACCAGGGCGTAGTGGGAAGCAAAGGTGTGGACCGATGACCAGGTCGCTGCCCGACAGATTTCCTGGATGGGCACACGGGCGAGGAAAGCCAGCGACGACGCCTGCGCCCTGGTAGAATGCGCAGTCACACGGCCCGTAGGGACATGGGCCAAGTCATAGCAGGTCCTGATGCAGGACGTTACCCAAGAGGATAACCTCTGGGAGGAGATAGGAAGCCCTTTCATGCGGTCCGCTACTGCCACGAAAAGCTGGGGGGATTTGCGGAAGGGCTTGGTCCTCTCCACGTAGAACGCGAGAACCCTACGGACATCAAGCGAGTGGAGCTGCTGCTCCCTGCCTGAGGAGTGAGGTTTCGGGAAAAAAACCGGGAGGAATATCTCTTGGTTGACGTGGAAGGCTGAGACCACCTTGGGGAGAAAAGCAGGGTGTGGTCTCAGCTGCACCTTGTCTTTGTGGAAGACCGTATATGGGGGGTCTACCACAAGAGCCCGGAGTTCCGACACCCTTCTAGCTGAGGTGATAGCTACTAGAAAGGCCGTCTTCCAAGAGAGGTAAAGCAGGGAGCAAGTAGCTAACGGCTCAAAGGGGGGCCCCATGAGCCGGGACAACACCAGGTTAAGATCCCAGGTTGGAGCAGGGGGACGGACGTTAGGGTATAAACGTTCCAGCCCCTTAAGGAATCTAGACACCGTCGGGTGAGAAAAAACAGAGCGACCATCCGCACCCGGGTGAAAGGTGGAGATAGCTGCCAGGTGGACTCGCAACGACGATATGGCCAGACCTTGCCCTTTGAGGGACCAAATGTAGTCTAAGATGTCGGCTACCGAAACTTCCAAAGGGCGGAGATTTCTCTCCACGCACCAACAGGAGAAGCGTTTCCATTTGGCCAAATATGTCGCTCTTGTGGACGGCTTCCTGCTGCCCAAGAGCACCTCCCTCACCGGCGTGGAACAGCGCAGCTCAGAGCCAGTCAGCCACGCAGGAGCCACGCCGCTAGGTGCAGCGACTGCAGGTCCGGGTGACAGAGGGTCCCGTGCTCCTGGGTAATCAGGTCCGGATGAAGCGGCAGGGGAACTGGGTCGGCTATGGTCAGGTCCAGCAGCATGGGGTACCAGTGCTGTCTGGGCCATGCCGGGGCTACCATGATCACGTGAGCCCTGTCCCTGCGCACCTTCAGAAGGACCCTGTGAACCAGAGGGAATGGGGGAAACGCATAGTACAGGTGGGTCGACCACTGGATGAGGAAGGCATCCGCTATCGACCCGGGCTCCCTGCCCTGAAAGGAGCAGAACGCTTGGCACTTCCTGTTCCCCTTGGACGCGAAGAGGTCCACCCGGGGATAACCCCACCTCCGGAAGATGGAGAGGGCGACGTCTGGGCGAAGGGACCACTCGTGTGACAGGAAGGATCTGCTCAATCGATCCGCCAGCGTGTTCCGTACTCCGGGGAGGAAGGAAGCCATGAGGTGAATGGAGTGGGCTACACAAAAGTCCCAGAGTCGTATCGCCTCGTGGCACAGGGAGGAGGATCTGGTGCCGCCCTGCTTGTTGATATAATACATGGTCGTCGTGTTGTCGGTGAACACCGCGACACAGCGACCCTGAAGCTGATGACAGAACGTTTGACAACCAAGAGGACCGCTCTCAACTCCCGCATGTTGATGTGTAGCCCCACCTCCTCCTGGGACCACAGGCCCTGTGTCCTCAGGGTCCCTAGGTGGGCCCCCCAGCCGAGATCCGAGGCATCCGTTGTTAGGGACACCGAGGGCTGAGGTGGGTGGAAGGGGAGACCCGCACATAACACTGACTGGTCTAGCCACCAGCCGAGGGAATCTAATACCCTCTGGGGGATTGTGATTAACATATCTAGCGGCTGTCTTGTCGGCCTGTAATGACTGATGAGCCACAACTGGAGGGGCCTCATGCGGAGCCGAGCGTAATCGGTCACAAAGGTACAAGCCGCCATGTGGCCTAACAGGGTTAGACATGTCCGTACTGACGTTAAGGGGGCTGTCCGCAGCCGTTGCACGATCGCCGACAAGGCCTGGAACCGCTGCAATGGCAGCAAGGCCCTGCCCACAGTGGCGTCCAGGACGGCCCCGATGAATTCCACCCTTTGTGTGGGAATCAGGGTGGACTTGTCCGTGTTTACCAAGAGGCCCAGAGTGGCGAACATGTCGGTGATCACGCGGACATGGCTGCAGACTTGTTGTTCCGACGTGCCCCGAATCAACCAATCATCCAGATACGGAAACACGTGGATACGACTGCGCCGAAGCTGCGCCACAACAACTGCCATGCATTTCGTAAACACCCTCGGGGCCGTGGACAGGCCAAATGGGAGGACTGCAAATTGATAATGAAGAGGCCCCACAACGAAGCGAAGGAAACGTCTGTGACGTGGCCAGATGGCAATGTGAAAATACGCGTCCTGCATGTCGAGGGCGGCGTACCAGTCTCCCGGATCCAGGGATGGGATAATGGTCCCCAGGGATACCATGCGGAACTTCAACTTCACCAGGTACTTGTTGAGCTCTCGCAGGTCGAGGATAGGCCTGAGGCCCCCCTTGGCTTTGGGGATCAGAAAGTAGCGGGAATAAAACCCCTTGCCTTTCTCGTTCTCCGGCACCGCCTCTATAGCTCCTTTGCCGAGGAGCGTCTGCACCTCCTGTCGAAGGAATTGCTCGTGAGAGGGGTCCCTGAAGAGGGACGAGGAAGGGGGGCGGGAAGGAGGAAATGAAACAAACTGCAGGCGGTATCCCGACTGCACCGTGCTTAAGACCCAGCGGTCTGATGTTATTAGGGACCACGCTGGGAGGAAAAACGAAAGGCGGTTGGAAAACGGGGGGGAAGGATCCATTGGGGAAACTGTTACTGCGCCCTCGGGCGCACCTTCAAAATGAAGGCTTAGGTCCAGGCGGGGCTTTAGAGGAGCCTTGGTTCTGCCCCCCTTGGTTCCCCGAGTGCCTGCGCCTTCCATTCCTGCCGCGGCGCCTGTTAAGGTCCTGCCGCTGGCGGAACTGGGAATACGGCCTGCGCTGTTGTTGCTGCTGCGGCCGGAAGGGTCTGCGTTGCGTCACGGGTGTGTGCATCCTGAGTGACCGCATGATGACTCGGTTGTCTTTCAGACTCTTGAGTCTGGGGTCTGTCTTTTCCGAGAACAAGCCCTGGCCTTCGAAAGGAAGGTCCTGTATAGTGTGCTGGAGCTCCGGCGGAAGGCCAGAAACCTGCAGCCAGGAGATGCGACGCATTGTTACGCCCGACGCGAGGGTACGGGCAGCCGAGTCTGCAGCGTCCAAAGAGGCTTGCAAGGACGTGCGTGCGACCTTCTTGCCTTCCTCCAAGATGGCCGTAAACTCTTGGCGAGCATCTTGTGGCAGCAGCTCCTTGAATTTGTCTGCTGCCACCCAGGAGTTGAAGGCGTATCTGCTCAGCAGGGCTTGCTGGTTGGAGACCCTGAGCTGCAGCGCCCCAGCCGAGTACACCTTACGGCCGAGGAGGTCCATCCGCCTGGCCTCCCTGGATTTGGGGGCTGGAGCCTCCTGGCCGTGACGCTCCTTATCGTTCACTGATTGAACCACCAGGGAACACGGAGTCGGGTGCACATGGAGGTACTCGTAGCCCTTAGAAGGAGCCATGTACTTCCTCTCGACGCCCTTCGCAGTAGGAGGAATGGAGGCCGGAGACTGCCAGATGGTGTTGGCGTTGGCCTGGATGGTTCGTACGAATGGTAGGGCGACTCTGGTGGGAGCGTCTGCCGAGAGGATGGTAACAATTGGGTCCTCTATCTCCGAGACCTCCTCGGCTTGCAGACTCAGATTTTGGGCTACTCGCCTGAGGAGGTCTTCGTGCGCCCTGAGGTCCAGCGGGGGGGGGCTGTTGGAGGAGGTACCAGCCACCGCTTCATCCGGGGAGGAGGATGAGGAGACCCCCGGCAAGAGAGTGTCTAACGGCGGGTCTCCTTCGGCCCTCGCCTCTGCCTCAGGAGCCAAAGCGGAGTCTTGATGCTTGGACCCTTCCTCCCCATCCGGGGAGGGAGGGGGGCGAGACAACGAGGCTTCAGGTGCCCTGCGCTCCGCAGTCGCCGGCCTAGCAGGGAGCTGTTGGGGGCCCTGGGCCTGATGGTATGCCCAGGGTGTCCAGAATCCCCATTGATGCGGGCCTTGGTCCTGCTGTGGCGGATCGCTGAACAGCGCCGCCTGCCGGTCGGTGCCCAGCGCATACCCGCTGTCCGTTTGCGAAGATACGGACGGCTGCCTAGAGGGCCATGGCGGGGCGGACCCTGGATGGTAAGGGTCTGCGCGGGCCGGCACGGACGATCTTCTCGGTGCCGGGGACCGGTGCTGGGAGTCATATCGGTGCCGGGACCGGGACCGGGTTCTGTCACAGTGCCGGGATCTGGACCGGTACCGGGCGCCGCTTCGGTGCCGGGATCGGGACCTGCCACCAGCTCGGTGCCGGGAGGTCGACCGGGACCGGGACCTGCCACCAGCTCGGTGCCGGGAGGTCGACCGGTGCAGCGAGTAATGTCTGGATCGGCTCCTGGAATCGCGGTGCCGGTATCGGCGGCTGGAGTCCGACCGCGATCGTCTTGATGTCGACCGGCGCCGCGAGTGCGACCGGGACCGCTGAGGGGAGCGGTGCCGGGACTGCGAGCGGCGGCGGGATCTGGAGCGACCGTGACGTCGGGACCTGGATCGAGAACGTGAGTCCCGAGACGGTGCCGACATCATAGGCTTGCCTCTGGACACGACCCGCACCGGAGGTACCGGGGGTGGCAGCTGAGTGGGCTCAGTCATGGCTATGAGGTCCCGTGCCGAGGCGAAGGTCTCCGGTGTGGATGGCACCACTATCTCAACCCCAGATGTCATGGGGGAGCTTGGCGGCACCGGACTCGACGGACCCGCCGGGCCCGGAGTCGACGGTGCCGGCGGCGCCGCGGCCGATGTTGAGGCCGGGCGCTCCAGTCGGGTCTGCCTGGCCGGAGTAATAGACTTCGACGGCCTAGGCTCTGTCCCCGGTGCCGGAGAAGGTCGGTGCCGGGGAGTCTTCTTGGTGCCGGTGCGATCCGGTGCCGGCGCCGAGATCACGGCCTGCGAAGCCGCCGGGTCAAGTGCCGCCTCCATAAGGAGAGTCCGGAGCCTTTGATCCCTCTCCTTCTTTGTCCTTGGCTTAAAAGCCTTGCAGATGCGGCACTTGTCGGATCTGTGCGATTCCCCCAGGCACTTCAGGCACGCGTCGTGGGGATCGCTGGTAGGCATGGGCTTCTTGCAGGCCGCACACTGCTTGAAGCCCGGCGAACCAGGCATGAGCCTGGTGCCGGGTGCCGGGAAGGGCTAAGCCCCCGGCGAAGAACTATTTACAAACTACTTAACTTAACTACTACTATCTACACTTAACAATCTAATTAACAACTACAATAGTGCTAGAGATAAACGATAGATAACAAGGAGAGCTAGGGACGTGGAGGACAGCTATGCCGCGCTCCACAGTTCCAACGACCGACACGGCGGTAAGAAGGAACTGAGGAGCGGGTGGGCCGGCAGGGATATATATTGGGCGCCATGGCGGCGCCACTCCAGGGGGCGACCTGCCGGCCCACTGGAGTTGCTAGGGTAAAAAGTTTCCGACGAACGTGCACGCACGGCGCGCACACCTAACTGGAATGGATGTGAGCAATCACTCGAAGAAGAAAGAACTGTTCCTAGTCATTTCAATGTGGTGTTAAAATCAAGCCTAATTATGACAAATTTAAATGTCAAGATTGTTGACATTGCCGATTGACACACACACAAATGAGGGAAAAATCATATTATGAAGATCTGCACAATATGGTATGAGTGACATTTCATTTTGGTATGGAGAGCGTGGCACTTAGTCAGTGGGCAGAGATTGGGAGGGTACAACTACTACTCCCCTATCCAATTTAAGCCATAATTCAAGGACAAGCATAGTAACCATGCACTGCTTTATTGAATGGCTGTGCAATTACTAATGATGTATTTATTTCACATAGCTTCACATGTTATTAAACCTTGAGGGGATACAGTTATGTACCCACCTCTCCCTTACCTTCTTTCATTTATCAAATTAGATTTGCATTTTTACACATCAGATCACTGTGTCTCTTTTTGGCTGCTCCCCTTTTTGAAGATAAGTTCAGTTCCATGCAAGGAAAATAAACTCATGAATCAAGATGACTTGAAAGCAATGTGTTCTGCATGTTTCTCCACAGTCCACAAGAGAAAAATCTGTAGAGATACCTGTAGCAGAGTGATTACCCACTCCTGCCCTGCGGGGCTTGAAACAGCCTAGGAGAAGACTGTGGTTGGGGCAAGAAGCCTAGGCTGATTGGGGCAAAGTAGGCTCAGCTGGAGTCATGCTCCAATCAGGCCCAGCTGGCCCCTATAAAAGGCTGTGAGCCAGAGGCCCAGGCAGTCTCCCTCTGCCTGTAGGTGCCAAGAAGGGAACCTAGAGTGGAGCAGGACTGGGGAAAGGCCTGGGGAGCTCTGGCCTAGGAAAGCCCCAGGCTGCAGGCCTGGTAAGGCCCATTAGGTACTGGGCTGCAGGGGGCAGCTGATGGGTAGGCAGAGGCAGCAGGTCCGAACCCCCTTTGCCTATGATGAGTGGCTTACACTGCAGTCTGCCCACAGCGAGCAGGGGGCTAGACAGGGACTGGCAGGAGGCAAAGTGGGGATAGTGGGTGGGGGTTCCTCTGGGAGGGGGAGACCCTGAGGCTGAGAGAGGTTACTGTCAGGGTATGGCACCCCAGGTAAACGATGCACTGGGGTCCTGAGAGGGACACGGGGCCACAGGTAAAGTGGATCACCGTCCTGCAGAGGGTGCTCTGGAGCTGGAATGAGCTAATTCCCAGAAGTCAGCAGCAGGAGGTGCTGCAGCAGTGAGTCAAGATGCTTACATACCTGTTTGTTTTAAAATCAATTTTAGAGCTCACAAGACATGCCACACTGAGAGCATTAGGGATGGAAATCATATTTCTCCCCAGCTGAGGTGAGGACAGCACGTGTCCCCACACAATCCTGCCAATATGCCTGGGACACTCATTTAGTATGTGGCCTGAGACTGCCTATGTGTGTGTCACTTGCTATGGTAGCTTTGGTGATGTAGCCCCATGTCGACTAGGAACTGCACTTGGAGACCACTAACTAGTTTTTACACAGGCAGATGGCAATATATTTGTTTCTTTCTAATTTTTATTAATTTCAGAACCAGAGTCAGACAATCAAAAGCCAGGGTCGCCAAACCGAGGTACAATTTCCTATAGATGGAGTCCCCACAATCTGTGGTTCTACAAATCAAGAGTTGGATTCTTGTGTTATTTGTGCAGTTCTGGAAGAGACCAATTATTTATTTATTTGATTGTGATAAGATGCAGCTGAATCCTGACACAGGAAAATACACCTAAAAAAGAACAATGTAGCCATTGCTATGACACCCCCCCCCCATTGGTACTGTTCAGCTCTGCCACGTTCCTGCCCCCTACCCTAATCTGCTTGTTTGTTTCATCCACCTGTTATGTCTGGTCTTTTAGATTGTAAATTACTTGGGGCAGCATTTCTTGTTCTCTTTGTACAGCACCTAATACAATAAGGACCTGATCTGGCTGGCCTCTAGGCTTCAAAGGAAGCATGGCACAGTGGTTAGGGTGGTAGCTTGGGACTCAGGAGATCCAGGTTCAGTTTCCTGCTCTGATACAGGCAAGTCACTTGATTTTCTGTACCTTAGTTGCCCATCTGTAAAATAGGGTTAAAAGTATTTCCCTAATTCTACACTAAAAATTGTGAGGTGCTTGGATACTATAGCTGGGGGGGGGGGCATAAGGGAGGTAGAGAGGGATGGAAGGATAGATGCATTCCACAGTCTACATGTTAAATACATATACATATAATTAGTGGTCTTGTTTCCCAGGACAACTGAGACTGCATATTTGGTCCTTGGCACCTCAAATGACAAAGTGAGGAGAGGTGGTGTTATGCTCCACAGAGATTCTCCTCTCCTAATCCAAAAAGATGATAGAGACACAGGCCAAATGAATGGAAAGGTTAAAGCAAGGCAAAATGTGAGGTCCTTAAAGCTCTAATAAGAGGGTGGAGGGGATCATCAAGATGAGGCTTTTTAATATCTTCAATTACAAAAAAATATTAAAAATAAAAAAATACTTTGAGATTACATATCTCCTAGAACTGGAAGGACCTTGGAAGGTCATTGAGCCCCTGCCTTCACTAGCAGGACCAAGTACTGATTTCTGCCCCAGAACCTTAAGTGGCCCCCTCAAGGACTGAACTCGCAACCCTGGGTTTAGCAGGCCAATGCTCAAACCACTGAGCTATCCCTCCCCCGTAAGAAAGGGGTAAGACCTGGTAAAGCAAATGTAATACATACCAACTGTGATATCAGGGATCCTAGCAGGCTTACAATTTACAAAACAGGCACAAGTAAGATTATTTTCTCAGCAGAAGGATAACTGATTCTATACATCTGACTAACAACAGTATCTTACTGGAATAATATGATCGAAGATCTTCTTAAAATAGGTCAATGTTCACAAGTTAAAGTGAAATTGAGGCAAGTAAAATACAGTTCTGTCTCATCTTATGCTGGGGTTACGTTCCGCGGTCAGCACGTAAAGCGAAAACCGCATATAGTCAAAATTACATTGAATGTAATGGCGGGCAGAATCGCTGCACTACAGGAACAGTATTTAAATTATTATTTTTCTCTTTTTGGCCAACTGCGTAAAGCTGAATTCGCACATGCTAAATGCGCGTAAGATGTGACAGACCTGTATTTCACTATTTCATGGAATTACATATGCAGTATATACGCACAATAAAAAAATGTTATGCCTCCAAAATTATTCACAATGTGAAACTCCTGATGGGATAACTTGTGTCATACTGGAAATGTTCTCTCTCCTGTTTTCAAGTCATGTTTCAGGATGAGTTGAATTTTACTGTTGTTATAGTGGTGGGACAGGGAGTGAAACCTCAGTGAAACCGATGGGTGTAGTCACTGACATTCATTCAGGATAAATGTAAGAAATAATCAACCTCCTTTACAGGACCAGATAGATGAAACAATAGGAGCCACTTTCAAAAGACCTAGGCAAATGGCAAGGCTAGAGTAGAAGCTAAACCACTGGCCCCAAGGGGTTTCCGTAGAGATTAATATAGAAAACTTCGGGTCTAGGGAATTGATTGGTGGAGCAATGTGTAGGAAAGCAAAGAAGCAGGATACAAAGAAACCCCAGTCACAGTCAGAGAAGCCCTGGTAGGGTGAAATTTAGGAAGAAAGCTGAGAGAGAACTTTTGGGTAAAGTGCTAGCTAAAGGAGGCTTGGAATTGTGAATAAAATCTCTTTGTTCAATTCTTATTGTGTTCAGGGAACCAGGGCATTGAACATTCTGTGTAAATAAACTAGATTTTATCAAAGAAATACCAGATTCCATCATCAGTATCTCCTCCTAACCAAAACAACCTGCAAGGCCACCCAAATCGGTTACCTGCTTGGATTAAAAAGGAATAAAACTGCTGTAAAGAGTGGGATCTGGTTTCCAAGGAGGGAAATTGTGAGCTGGTATTCCCGTTGAATCAAAATGGAATAATCAGGGTGCTCATAGAAATCAAAGATGCCACAAAGGAATTAAAATAAGACCTAAAACAAAAGCTGGCTTCACAAACAGGTTTAAAGCAGCACCTGAAAAGTTTCCCAGGAAGATTTTGGGGAATGATTTACAGATGAAGATATAACGCCCTCAGTCTGGAATGGCAAGATGGATCAACGTTGTGACCAGCAACCTGAATGTCATTAATCAGAAAATTTTCCATGGAGGAGACCAGGGAAGCTTGGTTGACTTGGAACTTGCTAACAAAGATGAGCGGCAGCCAGGACTTAAGAAGCTGAAAAATCATCTTAAGGAGGAAATAAAAGGGTCAGAGAGCACAGAGAGAGGTCAGCTGCCTAGATGTGGAATTGGGCCAGTCAGAGAACCTGGTAAGACTAGACATTTACAATTTTTTTTAACCCCACCAGTAACCCATAGTGGACCAGAGGGTGCAGATCAAGCTGTCCCAGCTCAAATGAGGGAAAACTCCACTACTGTTGAGGAAAGACTTCCTGGGAAGCTTATTTGGCTCAGTTCAACTTCATAGCTCAAATGAATGGCTGGGAATTTCTAGCAGCCAGTGTAAGTGGTCCAACTCTGATGTGTTGAACAGGGCCGCCCCGGAGGGAGGGAGGCAGGCAAGTGGGGCAATTTGCCCCAGGCCCGACAGGGGCAACGCAAGCCATGGCTGAGAATCCCTTCCCTGGCTACACAGCTGGTGGCGGTCCGGGCCTTTGGTGGCACTTTGGCAGCAGGCCCTTCACTCACTCAGGGTCTTTGGCGGCACTTTGGTGGCGGGTCCTTCAGTGCTGCCGAAGACACGGAGAGAGCGAAGGACCCACCGCCACCCAAGGCTCGGAGAGAGTGAAAGACACGCTGCCGCAGACTTGAAGCACTGCCCAGTAAGTACAAACGCCGCAGCGGGTGGCACCTTTTTTTTTTTTATGTCTGCTCCCCCGTTTTGCCCCAGGCTCTCTGAATCCTCTGGGCAGCCCTGGTGTTGAAGAACCTACCTTCAGAAAAAAAACAAAAACTGCGTTATTTAGACCTGGTGGCGGGAAAAAGTGTGGTGTTACAATATCACAGTAACAGAGAGGCCTGGGCACAAGCATGGTAATCAGCACAGTGAGAGATAGGAAAACTATATGGCAAATTCAGCCACCATGGAAAGTAGCATCACCTCAGAATATTCCAGTAAAGGCGAATGCAGCCAGAAAGGAGAGCCTGGAGTTTAATGATGAAAATACTGTATAGGAAAAGGGGAAAGCCAGCAGGTGATAGGTACAGGGATGTGTTGGTTGTACCAAATACCTGGGGGGTGAAAAAGTTCTGAGTTTGTCATGATTTTAAACATACTAGACATTTTGGGGTTGCAAAAACCTTAGCTATGCTAAGACAAAATTTCTGTTGGAAGACATGCAGGCAGGATATAGAAAACTGGTACAGGGAATGTGATGCTAAAGCAGGGCCAGCCCTAGGCAGCAGTATCTCATGGGGGACATCAATGGAACATAATGTTGCTGATGAGCTTGGACTTCTGCCTCAGACAGAGTCTGACAATCATTATTTCACAAAATGGCCTGAAGCTTACCCAGTAACCAAGGGGGGAACCAAGAGACTGTGCCAACAGCAGAGGTCCTAGTTTATCAATACTCCACCAGATGTGGAGTCCCAGCTGAGTTACACAGAAATCAATGAAGAAACTTTGAATTCAGAGTTTTCGCACAGGTTTGAGAGGTTCTAAGACACTCAGGACACGGAGGAGCAAAGAATTCCCAGTCAGAGAAGCTCTGGTAGCATGACTCTGAGGAGCAAAACTAAGATTTTGGGTAAAACGCTGGCTGAAAGAGGCTTAGAACTCTCTCTTGATATTTGATTCCTAGTGTGTTCAGGACACCAGGACTCTGCATATTCTTTGTAAATAAACAGGTTTCATAAAGGAGATGCCTAACTGCATCAATTTCTCTTCATAATCAAAACAACCTGCAAGGCCCTGAAAATTGACTAACAGCTTGGGTCACAAAGGAGTAATAAAAAATGTATTAGGGAGAGGAGGCAAATTTAGCCACCAGCATATCCAGGTGTGATCACCTCCAGCTTTTCTATTAGTGGCAATGCTGACATTTCATATATAAAAAGTTCGTTCTTTAAGTGCCTTATTTAAATATAAGCAGCAGCACAGGTATGCACCATTGCATATGTTATTTCCATTAGTGCATGAGCAAAACTGGGTATTTAGACATGCAAATGGCCAGTTAGCTATCTAATGAGCAACGTACGAGTACTTGAAATATGCACACAAATTTTTTTTTTAAAATCAGGCCCTTAATATATTTGCCTGAAAGAAACATGAAAAGTTAGCTCTTTCGCCAAAATTACCCCTTGGAGCCTTCTAGTCTAGGCAGCAACAGAGACAGCTTCTTATTACAACAAGGAGGTGCTTCCCTCATGGAAGTGACTACATAATGAAGCCTTTGCTTCATGCGGCTACCCTGGCTGTATCACACCGCACAGAATTGCCACACATGGCTATCTGACTCCAGGGAATAAAATAAGGGACACACTGAGCGTTCTTAGGTATCCACCAAACATACTGACGCAGGAAAGAGTACCTCCTTGGCACAGGCTCAGGGAAGAACATAGAAGTCACATCTCCCTGAGTGGCCTTTAACTAAGGACTATAAGCAGAACTGGCTCAGATCACTGAGGCTAAGAATCTGACCATCCAAAAAAATTGGCAATTAAGGGGCAGTCCCATCACTGACAGGTGACAGAATGCCCCAACTCAACAACTCTAAAGTTGCTGGAACTCTAGACTGTTCGGTTATTTTTTATTAAATAAACTCTGCCTGAGATTCAGCCCTTCTCTCTCAACCAACTGTTCAGTGTACCCAAAATCAGAGAGTTTAGAAAAATTTTGACCTGGTGCTTCACTTGTCAACAAACAAAAATATAAATGTGAAAGGAAAACGTGAAAATACTTTGTAAGAGATAAATTCAACATACAATATTTTGCAATAAAGATGAGCTCAATGTGTATGTCTGTATATGGATAGACAGATGAAGGGTGAGAGAGGTTTGATGACATTCAATTGAATATAGGCTCCTATGGCGCTTTTGAAAATTTCATCCATGGTCCCTCAAACTTCAACTAAAAAATTCTCTAAATTTGTAATGCAAAACAGTAGAGTACGGTAGTGAATAAAAACATTTTCTGCTCCTTATAATAAGCCCCAGCATTGTAATGCTGTTTAATTACTAACAGCTTGATGTTTAGTAAGCTTGCCAGCATAGACTTATACTAACAAATAAATGTTTAATTCTCTCTGTCACTTACACGCATGCGTGATGCGCATTGGCAACTTACCTACCTAAGAGTTTGCCCAAGTCAGGGTTTTGCATGTGCACTCCCAATGGAGTGCATGCAAAGTAAGCCCACTTTTGCACCTGGGTAACTCCAAACTTAAGCCCTGACCCTGCAAAGACTTACACACTCTTAACTTTATGCATTGTGGTCCCAACTCAAGAAATCATCTTTGTCCAGGAAACCACCATTGTGCTCAAATGCAGTAGATAAGGAGTAGATTTCAGTGGTTCTACTCACTCACAGTATCTAAAGTTAAGAGTGCATGTAAGTCTTTGCAGGATAAGGGCCTTACTCTAGAGCAGGTTCTAAGGGAGGTCGGAATGTCAGAAAATCAAACCAGTTTTAAGTAGCTGTCCAAACGTGGAGTTAAGAGTGTAAATTAGGCACTCATGTTTGAATATTTTGGCCTATGATTCTACAGGTAGTGTCTACACAAGAACTTTTTAAACATAATTCATATATTTACACGACTTGGTTAGTTACATGTGATATCTTTAAAAGACATGTACAAGCTCAGGATCACCTAAACACCTAAATGACAAATGCTGTCTAAAAGATAAATGGTTTTATACCTCTAACATTTCTAAAAGTGTAGGAAGGTTTTCAATGCATGACACAAATCCAGCTTCAGACATGAATTTTAAAAAGAAAGTTAACGGAGAAGAATTTACCTGCCAGAAGTCAGCAACAGTAGCAGGAAGAGGGCCCTGAGTAGCAATATATGCAGGGTTCCTGGGATCATGGTCCATCTGGAGTGAGAAAAGAGAATAGAATGGATTTATTCAAAGCAAAAAAAACCCAACCTCTAGATGGGTTAGGGAAAGAAAGTGCTTCTGTCTACAACCAAGGACCATTTAGAGGACTGCTGTGCCCCCATGTCCTTTGATGGTGAGCAAAACACTTTTTCTATTCATTAGGTCAGAGGAGCTTCCTTTCCACAAAAGAGTCAGGTTACCAGATCAATATTAGCATGACTGATTCTCTGCATTGTGTGTCCTAAACATGTAGTGTAAGATCATTTAAGAGATGTTGCAGACAAAAGCATTTACTTGAGATCCATGATCTTGGTTTCATAGCAACCCAGAAGTCATTTTGAAACATTTTTCTTCACTGAGCGTTAGGAATGCTGGGCACATCTAAATAACTGCTCCGTTTCCACTGTGCCACTGAAGGGCACATATAACAAGCAAAAATGGAGAACAAATTCAGTTTCTGGCTACTTTATTTGTCTAAATCAGGGGTCAGCAACCTCTGGCACGTGGCTCGCCGCGCCAGGCCAATGGGGGCTGAGAGATGTGCTGGCAGCGGCTTCCCACTGCCCCCATTGGCCTGGAGCGGCGAACTGCGGCCAGTGGGAGCCGCGATCAGCCAAACCTGCCGACACAGCAAGTAAACAAACTGGCCCGACCCACCAGCGTGCTTATCCTGGTGAGCCGCGTGCCAGAGGTTGCCGCACCCTGGTTTAAATGCATGCTTCTAACCTCAATGGAGGAAGTTCTGCTTAAAGACCTTAATTATAACATTTAATTCAAAGACTGATTGAACAGGGAGAAAAAAAGCTAAGAAACAAAGCCACCAAGAGTAAATAGGATTAGTGTGTTACAATGAATGTTTTCAAAGTGATGGGTAGTTTTCTCGGTCTCAAATCTTAGGCCCCATTCTCCTGATAAAGAGAAGATCGGCTGAGGGATTTTTTTTTTAAAATACTCATTCTAACCTTTAAGAGACCAACACAAAACTTTGAATGTAAAGAGAAAGGGCCAAATTCTGCTCTCGTGCAACTCCCGTTGAAGTCAGTGAGAATAATTTGTTGTCAATGCCAAATTACTGCGAACAGAATTTGACTCAAAGACTTTACTTCACCCCAACACAGTTTTTTGCACTATAAGTGAAGTTAAGATATTAATAGGAATGAATGCAAGTCATATTTCCATTAACAGGCATCTACTGAATTTATTCACAGCCTATCAAAATCTTCAGTGATGGCGGATGTCAGCATAAAAGAAGGCACCTCATAATTATGTGCAATAGAAAAGAGGGAAAGAACATAAAAGAACAGATGTAAGTTATTCTAATAGAACAACGTGATGACTGTTGCAAAAAAGTAGAAAAAACCTTATGCTTCTAATTGACGCATAATTAAAACTGCACCTAATATTAAAATTCACCCATGACAACATAATGCAAGTAAAATTATTTTGCTGAATCCATTTTAATAAAAGCCTACTTTTAAAATACAACACACCGTTAGAAGAAACCTTGACAAAAATAAAAGTTTTTCTAATTCCTTGTTTGTGTTGTTCTCTTGTCTGAGCAACTGATTCATTGAGATGTTTCCCTATCCTGCAAACAATTTGGCAGAGCAACGCTGCCTTTTGTCAAAAGCAATTCTGGAGGCAGGACATTTAGTATTGCAGGTATTTGGAGACCAAGAAAAAAAAATAGCTTTTTTGGGAATCAGGTAAGAAGGACCACATTTTTCAAAAATAAAGTTTATAATTAGGCATCTAAATAAGGGCCCAGTTTAGCAAAACATGTTATTAAGTCCCACTGACCTCAATGGGACTTAAACATAGACTTAATTGCTTTGTTGAACTGGGCCTAAGTAGTTTGGTTTTCAAAAGCAATCTGCCCATAAGGTCCCACTGAGCTCAATCGAAACTGCAGTGTGCTTAGCACTTTTGAAAGCAGGCCACTTATTTAAATATCTAATTACAGATTTCGGAGCCTGACTTTAGGCTTCTCCCTGAAAATCTCAGCCAAATCAAGTAAATATTAAATATCATAATTTGTCTGGATTTTTTTAAAACTGATCACTTGTGTGCATGCATGTGTATACTCCAGAAAACAAAGGCATAAGAAGTCAGTGATGATGTAAGCAGCACTGTCATGGAAGAAATACTTCTAAACACTCAACTATCTGATAAATCAGGAATAGGCCACTCTTGGCATTTCAGCATTAATCAGCTACTATCACAAAGGTGCTGTTTGGAACGTGGCAAACATCATAATGAGCACAAAGTAGTGAAATGTATCAACAATTTGACAATAACTCAGAAGACAATTACAAGCGTTAACATTCTGAGCACATTCTGTTGTACAGAAAATAATTATAAGCAGGAACATTTTGTATGCTGGGAGCAAACAGAAGATGGCAGAAAGCCCCATCATGCTATTAAATTATCTTTAATTGAACAAAAATAGAGCAAAGACTAAACAAATTAAACATAATGCCTGTTTTTGTTAATTTTTATATTTACAACTTCAAAGACTACATATTTTATGAAGACTTCGAAAAGTCACCACTTCGATCAAATTTGATATGATGTGATCTGGATAATTGATGGGTCTATTTGTTTATGAATGTACTTTTAAAAGACTGTCATGGGCACCAGATGGGCCCTCTTTTATTGTAGTTAATAATTGGAATAAATAAATAAAATCAGTAATGTTTTTTAAACCAACTGATCACTGAGAAAAGAACAACATTTTATATCCTCACCTAGTCATTATCCTCCCTCCAGGATCCATTACTCCCTTTCTTCCCCCAAATTGGACAAAAAACAAGTCATCCAGAGCAGAAGACATCAGACCCCACACTATCAGCTTATTAAAACAAAAATCAACAGGCCTGATTTGCCAAAGTTTTGTCCTTGGACAATCTTTAGAAACCAAGTTACATATGTAATTGTTCAGTGAGAACAAGATTTCCCTCTGCGCCTCCCCCCACCCCCAAAAAGTTCAAAGTACACATGCTTTACATCAGCAGTAAATGGCTCAGCCACTTTTAGAAAGAAAGTGGTGCAATTATTACAAATGTTCTACTATAATGGAATTTTCATTTTCCACTGCTGCAGAGGAATGGCAGAAAACATTGTGCGATAATGTACCAATCTATTTTTCCATGATTTCATTTGGGGAAGGGAAAAGAAAAGGATCAAGGACCACTACAAACCAAAGCACAATTAACTGCATTAATTATGATTACGACTGCTAAAAGTTCACAAGAAAGAAAAACTATGCAAAAGGAATCTCAAAGGAACTATCTATCCTATTCAGACATTGTCAGAAAATGGAGTTTTGTAGAAGATCAAATCAAATAACTCATAAACCTAAGATGGGTTAACAACATATCTTGGGCCTTTCTAGGGTATTTAAAATGAAAGTTGATATACAATATCTTAAACAGGAGAACAGCACAATGAACATAATGTCATGATTAGTAGTGCCCAACTTTAACTGCAATAATTTCAGGTTATGATACTACATAATTATATTTCCATCTTTACATTGGTACAAAATTAAAACTACTGCTTTAATTCTGCTTTTTGTTTTTCTGAATACAACACTATCCAACTTGCTCATGCTAAAACTTTGCACAAATCTCATTAATTTCTACTCACAGTAAAAACTCTGTTTCATTGGGTGTTTTAGACACAAATTAGGCTGTTGCATGATTTCACTGATATTGCTAATGAAATACAGCAAAATCAGTATATTCCAGTTGTAATCAGCCAACTGTACTTTATTTGGATTTAAGTTATTTGTAGGTACCTGTTAACTATTGTTCATAAAAGAGCAAAACTAAAGGCATACGTGCATACCTATTTTATTAACCATTATGAAATCTTATGTAAATTTATAACACTGACATATTCATTGATCCCCAAGATCATTACTATACACAGACCGATAGATAGATAGATATGCTGGGTCCGATGTGAGCTCATTTACACCATATTTACATGGATTTAAAATCAATGACTCTAATAGAGTTACTCCTAATTTGTACTGGTGTGAGATTGGAAACAGCACATCCACATTGTATGCAAGACCGGTACATCTATCGTTTCTACAGTTTTTATTATAATGCTAGGAAAGCAGGTTAAGCACTGACCAGTGCTTTAAAATATATGTTTAAAACAAAGCAATTTAAAATGCAGTTCTCAGATTGGATGTTTTTTGCAACATTAATACAGTTTACTCCTACATATCCTTTCATTACTTACAGGGACTGTAAATATTCTTGTGCTAGCACTGAAATTTCTTTCCTTAATAGTAAGCCTAACCAGCAAATACAGTACTATTTAGTCATCACTTTCATCTCTACATTAAAATAAAAAAAAGGTGGGGTGGTAATTGGTCCCTATCTTTATACTTGAATTAAAATTTAACACAATTTAAAAATCCTTCTCTTAAAAAACATTATGGAATGAAAGAAGCAAATCTGGTTGTGAATGCCATTATTAATTTCAGTGTCTATTCTCCACGATAAAATTTGTATGCTGTGTTTGAACAAACTGTCATGTTAATGACATTCCTCAGTCTGGTGTCTTCAGTAATAAGCAAGCTGAGTTTTTAATGTGGTTGATGGGGTTTTTTCCCCCCCTCAGACACCCTATGAGGAAAAACAGAATTCCCATTTACTTTCATGACCTCTGATTCAAAAGCAGAGATTGCACATTATTTACTACTGGATGATTTCCCTGAAATTTAATGAGGACTAAGTACAAATATGACAGATGTAATTATCACAGTTTTATTCTGCACAGTCAGGGTCGCCTTGTGCTGTAATTGCAAGCTTTTCATTCAACTGCCAGTGGCAGAGTTATTATCTTAGTACTTGATGTTATTTCGAGGATAGGAAAGCAGATCTCCATCTCACTTTCACTTCATGGAATTTCATAAGAATCCCTTCTGCCTGGTTTTACACTAGAATAAAATTAAAGGGATAAGGAAAGAACATTGATCAAATAGTTCTACTAGCCTTCCCCACACACTTTCAACCATGTTGAGGCCATGAGTCTAACCTCCGTTTTCATAACATACTGGGAGAAATGGAGGTCTTGAAGAGGTAGCTTTTTTAAAAAGAAAGAAACATGTGGGCAGGTGGCCAGCTCATTGTGTAGTGTGGAGAATTTTTTTTTCCAGCCTGTATTGCTGCACTCATTTAAACTTAAATCAAGGCTGAGTGAGCCCCAGCTGGAGATGAGACCACTGACCCCAAAGCTGGATATATACACAGCTACAAGTACACCCCTGGAAGCCTCCTTTTCTGAGTCTTGAATATAATTGCTTTATTTTACACTGCAATCTCAGACGGCTCACACATGTAAAGGGGAAAAATCCTCTTCTAGCTCAGTTCAGACTATAGTGATCTTGTGTTATTAATGGTCACACTGCAGTACAATACTCACTTCCAATCCAATCACTCCAAGGCACAAGTGCACCAAAAACGTCATTGTATTGACGTGATAATTACTGAGATTATTTAAACTGAAAGGCAGAATTCTAGAAAAAGATATGGTATTATTATTGCAAGAATGAGTAAAGGAGGAATCACTGGTATTTCAACTTTACTGTATGTTTCAAGAAAGAACAAACCAAGTATGTAGCAAATAAAGCTAAGAGAAAATATGTCAGACAAAAGCAATAGCAATATGCAATATAGACATTAGGCTCTGCCTTCAATGACCGTCTCAACTGGGTAAGGCCTGCAGATCAAGCTTTCTATGTGCTCTTAGGGACTAGTTCTAAATGGGTCCTGACCTGGGGAGACAGGAAGGATTGTGAAGTCTCAAGATCTGCTATAAAACTGGAAAGGCTCAGTCTTTCCAGTTTCTCTCTCCATTATTTGATGAACTTATACCAAATTAACAAATCTAGCTAAAATAAAACATCCTTGGCTTTGCTTAAACTTAGCGAGCTTCTGACAACTAGGTTTCCACTGTGGTCTTACGGATGCCCCAGAAACCGCCCACTGCGTCACCTTCGGGAAGAAGAGTCTGTTGGTTTGCCAACAGTTAAAATTGAATACAACAAACCCTTGGGAAACAATTCTAATCTTGCAACAGTTTTTCTTTCTTTCATGTAATACAAACTGTTTGTCTGATCTCCACAGCCTTTTAATAAACCTGGGCCAGACTGTTTCCTCCTGTGGGGTAAACACTCATAAGTTTCTCTTTGCAGTTGTCCCCAGCCTGTGGGCTCAATCCTGCAACGTACCGCAGCTCTTGGCAGGACTATCCACAAAAAGGTTCTGCACCTTTGCACTAACTCTGGGGGGGTCCATTCCCATCTATGCCCAGAGGACACCTCTCTCTTGTGTCCCTACCCATCCATCACCTCAAACATCTGTACATTTTCATTTAATGAAGTTTCAAGGAACAGATAACTTAGAGATTTGTATATGGGTCCATTCCCAAGCACTTTGGGCGCTTTACAGCTATATCAGACAAGGAAGGCCAGATTGTTGGACTCTTACTCACACCAGTACTCTTGTAAGCAAGTGCTCACTAATATGAATAAGTGGTTCACACTCTAGCCCTTAGAAAATAGAATATCATGTTTACAGCTCCCACTCCTGACTTCAGAGCAAAACCTCTCAATCGGTACAATTAAACTAAGGCGTGGTCTACAGTAGCAATTTAGGATGCTATAACTGTGTCACTCATGAGTGTAGAAAATCCACGCCCGAGTGATGCAGTTATACCAACCTAACTTCCATTGTAGCCAGTGCTAAATCAACAGGAGGGCTTCTCCTGTCAACATAGCTATCACCTCTCAAGGAAGTGGATTACCTACACTGACAGGAAAAGCCTTTCCATCCATGTAGAAAGCATCTTCACTGAAGCACTACACCACTGCAGCTGTGCCACTGCAGCCTTTTAAATGTTGACAAGCCTGAAGGCTTTGCAAGGCTTGATCAAACATAACTCATTGACTGTGTCCTGAAGAGTATTAAACAATGAATGATGGGAAAGGAAGCAGACTTGAAGCTCCAGAGGCAGAACCTCAGGTCTGGTTGAGTTGTGCACAGTGCACAGTGGGAGAGTGAGGGAGTGTGAAAAGGTGGCTTTAAGCCACCATTATGATCCCCTGATCCTCATGCTGACCAGGGAATGGTCCAGTCCCAGACAGATATAGGGCAGCCTAAAGGCTGCTCTAACTTATGCTTAGCTGCCCTTGACCCCAAGGGGCCATCCCAGCAGCTGGGGATCCCTGGAGTGCAGTGATATTCTGGTCATTCCCCTTTTCCCTACAGCAAGAGCCATAATTGGCTAGTATGCCACCAAAAGGTTTTCTTACATAGGGAAAATCCTCATATGGCTAGATCCACTGACTTTTATGGCTGCTTTGCATGACTGAACATTAGAATAGTCAGAACTGGACTGGTGGTCTGGTACCCAGAGTACATATTAGGCACAAAACCCTGGTACTTCACAGCACCTTAAAGACTTTCAGGAGATTTATCATCTTCTACTGAATCTCTGGAGAGAGTTTCATTAAACTGTTATATACTCAAGAAATTAAAACTTTTCAAATTCTGCTCAAAATACCAGATGTGTACTCAGAGTACAATCCCAACAAGATGCTCTTTTAGAAAGGGAAACGTTGTCAACAAAAATTGAAAGTAAACAACCTGCAATTTCAAATCTTTCTGTTGCAACTTGCCAGTTGCATAGTCCACACAAAATGATTTAACAGAGAGTGACACTGGAAACTGGTCCAGGAGCCAGTAACAGGATACATAGCATGGTACAGTGTCACCTAATTCTCCAGCCTAAATGCTTGGTCAAAGTTATTTCCTTCTAATGATTGTCAGTGTCCTAAAGTGACACAAATAAAAACCACCAGCATAAATAGCCCCCCAATTGGCAGCCTTAGAAAGGCAAGGACTAAGTGGACAATGAGAGAACACTACTTCCTTATGCCTAGAGATGGCTCTACCAGGTCAGGATTGAGACGTCATGATTGGGCAATGCTGCTAGGCTGTGCCATACCTGTTCTGTACCTAAAAATCTGAGAGGCCTTTGGTCTCTAAAATGATTGCTCTGGTATCTTTCACGGACAAAATAAAGATGCATATTCAATTTGTGAGAGATGGGAGAAGTACAAGGTGGTTTGTCAGAAAGTTTGGAGGGATATGACCTAAGAACTTCATTGACCTCAACTGGTGTTTGAATTATAATATAGGTGGTGGTAAGAGATTACATTCTCTGCTTTGAGAACAGCAAGATCAAAGATAGACACGGATAGCTGCAGAAGTAAATCACTCAGCACCAAGAAGGCAACAGATGAAGGAAGGAAAGAGGAAGGGTCACCTCTGAAATTTGAGGAGCAGCACTGACTGGCTTTACAAGAAGCAACGCCCAGCTCTTTGTGGCTACAGAAATCATTCTAACACATGGTAGTTTTTAGGATAGGGAAAGTAAGAGTGAAAACGTAGAGTGACAGAAAGGCAGGCAAACCTCCTTACACAATGGAAAAGGTCTGTTGAATTAAATGTACCATGCTGAGTTGTGCAGTTGACAAGTCACTACTGTCAGGTACAGGAAAATTATACGTAGATTTAAGACTCGTTATCTATTGGCATTATTGTCCTTTGGCTACAATCTTCAAAGGCATTATGTGCAAGTGTATGGAATTTATGTATTTCTACTCCCAAGTGATGGCTTGAGTCATTAATGTTGGGGAACTGGAGGTAGATATAGACCCAAGACACTGTTATTACAGTGGTGCCTTGCATCCAGTTAACATTTTATACTGATAGGCTAAGGATAAACGCTGGATTATTTGGATTAAATCATATTGGATATTGTACTTACAATTGGGCTGGCATTGATGTAGTCTGAATTGTCATGGCTATTTTCAGCTTTCAAGCATATCCTGGAATGATCATCTGTAAAGACAAAACAAAATATAGCATTTCCACCCAAATTTTCCACACTTGTTAAGTTAAAAATAATTAAAAGTGAACTAACGTACATTTCAAAAGCAGACAATGTAAAATATTGGGGGAGAGTTATTTTATTTTAACTACTAAGTCAGCTTAGCTTTGCTATAGTCCCAACTTCATTCATGAAATGAAACTCTTTGAAAGAAGATTTTAGAGGCTAACTTCCGAAAACATTTGCTGATAGTAACAATCTACCAGATGTGGAACAGTCTCACATAAGAAGAGGGACAAGCTCCATTGCTCATGAAATTTAAGACTAGACTAGGAAAAAATCCTAAAAAAAAAGAAATCTGTAGAGAACAATCCTGCACTTGCAGGGAGATGGAAAAGGCCCATTGGGTCTAGTCTATCTAGCTTCTTTATAAAATGATACTGTTCTGGAACAAAGCCAGGAGTTAATACACGCAGACCTTGCATTTCTGATTATTTCCAACAGGAACAGCAAAATACAATTTATGGCTGGATTGTGAGATAAATTGCCCTGATTAAGGGACAGCACATTGTTGGGCTGCTGCTGGAGCAGCGTGAGAGGGAACCTGTGATTCAGAGTCCCTCTCCCACTTCCGCTGGGAGAGAGTAAACTGCGTCCAGTACACACCCAGTACAATACATGATCTGGCAGAGCTACCCTGCTCAGTGCAGTAGTTGGATGGAACCAGGTCCATCGACAGAAGTTTGGGGCCCTGGTACATCATGTTCACTGGGGCCCCATTCCCTCCCTTTTCACTTTATTCACACATGCTACAGAAGTGTTTTTGGTGCCCACCCCCCCGAACTCAAGGACCCAGGTCAACCATTCCAACTTCCCTCCCCTCTTGTCAGCCCTGGATGAAGTCAAGGCCTTGCCTGTTCCCCATTCCCTCTCACCCATCTGTGCAGCTCTGAGAAGCTTTCTTCGACTCTCACGGTACTACTGATGATGAAGGCAACCCTGCAAGGTTGCAGGGATGGGCTTTTGGTCTCCGTGCATCATCACATTAACGAGGCCATGATTTGGCTCATTAGCACTAATAGAATTGTGTCCCAATTTTATTAATTCTCTACACTGTGAAACATTTAATGGGACATCCAACAGCACAATTAACACACAAGGAAATAAGATGAGAAGACATTAGATCTGCCTACTTTTATTTTTGAGGGCTGAGGTGGGTATTGAGTATGTAAACAAGATGGAATGACCACCTTGTGTTTTACATCAGATAGATTGGATTTCTCATTTGTATGATCTCATGAAACGTTATTTACAGCCATTTGATCTCATCAGCAAAATTAACCCAGCAATGGGAGCACTTCTGCCGAAACCCAATTAGAGATGCAAAAATAATGTAGAAGGACTGAGCTACTCTTGGCTCCTCTCATAAAATTATTCCATAAGTGGCACATCAACATAAAACAAGAGGAACACCAACAGACAGAGGAAAAAATGTCAAGCTATTCAACTCACGCTTCCCTGTGAAACCACTATACAAAATTAAAAAAAGATTTATGATCCAAAACGTTAGCTGTAGTAGATAGCTTAGGAGGAGAGATCCGTACTTGGGGCATATCTACATTGCAATCCAAGGTGTAACTGCAGCTCAGGCAGAAACACCTGCCCTAGCATGTTTAAAAACACCAGTGTAGATAGCATTACAGGCGTTGGGGCAGATTATGCAGGCACACTGGGGACCCGGAGGACCTTCTCACAATGCTGAAGTCTGTGCTGCCGTATCTACACTGCAATTTTTAGCCAAGCCAGTGCAGGTAAAACTAGCACAGGTATGTCATACCTTAGACTGAAGTGTAGACATATTCAGGTGCCGTTCTCAGAATAAAGAATGACAAAATCTCATTCTGCTCAAACTTTTATATAGCACAGCACAGTAGAGGATTTCTGACTACTTCAGAGTGTGTGAGAGTTTTTTTTTCCTTTACAAGAATGCTAATGTATTATAGATATTTTTACCATGGGCAGCTTTAGGGCCTTGTGACATCTGAGATCATAAGGGTGGCAGTGATTGGTCAGAGAAAACTCCACAACCTTGCTTATTGTAAAGGGTGTATGAAGAATTATAGCTCTGCAATTTTCTGGCTACAGGAAGCACATGGCTTAAATGTGCTAAATGTCATCTGGAGACAAACCCTCACGCTTCATGGAGCTAGACAGGCACTTAAGAGAAAAGTTTCATCCACTGCAAGGCAGGGCTCCTGAACTAACTAATCAACAAAGAGAATGTGGCACCACATTTTTAAGTAACAGATAAATGAGAGAGACAGTGACTCATTAAGGTTTAGTAAACTGGTGTTAGCTTTCTATTGGAGAGTCAAACTAAGTGCCATGATCGATCAGTAAGTTCAGGAATCAGCTAATTTTTTTAATTTAATACTTTGTCATGACACACCACATCAGTGATGCCATCTTATTATGGTGCCATGGTAGGTTTATTGAAGGGTGAGAGGAGTAATATGTTTGTGAAGTGTTTGGTGATGAAATGGAAAAAGTCACATTTGCTCCCAAGAAAGCTCCCAGGGTAAGTTATGAACATGTTTTCTTCAGAGTTTATGCCTATGCTTGCTTTCAGGTGGCATCGAATGTTGGCAATGAGCCCATTATGTTCAGATGTGCTTGTTGACACACCAAAGCCTCCAGAAACTGGTAGTCACTCTCCAAAAACATATTCAGCAATTATGGACATCTGTTCTTTGTGGTGACAAATAACGGTAAATAGTGACTGGTGCAACTTCTGTGGCCTAATAATTTTGCTATGAACTGAGTATTGATTAAGTTCTAAGCAGAGAAAAGCAGAGTAGAAGCAGCAGCAGAAAAAGGCAGGACGGAGGAGAAAGAAAGAAGAGAAAGAAACCTGGAGAGGACCCACAAGAAAGTTAGAAAGATGAATAAGGGAACAGGGTGGACACAGAAAGGAACTATGAAAGTGAGAGAGAAGATACAGTTCTGGACAGGACAAATGCTAGTCATTACTGCCACTAGTTCAGATGTTTACTGGATTGACTAAAGCTATGCTAAACATGAGACTAGTTCTTTGCATTTGCCATTATTCTGGCCAGATCAGAAACAACATGTGACAATGAGACATGTGAGATGGGAAAGTTGAGGAAAGGAAAGATCCCTAACCTGCAGGGCAGAAAACACCACACACACACACACACACACTTTTAGCTGGTGCTATATAAAATTAGGTGTCTTTATCTAACTTAGGTACTGATATAGCCCACAACAGCAATGCACAATCTTCAGTGTATTTATCCTTACAACGTCATGGTGAGTTAGGGAAATTCCCCATTATTTTTCATATGGGGAAGTGAGGCAGAGAGAGATTAAGTCACATGCCCAAGGTCACACAGGAAATCTGTGGTAAAGCAGGAATTGAACCTATATCTCCCAAGTCCCAGACTGATGTCCTAACCACTGGATAAGCCTTCCCCATGCTTTGTGTGTGATTTTTTTTGCTACATTTATATATATATATATACACATACATACATACACACACACACACACGTAAAACACTATACTGAACTGTGGAACCTGTGAACTGTTGAAGAATAAAAACTCAACAGCCTGAAAGCTACACATGATCCTACTTTGCACTTAGTTCACTTGATATTAGCCAAAGGTTAACTTTTCTCACATTTGTATTGAAATCTAGTTAACTTATTTCACAGTACCATTCGTGCAAGGTACGCAATGAAAACATGCATGGTAGAGAATTCATAGGATCCATTATTTTACCAAAAAGTTTACTTACTAAATGAGTCATTTATTTTTTAAAAGGGTATACAGTTTTCCATACAAATAGATAACCATCAACCGATCAAAATGTAACCGTTGAAGTTCTGGCTCACATTTCTTCACCCATCACTGAAATACCTCTGGGGTATAACATGCCAGATTTTTAACACAGCACAGCAACAATGTTACAATTTAGAAAAGAAAGTGAAGCTTACTCTGTCCAATTTAGACTACTGGGGGAACATCAAGTACATTACTAGGCAGAATAAAATTCCCAACATTTAATTTTTCCCAGGAAACTGGGTTTTAGCACTCTTACTTTTGCAAAAGTACTATGGGATATTTATTGGACTAAAATACCTCCATTCTAAATCTCAGCCAAATTGTCAGCTCTCCGCAGCACAGTTTCCCCTACCACCATACAGTATTGGTTCAGCTTGGACTCAGAGGGAACAACCAATACCCTTTCTTGGAGCATCTATGCTTTCCTTGGCAGCCTTCCACTCAACTGCTAACCAGGGATGATCCATCTTAGTTTATGAGATGGGACAGATTGCAGCTTAAAGTGGAATGACTGCAAGTCCATACTCACAAGTACACTTTAAGAAGATTCATTTTGAGCAGGATCTGTTAACAAGAATGATAAACTGTTCCATCCTATGTCAGCAAATATTTTTTTTTCCTGTTAGCACTTAAAAGGATGCAAAAGCCTTGCAATTCTTTAGCTCTGGCGGATAAAGTTACTTTGCCAGAACTTGGTGCTTACGACTGCACTTCTGAGACAGAAACTTTTCAATAGGCCTGATTCCAAAGCCCACTGAAATCATGCATTTTACTTCAATGGGCTTTGGGGGTCAGCTCCACAGTCACCTAAGCAAATTGATAGTGCAAAATTGACTATTCTCCACTCTGTATTCTTCTGGTTTATGTACTCTTAGGAAAGATAGTGTTGGGAAGGGAACCTTGAACATAACCAAGTAGAATTAAAGGGCTTCCCAAGCTGCCATGCACTGAAGGGCTAAGCTAAGTAGTAATGTGGCACTGGCAACCCTTCAGCTCTAATCCTAGCTCTGATTCAATGTGGTACCTGACGCTATTTCCCCAACTGTACAATGTACACTTGCAGCTGTCATAGGGAAAATTAATGTTTGCAGAGCACTTTAAAAATGTAAATGGTTAATGATATCTGCCAAACCACACAGCTGGATTGTAGGCACTCTTTGAAATAAAGCTGCCATTGCAGCTGTGGGTCCTGACTGTTCTTGGTTTAGGTTTTGTTCCACTGGTTATTTAATAAAAATTGTGGTCAATTTCTCTCTGTTTTTGGGGGCTCAACATTCAGCAAATAATGTCAGTTACAGCCGGTGGTGTAATCTAGTAGAAAATACATACAGTAGGTATGCTGCTTGTATTTATAGTCACAAAAGACAACCTTTTACATAAAAAAAAACAAAACAAAAAACAGATTCTAGGAATACAAATACTGGCCACATTCAGCCTGGTTTTTTGTCCTAAGCCTAACAGAACAGCAGCCAGTTCTTAAGCTTTTCCAATTAAGCCTATAGGGGCTCACTTACTACAGCTGAATATCTGGTGAACAGATTACTCTGGCTCTCATTACAAACTGCTGGTATTACTGCTTTGAATTAACATGATACCAGCTCATCTAAAGCCAAGCCAAGCTTATTTGTACTGAATAACCATAACTGCTGATCTTGCATGGAAACTGCATGACACAGTGTTTGAAAAGCATGCTGGGTGTTGATTCATATGGTACAGCACTTGCTGTCACTTCTGAAATGTCTTGTGATATAGCTATATATTTTGCAAGTAAAACGTAAGGAGACAAGTCAAACGTCTGACAGGACAAACAGGCTGCATATCAAGCAAATATTGAAAGCTAGGGTTTTCTTTTAGATAGAAACAAATGCTGTTTTGAATAATGCTTTGCCCTTCACATATAGCTCTGACAATGCTTTAGCAAAAGGTGGTAAGGAGAAAATCAAAGAAATAACATACATATTCACTCCAATTTCAAGGGTACGTACACGTTACGACACTTTGAGAGCGATTCTTCTGGACATTCTCCTCCTTCTGGGCAATGGTCGTAGCACTGGGTTCAGCTTGATAAGCACAAAGGGCCTCCCACTCTTTCTCCAGACGATTTTTATTCTTCAGATGGTCTTCCATATAGGACTGAAATGAAAACAACATACCATCAGGCACCGTTTTATATACGGGTTAGCAATGTACTATCCAAATACAGGCCTGCGCTAAAAGAATTTATATACTGTATTTGGGGTTAAAAGTAAAAGTGGACCAAAGCACCAAAGGTGGTGCTTACAAAGCTGGAAACCGGGGGTGGTTCAGATCCTGCTCCAATTTTCCAAACTCTAAAGATTAAATAGGGGAGAAATGGAGAGTGCAGATAAGATGCTTCAGTTTGGCTTATCTGTAGGGGCAGGGAAGAATATACAAGTTGAGAGTATACAAGTGAAAAAGACAGGAATTCTGAACCATGTTTGAATAGAGGTGATGATACACAAAAGTATTACCTGTTAAATCACTGAATTATACTTTTTTTAAACTTAACTGTGACACACAAAAATATGAATGTCTAACATTTAAAACAGTGCTTTAGCTTTGCTCAGGTGAAAAGCTTTTAGATACCCCTCCAGCCCCAGCCATGGAACATCAATCACAAGCTGTTTCCTCTTCAATACCTAGAAAAGTGCAAAGGTCCCTTTTAACCTCAGATCAAGGCAGGGTGACCAGACAGCAAATGTGAAAAATCAGGACAGGTGGTGCTGGTGGTGGGTAATAGGAGTTTATATAAGAAAAAAAGACCCCAAAAATCAGGACATCTGGTCACTCTAGACTAAGGAATGGAAGAGAAGCTTATGTCCATTATTCAAATAAACAATTTTTTTAACATATGACGATCCCACGTAAGATTGTGTGCTCTTCCAGGCAGGGTCCATGCCTTACCCTATAAAGTGTTGGTGTACTCACAAGGTATAACGAACTTGCAGCATTTACAAACATAGCTGTTAAAAAGAGTATAAAATTGTTGGTCAAACAACATTTTTGTGATACTACATCATAAAATGCCTCTTCCTGCCTTGGTGAGGTATAGATGGGAGAGGTGGGTGATTGGGGGAGTGGGAGAGAGGGCATCCCCTCTGACACCCAGACTCTTGTCTGATGCCTTCCACATGCTCTGCCTCCCATGCCCACCCGCTGACCAGTTGAGAGGAGGTGAGGAAGCAGATTGGCTCCAGCAAGCCCTCCCTCCTCCCTTTGTGCACTTCCAGGCACTCAGCAGACTTCTTGCTGCTGAAAGCTTCCTCACAGGCCATGCACTCTAGGAGGTGTAGCTGTCAGAGCTGGTTTTCCAAGCTTGCTGAGGGTCTGGCCAGATCTTATACAGACTGGAATTTTTTCTCTCTCTCTCTGCACTAGACTGGCGAGATGTCCATGCTCTTTTATTCCTTGCAGCATCCATAGGCCTCCAAGATGCTGTGAGAAGGTGCAGGGGGGGAGGGGTGGTGGAGGGGAACACAGCCACCACTGGATATATTGCTAGTCACACCCTGAGGGAAGATTTCTTCCTGACCCCAAAAGGGATCTGGATAAGGGACAGTATCATTCTAAAGGAGATTGTGATAATAAATGTGAATAGATAGTGTTGCAAATTGTTGGCATCCAGTGCACACAGAAGGCTTTGAGAGGCCAGCTCCGGGGTAAGTCCAATCACTGTACCCTGACTGGTGGACCCTGTTCTCCATTAGCCTGTGAGGTATAGGAAGATCTTAAGTTTTTGCAGACTTAGTTATTCCCTGTCTGCACTCTCATTCCACCTCATGGGGAGAGAGATAAGGGTTTGACTCATGAATTTGGTAGTAGGAGTGTGGCAAAATGTGGCCAACAATTATTCCTTTAAGTCCACACTAGATCTAATAAATACCTTGTAATTTTGAGGGTAGGGGAGATCAGTCCCTTCCTTTAATAGTAAAGTTAACAAAAAATATGACCTGCTACTTTAAATCCAATTACGTCTACATCTTCATTCTCCTGTATCTCCTCTTCAATCGTAAGCAATAAAATACTTGGGGAAGGTGAGGGAGAAACTGAGGTTTGAAGAGGTTAAATGACACGCTAAAGGTCATGAAGGAAGTTTGGGGTGGAGTCATAAAAGAATCCAGTATGCCTCATTTTGAATCATATACTTTAAGATCATTGTTACTTCAAGCCCTTTGTTTGCAGTCAAGGCAGATCATTTTTTATTGTTTGCTTTTCCAAGCGCCTCCTAACATAGTTAATTCCACTGTGACACTTGCCTACAAATAATTGCTGGGAAAGATTTCCCAAAAAGCATTCAAACAGAGTTTTCGTTCCTCAAAAATAGTTTAAGACGACAATCCATACTACGCCACATGCTCACTTCAAAACATATTTCAACGAAGAGAGCCTATCATGCCCCTTCTGCAGGTTTTGCAGAAAGATATCATAGGCTTTAAAATACTGTCTTCTGCCAAATGCAAGCTTTGCTAACATTACCATCTTGTCATGTTTCCTATAGAATAAGCAAAGCAGAATACTATTCTCTCTTGCAAATCAAACTATGTTTATCAGTAGAGAAATGGGTGTCTGACACACAGCTTTGTTTTCTGCAAAACATGTGTGTCCCCCCAGGGCTGGGGCTGGGGAGTGGAAATCGACCCACCAATACTGAAAAGCAAATACATAAGGACATTTGTAGGAAAAAAAAAAAGATTCAGGTGTACCTTAAATGTCATTGAAACGTATTAGACTAAAGAGATTTTGGAGAGACAGAGAAATAGTATCAGAGGGGTAGCCGTGTTAGTCTGGATCTGTAAAAGCAGCAAAGAATCCTGTGCCACAGGATTCTTTGCTGCTTTTAGAGAAATAGTAGTGGCTTAGAAACACAAGATACCTATACCTGTTGTGGCTAACGTGCCTGAGATGGGGTGAGGAAAATGGCATTTATGTTGCTAAGCAAAGATTATCCCTCTTAAAGGAAAGTTGGCACATATGGAAAAAGAAAATAAGTGAAAGAGTGGTACTGTACAAGAGAATCAAGACTTTTGGTATTGGAGATAGGGTGACCAGATGTTCCAATTTTATAGACACAGTCCTAATATTTGGGGCTTTGTCTTATATAGATGCTCCACCCCCTGTCCTGATTTTTCACACTTGCTGTCTGGTCACCCTAATTGGAGAGCTGTTTATTATGAGATGGTCAAAGAGCAGACGACAATGACAATTTCTGAGGACAGCCAATAGTATCTTCAAATTTTAAACCACAATCCTGCAAACTGATTCGGGGGGAAGACTCTATACCTGTGTAAAAGTCCCAATAGCATCAGTGGGACTCTGTACAGGTATAAGGGTCTGACAATACAGGGTCTCTTTGATCAGATTCGTAAAATGAGGCCTTAGGTAATAAATAGTTTCCAACACCATCCTACCCAGGGCATTTCCAGTTGCTTCTATTTGTCACCTCAAAGATATCGTTTTCCTTTCATTGTTTACATTCTCTGTAAATAGCTGAGTATAGAACAGGTAAGGTTCTTGGTTTTTCGGGTGTGTGTGAATTTTAAAACAGCTTATGCTTTTTTTGTAAAAAATTTTTTAAAGGAATAACTTCCTATTCTAGACAAATCTTAACTTTTCCAACACTTGCCTGTAAACCTTAAGTGAAAATACAAATGAATAAGGAGAAAATGCACTCAAAACCTTGCCTCTAACAGAAAGACAGCTGTCTCTCAAATCAAAATCAACACTTAACTTTGTTAAAACTGATCAGAGCAACACATACCATTTTCAGTAGAGAACACCAAGACTTATGAGATGTTTGAATGGCTATAACCAGATGTGAAGGGGGTCTCTCTGTACAGGGCGACCTACTAGTTAAAAACAACTCTGCAAGCAAATGTATTAAAATGCGTTTTAAAGAAAAAGAAAAAGATAGGAACAGCTTCAAACCACTCAGAAATCAAGAAACTCTGTCATAATTAAGCTACATACTTTAATTTATGGTCCCTTAAAGCAAACCTCATTCCCCACTGCATTTGGCTAGACAGGAACCTAGACAGGACATTCTGAAACATCCTCTTGGGAATTCCTAGGAGTATGCTACACTCACTGGTGTGCTGCTGATATTTCTGTCTACTCAAATCCACTCACTAATTAGGATATTTTCCATGAGACATTCTGCAATGCTTGCCTGGCACAATGAAGTTCATTAACTGCATATCAAACACACACACTGTTTCACAGTTCCAGAGTAGCACACAAGAGAAAGGGAGGTTGTCACAATTATTTTTATGTTA
The DNA here is from genome assembly GCF_025201925.1 of Gopherus flavomarginatus. Taxonomy (NCBI): domain Eukaryota; kingdom Metazoa; phylum Chordata; order Testudines; family Testudinidae; genus Gopherus; species Gopherus flavomarginatus. Next base: position 21,622,565 of record NC_066618.1, read on the forward strand.
CTCAAAGCCCTATGTACACAGGCAGTGGCTGATCTCACCAAAATTCCCACTTCTAGATCCGTTCTCAGCAGTGAGCCTGCAATTCTGAGTGCATTGCTGTTGTCTACAGTGTTGGGTGGAAGCCCACATTCAAGTCTCCTTGGGCAGTTAAGCTTCATGAGGTTTTCACTTTCCTCAAGCAGAGAGGGGCCCAGTGATGCTGCGTATTCATTTGTAGCAAAGCTTACACTTTCCTGTCCATGTCCAGATGAGCTGTTCTTGCCACTGAGCATGACCCCGGGAAGAAGGTGGATTCAAGTGACGCACCCAGTGCCCATGGTGGGTGCAACGTGTTCTTAAATCAATTAATAGCCTATTTTGCAATCAGCAAGGACATGCCATTTCAAAAAGTCTCAGTGTACTCCATTAGGATTCTGCCAGGGTATAAAAAAGCTGTCCCTAGGGGAGTACAGAGAACTAGCACACTTGGTGGTTATCTTGTGGCCCATACTAAGACAGATCACAAGTTCCTGAAAATGGGCAAGTAGCCAACACCTAAAGTTAGGGTTGGGGCTTGGTAAGGACTTCCTGCCCGGTTTGTATTTGATTAACTTGATTCGTATAATAGAATAGCAGTTAATTTGATACACACCACTTGTCTGTTTTTATTTAAGGCTTTGCATTTGTGGTAAGTGTTTTGTGGATAAATTAAGATTGACAAACCTCTAACTGAAATCCTAATAGTACCGATGAATCTCCAAATACACTGTCTGCCTACGAGTAGTATGGCCACCATCTGCTTTTAAAGCACCTATTTTGTCGTGGCTGTTCAGCAGTTACAAAAGGCAATTATTTTTGTCAAAATACTTCCTGTATTGATCATTGCTTAGAAAAACACTCCTTTGATGCATTTCATCATGAACAAGGATGCCTCTTCCAGTAAAAGATCAGCAGCTTTAATATGATGGACCTTAGCAGGTTTAATCTAATCGCAAATGTCATCTGTGAAGGGTGGATTGAATATTATCTTAATCCTTGGGACCAGTGACCACATAAATCCACACCTTACTCCTGATGAGATGAAATCCATTGCCCTCAAAGTCTAAGTTGCTTTTTACAAAGACAGTGCAAGGAAATCAAAATAAGGATTTGACATGTGAGAGCTTCAGAGTGGCACAGATTGTATGAACCCGCTTCCCATTGCAATATCTCCCTTGATAGGAAGCAGGGAACTCAGAGCCCTGCATCCTTGTCAGGCACCGGGTTTAATGCCTCTCTTCCAAGAAAAAGTGCAGCACTACATCACAAACTCTAAGGACTCCCCAAGATCTGCAGGGTGCCAAGAGCCATACAGAGCTCAGCAGCTGCTCTGGTGCTGCTCCTTGGACGGCATCCCTCATCCCAAGAACTCCACTAAAGGCAGGAGAGCCCCAACATGGGCTGGGCTAAGGCAGAAATGTCATATGCCCTCTTACCGCATTACATTTCCAGAAAAACCACTTCAGGTGTAACTTAGATGTGCACTGCCATCTCAGTCCCCGGAAGCCTGTCCACTTCCTGGCTCCTCCTCCCTACATTGGAACCACACAGCACTTTCTACAGTGCCCAGGAGAAGAGGGAGAACACACTGGCATGAAAGTGACTGATCCTGTTTCCACACAGAAAGTTTAGGGAGAAATGCATATAGGACCCTCTCCATGCCAATCATAAGGGCTTGGTGTTTTTGAGATGCTGTCATATATCTCCTAAATGGGAATTTAGATACAAGAAAATTGACTCTGTACATTATACTGTATCTGAAATGTCACATTAAACACTGAAGGGCCCTTCTTGCAGCAGCTCATTTCCTGCTGTTTCCTCTTGTTCTTTCCAATTTGACCCTGAGATACATTTTTTTTAAAATAGGAATTTTCCCTTTTGTTATTATCCCGTGGTTCCAAGCCTTGTTTTGTACATTGTGCTGCCACAGTACAGCCTATCCCACCATCATCCTATAGCTTCTTTCCATCCAGTCTCTTGGTCTATTTTTCTTCATATATCCCTTTGCTGCTTCTTACACCAATATTTTTCCTCCTCCTTAAGGAGTAACTTTTTGTTTTACTTTCACGTCATATACTTTTTTCATCATTTTTCTGCTTTACTATTTACTCCATAGCGGTGTCAGGGTAGAATTCTTTCTTCCTGCCTGCAGCTCCCAGAATTACAGAAGTCAGAGATGTAAAAGACTTAACCCAGCAGTTCCCAGACTGTGGGTCACAACCCCAAATGGTCATGGTCATACCATCAGCAGATAGAGTCACGGAGACCCCTACTTGTGCAGACAAAGCCATTTTGGTCCACACAGCATGACCTCACATGTATGGTGCGTGCAAGGTCTCGAGGATGCCATTTTGCTCTACAAAATGACATCCCCTGCACAATGTGACCTAGCATGCACTGTAAGTAAGAGGTCACGCTTTGCGGAAGACACCATTTCATGGAGCAAAATAGCATCTCCCATGCTGTCTGGGGTCCCGGCAGGAAATACTTGATTAAGATTTGGTGGCAAAAGATTTGGGAACCCCTGGCCCAGCCAATCATCCAGTGCCTGTCTCTTCAAATGCGGGATTGTTCCCTGTACTTCAGTTGCTAAGTTTGCCAAGCCTAGTTTTAAACATCTGACATCTTAGCTTACAACAGCTCACTATCAGGAAATTATCTCTGACTTTCCACCTAAATCGTCTTTTTCCTAGTTCCATTCCACATGTACTAGTTGGATCTCTTTCCACTATCAAAAGGTGGAAATTCAGCAAGCGGGTACAATGCAAGGAGCAACTGTCGGACTGAACCCTAAAGAATTCTTCTCTTTCTTGGAATTTACATCCTTTGAGTGTGTGACAACTTATCTAAGCCCCATAGTTAGCTACCACACAGTTAGGTGGGGCATACTATTTAACCTTTACATTATATATTGATCTCTCCAGTTCTGCGATAATTTTTTTTTTGTCCACTTCTGACCTCTTTCTAGGTTCATCACTAGTATTTGGGAAATGTGGTACCCTGAATTGAACACAACATTCCTGGTGAGGTAAGGACCCTATTAGAAGGGACTATTAATTTATTGCTTTTGCACATGCAGCCCACCACTGGACTGGTCTTGCTTACTTTACAAATTTGCATCTAATTTTCTGTCCAGTGTAGCCCTTATATTTCTTTCAGCCTTCTCTCTCCCATTGAGTATATGTCCTTTATGATCATTTTCCCTTAAATGTATTCCTGCTTCATCCTTATGCTGGTTTGTGAGCCTGTGGAGCCATGCAGATCATAGGCCCCCACTGGTCAGAACTCACCAGGTATTTAAGATTAATTTCATTTTACCTGGTGTCTAGGTTTTCAGTCCAGCTACGTGCTTTGGTACTATTGCCCCATCTTCATCGGTGTTCACAACACCTCCTAATTTAGTCCCACTTGCAAATGTCACTAAAAAGCCAATCCCTCCCACTTTCTGATCATAAATTAAGATGTTAAATAAAATGGCACCGAACACCAGTCTCAGTAGTACTTTGCTAGATACCTCCTCTATATATTGCTGTTTATCATTACCCTGTGTGTACCACCCGTTAACGTTTCAATCCATGACAGTCCCCTAAAATAATTCAAATTAAGCTTTCAATTAACATTTCATGAGACAGTTTCAATGCTTTATTAAAATCTAAATCTATTACATCTACCATTTTCATTCCACCTACTGATTTATTCTATTTTTAAAAAAAGCAATCAAGTTTGTTCAGGCAAGATTTATTCTTTACTAAACCTAGGCAGATTCTGACTTATGGTGCAGTTTCTCTTTGAGAGATGCTGGAAGATTTTCAAAACACACACAAAGAACAACTAGGCACCTAATTTCCTCCCCTTGAATCAAGAAATCGAACCTCAAGAAATCAGTGGGAACCGAACATTTAACTACTTTTTGTCTCTTTGAAACTCTCTTAGTGATTTCTGCTTTTAATATTTGCTCCCTTATTTTCTAGCGACAGAGTATGGACGTAAAGAATGGCAATAGCCATCACTTCTCTCCTCCTGAGAGAAACGACGTTTGCTTTTCTCTGAATATTTTGGTGCCTCCACTGTTGTCCA